>NC_089822.1:38895172-39229100 GCF_035046505.1 Tiliqua scincoides
TCAGTGAACTACTGAATATTTATTTCTTTATCCATTCAGGCTACCTTTCATATCCTACCTTTCTTCCTTTGAAGAAGCCTCCAAGCTTCTTCTCCAAGCAGCTTGCAACATTTTTAAAAATACAATACTAAAATAAAATAATAAAACTCTCAGGCCAGTGCTGGTCTCCACAGGAGCCACTGTGGGAAATGCCCTCTGGCCTGGGCATGTTCTTTTCTCCCTTGAAGTTTGAAATAACTCATTTATTTAGATCTCTCGCTTCCTTTGAGTCCAGTTTTAGAACTGAGACTACTGCTCTGTCTGCTCATTCAAGCTCACCACACTCCTCTCCTCCATGCTTCCTCTTCCCATTTGTTCATCTTTTCTTATCAAATTCAGGGAAAGAAAGGAGGAGAGAAGCTGGGCAGATGAAGGCAAGTGTCACAGCAATTCACTGCCTGAGGTAATTGCCTCAGTTGGTCTCAGGGATAGGTTGGTTGGTTGGCAACCTTCAGTCTCGAAAGACTATGGTATAAGCCTACAGCACCTGGTACTCTCAGGCGGTCTCCCATCCAAATACTAACCAGGCCTGACCCTGCTTAGCTTCCAAGATCAGACAAGATCAGACATGTGAAGCTACCTTCTACAGGGATAGGTCAGTCACGTAATTTATGTTTTCCTTATTTACTCCCCCAGGACTATGCTTAAACAGGTGTGAATTCTTCTTCTAATGGTTAAAAAAAATATGTAGAAAGCTTAAACACTAATTATGGCACACACACCTACAGCCCAATCCTATCCAGGGCTTATGCTGGCAGATCTCACAATCCACCACCTTAAGCCCTGGAACAGCAGCATGAAAGCCAGACTGCTGTTGTGCATTTTGGGGCCACCTGTGCAAATAGACAGAGGCCTCCTGCCCATGACAGTGGCTTTCAGGCACCTCATTGGAGCAGGTAGGGTGGAGATGGTTAGGTCTCTTTACAATCACACCATCAGTCCTTTTAGCCTGGCTAGACTCATCAAAGGAAATATCACCGTAAATCTCAACACAGGTGATATGTTTTGGTTATTCAGTGACAGTAAAAGTGTCTCTAAACTAAAAAACAGACATGTATTGTTTGCCTTGATTAATTCCTGTCTCATAAGTGCATTAATTATCTTCAGTAGGTTCTTTTAGCAGTCTATTACTGTTTATAGATTCTGTAATTTTTATAGCAAAATAAGAGTACAGCATCATTCAAATTAAGCAGGCAAATAGGTGAGAAATGTTAATAAAATATGTTTGGCATGAAGTCATGAATAGAAAAATACTGAAGCAGCAGAAAGCAGTACTCATACCCCTCCCTGAATTCTGGATTCCAATAAGCACTGTTGATCTGGATATTCAGAGCTGGCCCACTCATGAGGCCAACTGAAGTAGCCATTTTAAGTGGCAGGCTGTGGCAGGGGTGGATCCAAGAGGGGGCCATGGTGTGTGGCCCCCCCAAACAGTTGTGCCAGCAGGGAAGAGCACCCTCCAGGATGGGGACCAAGTTGGGTGTCAGGAGAATACCCACTGGGCAGGGCGTCAGCAGTGAGATTGCACCCAGCTGGGAGCCCAGGTCTGCCCATCTGGAAGAGTTGGCTCCAGAAGGCAGTCTGGGCAGGTAGATCTGGGCTCCAAGTCTGGATAGTATGCCAGGTCAACCCACACAGCAAATCTCAGTCATAGAGTCCAAAGTTCAACAGGGAGCCCAGGTCCGCCTGCCTGGTTGACCTGGGCTCTGTAGTTAAAGTAGTGCTCATGGCGCCCCCACCAACACAAATACTGAATCTGCCACTGGGCTGCAGAGTGAACCAGCAGCTAGTGGCAGGAAGTACCCAAGGAGTGTGAGAAGAGATTGGGCAGCAGCAACTCGCCTTCTCACCCTGCATTGCTGCTGGAGGAGATAGGGGGCTGCTGCAATCCTGTTCCCCATTGCTCTCCTAGAAGGAACAGGATTGTGGAAGCACCCTGTGCCACCAGCACCACTGTTTCCTCTTCCACTTCTTCCACCCAGCTGACTTCCTCTCCTGTCTGCGTGTGCACCCAGAAAAAAGGAGGACTGAAGAATTTGGGTGACATTTCAGGTGCCCGTTTCCCTTCAGAGGACCTGAACATAATCTGAAATACCATCATGGTTTTTCATTATACATTTTATACTCAGTTACAGATACCTAAGCATTCTGCAATGAGCCCAGCCTTGAGCAATGACCAAGTCTTCAATTTGGAAGGTGAGGCACCAAAGAGCTGGGGGTGGGGGGGGGTGTTTCTCACATTATGGAAGAGCTGGGCTTAGAGCCTAACACAGATGCCAATCCAGGAGCCAGGAGCTGGAACTCCATGTGCAGACCCAGAGAAACTGTTATGCCCTCCAGTGAAAGCCATCTAACAGAACAGCAAAGGAGTGTAATGCTCCTGATTGGGAAGCTTGCTTTGTTCAAGAAAGTTAAGTAATTTAAGTGTCACAGCCCACCCAATGTGTGTTTTCTCAAAATTAAGACACAGCAAGTTTAATGGATCTTGCTCCAAAGAAAAATGCAGAGGACTGCAGCTTGATCTTAGCAATACCATCCTGAAGATAATGGCATAACAACCTCCACCAGTGCAGGCAGTCTTTTTGCGTTTACTCTCCTCTTTCTATAACATACTAGGTGGTGGCAACGCAAAACTCAGAAGAAGAATACTGGTACATCTAGCAAGCCTTTCAGATTCATCAGATATGTTTCCCTCATAGGCATTCTGTTCTAAAGAATTGCATGTACAGGTACTGAAATTATACATGGCATTTGATCTTCATGAGCCATACTTAAGATGCATCAGAAGCTGGAATGTTATGATAAAAGCCAAAATTCAGGTTAGGTGTCTCATGAGAGCTATAATCCACTGAATTTCACATTTCTTCTCCTAACCCCACCTCCACACAGTTGTCAGATTCCCTTGAGTAGCGTGGATCTAAGCTGTCAATTAACAGATAATCAAAGTTTATGTAGATGTCATGTAATGCTATTACATGACACTGAAAGCTCATTCCTGTCCTTTCCATGCCCCATTGATGCAATGGCACCAAAACGGCGACTCCTGCATCCTATGGTAGGGATGCAGTGACAGAAATCATCTCTAGTTAAGGAAACAATTATTCCCTTACCTGGAGGTAAGCGTTCATGGTATAGAGGGGTCTGCTTGAACCTGCAACAGCTATATTACCGTCACAAGTCCATGTTGACCCATCAGGACTGGGAAGGTAGTTAGGATATTGGCAGGGCCACCAATGCCATGGTTTCCTCATGAGGAAGCTGCTTGAATTAGCATATAAGGTGGCTATGCCATACTAGCCCCAAAACAAGACCAATGCCATTTTTGAATTCAGCATCACACATATACCCAAGAATAGATCTATCATTAAAGATAACAAAATGTGTGCAGACCTGTGTTGTTGTTGTTGTTTTTGTTGTTAATCTAAAAATGGCACTTAAGGCACAATCCAGAGACGCCCTTGGTCAGGCGCAAGTTCCTTGTGCCAGCCCAGGAGGGTCGCAAACATGCCATAAGGCACATTTGCGCCTCCGCAGGAGTCAGCAAGGCCAGCGCACTAAGGTGCACCAGCCTGCGGAGGCAGACTTCAGCCTCTGCACCGGCAGAGGCAGTAAGCCTTGCGTCAGCCCAGGGAGTGGGCAGGGAGGTAGGCGGGATGAAGGCATTACTGGGCAGGCGGTGGGCGGCCCAGGGGGCAGGCGGGTGGGGAGTGGGAGGTGGAGCTGGGACCTCAGGAGGTGGCGCAAGTCCGAGGAGACCCATAGGGGCAAGGGCGCCTTACCCAGAGGTAAGGGGAAACGGGGGAAAGGTAAGGAGAAAATTTTCCCCTTACCTCTGGCTGAGCGGGCTTTGGGCACCTATCACGCACTGGATACAGTGCAAGCCTCTTAATCTTAACCCTTAATCTTTCAGTCTAGAAATAGACACAAAAGAGGAAGAACAGGGGGGTGATGATAGGGTAAATGGGGGGAGGAACCTGCTATTTATTTCATTTCATAGCTTACAGTAGAAACACCTTATACATCAATTATGCCTTGTTACATCAGAAACCCAAGTGAAATCACATATTCTGTGTTGAACAGATTACTTTCATAAAGGATGTTTGTACAGTGATTTAATATAACCATGTATAAATCATGGTTTTTTCCCTTCTTTCTTTATATTTACCTCTAAGTAATCAATGTTTTGATCAACTGCCTTTTTGAGCAATTATGACCAATTCCTCAATGTATGATACATGCTAATTAACTCTTATTTTACTTTGTACTTAATTGTTTCTTTGTACAAGAAATTATTTACTCAATAACAGTGGAAATCAGTGATTGTATTTTAAATATACTAAAATTCCATTTTATGTCCTTATTCCCCAGAACATATGGCAAAATTGCCTCTAGGTATTAAAAGTTGTTGCCTTTATCACACTGTTCATCTAAATTCCCAAGAATGATTAATTTAACAAAATTTCTACATTTAAAGCTTTTTCATTGTTCCAGTAAGAGGAAATCACAAGCAAGATTGATGCCCTCTGCATGGTGCCTCTGCAAAAATGTCTTTCAAATGTCTTCACTCCAGGACTACTTGGCTACCCAGGCCAGTACTTAGTAAAGCTTTTCACAGCATAAAGGATGTATTAGTCATGAATGAGCGCTCTGGTATGGTGGAGCTCAAAAACCTGGCATATGGATGAATTAGGACTCAGAAACTTAAAATATAACTTAAAATAACTATGTGTTTGAGTTGATTGGCACAAGTAGATTCTATATCTGAAACCCACCCAAAGTTCCCAGCATCTTATCACATTCTAGTGCTGTTAACCGATGGGTTGTGAAATGATACGATGTGCCATAGTTGTAAAACTTTTATACAAACAGCAAAACAACTGCATCCACTCAGAGCCCAATCCTGTTCTCCCACCACCATCACTGATTCAGCCTTGCCAAAAAAGCACACAGGGTATCCAGCAGGGGCAGGCAGATGAGGAGGAAAGGGGAAGTTATTCCCCCTTGCTCCTCCATAAACCCCTTGACCACAAATGGGTCTTCTTAGACCTGCATTAGCCAATTAGCTGGTGCAAATTGGAAGAGAAGAAAGGAGTGAGCAGCCTCAAAAAGGAGGGGATAGGATCTGACGTGTGGCATTACTGCAGGATCTATCCCTCCCACCACCTCCCCACGCCCGTTACCCAACCCCTCCCTGCCCACTTTCACTCCTTCCCCATCTGTTCCTCGTCCACCCACTACCACCACTGTTTACTTACCACCAGCGGCAGCTGCTTCAGATCCTGTCGCCACGCACAGTGCCTCCATGGCCTCTCCAATGGCAGAAGCATGCACCTCAAAGCAATTATTTACAATGGTTGGCAACTTTCAGTCTCGAAAGACTATGGTATAAGCCTACAGCACCTGGTATTCCCAAACGGTCTCCCATCCAAGTACTAACCAGGCCTGACCCTGCTTAGCTTCCGAGATCAGATGAGATCAGGCATGTGCAGGGTAACAGTGGCTGTGCAGCTATCCCCACTGCTGGAATGCTAGCTCCAATGATGGGGGGTGTAGGACTGGGATGTCAAACATAAATACCTGCTTTCTCATTGGGATATTTCTCCAGAAATATAATCTAGAAATATGTTATTTATTCACTGCTCTGAAATAGTATGAAACAAGGTGGAGGATTGAGGGACTGCCTTCAAAAGTGCCACCTAGCTTTTAGGACCTAATGGCTCCAATAGGATATTGAAGAATTGGGCATGCTTCCAGAGGCACCTGAGGGGGGACATGATTGAGACATACAAAATCATGCAGGGGATGGACAGAGTAGATAGAGAGACACTCTTTCCCCTCTCATATAACACCAGAACCAGGGGACATCCACAAAAGTTGAGTGTTGGGAGAGTTAGGACAGACAGAAGAAAATATTTCTTTACCCAGCGTGTAATTAGTTTGTGGAACTCCTTGCCACAGGGTGTAGTGATGGCATCTTGCCTGGATGCCTTTAAGAGAGAATTGGACAAATTTATGGAGGAAAAGTGCATTATGGGTTACAAGTCATAGTAGGTATGTGTAAGCTCTTGGTTTTAGAGGCAAGTTGCCTCTGATTGCCAGATGCAGGGGAGAGCACCAGAACGCAGGTTGTGTCTGTTGTCTTGTGTGCTCCCTCTGGCATTTGGTGGGCCACTGTGAGATACAGGAAGCTGGACTAGATGGGCCCTTGGCCTGATCCAGTGGGGCTCTTCTTATGTCAATTCTAGTTTGCTGGAATGCAAAGAACAATAGCGCAAACAATATACTGAATTACAGTATTTTGAGATAGAAAACAGGGGGAAATACTATAAGGATATAGCAAAACTTCCTTCATTTTTGTTGTTCATTAAAGTGAGACATAAAACAATTATTTTAATTAAAAACACATTAGAAGCATGCAAATGGAAGTAACAGATAAATCAAGTAATAATACTAGAACTGCAATAGCATTTGGTAATTTAATTGCATCTGGAAAAATATATAAATCTAGCATAACATTTAGGCCAGGTGATAAAATATTCTAAACCTTTAGCTGGCAACCTTCAGTCTCGAAAGACTATGGTATCGCGCTCTGAATGGTGGTTCTGGTACAGCATCTCATGTGGCTGAAAAGGCCAATTTGGAAGTGACAATCCCTTCCACACCAGGAGCAAGTGCAGTCTGTCCCTAGTCTGTCTCCCTGGCTATGGGCCTTCCTTCTTTGCCTCTTTGCCTCAGTCTGTTGGTCAAGTGTCTCTTCAAACTGGGAAAGGCCATGCTGCACAGCCTGCCTCCAAGCGGGTCACTCAGAGGCCAGGGTTTCCCACCTATTGAGGTCCACTCCTAAGGCCTTCAGATCCCTCTTGCAGATGTCCTTGTATTGCAGCTGTGGTCTACCTGTAGGGCACTTTCCCTGCACAAGTTCTCCATAGAGGAGATCCTTTGGGATCCGGCCATCGCCCATTCTCAGGACATGACCGAGCCAATGCAGGCATCTCTGTTTCAGCAGTGCATACATGCTAGGGATTCCAGCTCGTTCCAGGACTGTGTTGTTTGGAACTTTGTCCTGCCAGGTGATGCCGAGGATGCGTCGGAGGCAGCACATGTGGAAAGCGTTCAGTTTCCTCTCCTGTTGTGAGCAAAGAGTCCATGACTTGCTGCAGTACAGAAGGTATATTCTAAACCTATAAGCAACAAAACTAAATATCTTAATTTTGCTGGTATTTCCATTTTCTGATTAAATCCATCAATTTTCTGAGGATGGGCATCTCATATCAGTTAATAGCATGACAGAAAAAAGTAGCAACTGATAAGAGTTTCTTAAGAGGAAAAAAGTAGTTCCATAAAATGTACAATGTGACATTTCCACGTTCTGGAGTACAATGCGGATGTTGGAAGGAACAATTGGAGATTGAGGAGGGAAACACTGGCTCATGCTCAGCACTACTTCTCAGATTGAGCAGATTCAATACTGGGGCAGCGCAATTGAGTCATATGTTGCCTGTTGTATCGTGGGTCCATACGCAATAAACACAGACCAGTTAGCATCCACGTCTCCAGTTTATTCCATCAGTTAAAAACAGCACGCCAACAAAGGCAATAGCTTAGCCTATATACCCATTACTGCACCCCCCAAAATCCCTACAAATCATCCACACCTGTTACAAGACTCCGGGTTAACAGATTAATTACTCACTCCCAGCTACTCACAAACCCTCCTTCTCTCATACATAACATGCCCCAGCCATGGCTGTCATGAAAGTGCTATAACAAGCTGCGGCAGCGGGATGGTGGCAGAACACAAAGAGGAGTGTGCAGCAGTAAGTGCCCCCGCCACTTGGTGGGGAGGCATTTTGGGGCAGGGGGAGTGCAGAGAAAGGTGGGAGGGGCAAAACTGGGCAGGGGGAGGGTGACCCAAAGGCAATTCAGGCCTAGGAGGGGGGCAGGGGCAACAACAAAGACCGCTGCTGAATCTTAGCCCCCTTCCAGAACCTTGGAGCCCAACACAGGTCTTTTCAGTTCTCCGCCAGCTAAGTAGCTGGCACAGATCTGAGTAGACCCAGCAGCCACGGTGAGTAGACCCATCAGGGCCGCCACAATGTTCCCTGAGAAGACCTCCACCTGCTGCTCTGGCTCCACAGGATACAATGCTCCCTTATCAGTCTTGTGAATTGTCTTGTCAGTCTCCCTTGTCGGTCTTGTGAATTGATTATCATTAACACTAGTCTTGCACTAAAAATACTTGGTGTCTGTGATTAATTCCCCAAATAAATTTAGTACTGGTGATAATAATACCTTGCCTGCTGTGTGTGTGTGTGTGTGTGTGTGTGTGTGTGTGTGTGTGATGTGCCCTCCTACTCCATGGATTGGAAAAGGAAGAGTGGAAAATGACAGAGTGGAAAACAAAGTGTAGAGGAGAGGGTAGTGGTGAGCTGGAACATCAGATACTTTAGCCCAGTCAACTCTTCCCTCCTGTACACTTCCACTCCATCCCCCCCCCCTTCTTTTTCAATCCTGGAAATGAGAGAAGAAGCAGTAGCCGCAACAGTGGAGGTGAGTGGGCAAATGGAAGTGAGCGCCCCCCACCAATGAGCCAGACCTGTATATACAAGAGTGTGGCTCAGAGAAAGATGTGTGCCTTCCTGGAGGAAACTTCCACACTCCAATGGTTGCCGGACATCTGTCCAACTGGACAACAGAGTACTGGTGACCAATAAACAAGGGAGGCATTGTCATAAGAAGACTTAACACAGTTTATTTTCACATTCTCCCAGTCACTGTCAGTTCCTTCCTTCCTTCTTTCTTTCTTCCTTTCCACATAATGGGCAGCATTTCCACCAAAATGCTGCCTGTTTTTTTAAAGCTCCTTGTAAAAATGTTGGACATATAATTGTCACTACTATGAAGCATGTGCCTGAGATAAAAATACTGTACAGAGAGTATTTTTTCTTCTTCTTCTAAGTTCAGAAACATTGGCCTTTAACAGGAAGCAAGTAATCTCTTTTTCTCTCTACACACACACGCACACACATTTTCCCCCCAGAATATGTACTTCATAGCCATTCACACTTCAAAGACTTTCAGTTTGGTAGTTTTCCCAACATGTAACATTATAATGATGTAACTTACAATCCAGTAAATTATACATTAAGCGTCAGACCCAAATGCTCTTAAAATACACTCAAAGGATACTAAATGTATCTTGTGCATTCTTTACTAACTCTATGCTATCAAGTAATTGATACACATCCCACAAAGCATCTAAAAATACCCAAACAGTCTAAGAGATTACTGCAATTTCTTTTACTCTTTGTAGTTGATGACCACAGAAACCAATTTAAAGATGCCACTATGGTACCATTCAGGAAGTTAAGATGGGAAACCGCATTCTATAAAGCTGGTGCTTGCTTTGCTCTCCATTGGTTGCCAACAGCACATGGTGAAAGAAAACAAAATAAGCTTCATAATAAAATTAATAGTTTTCTCTGAGTATTTTTTTCAGTGTACTTTTCTAATGTCATTAAGCAAAGACTGGCAACCAGCAGATGTAAAGAACCTATACATCAGTTCTGTTGTTTCATTGTAGTTACAACTGTAGACTTTATAGCACAACAGCCAATTAATTAAAAGTCACTGATTTCAGGCTGTGGGTAACTACAGTATATCAAAAACACATTCATACTTTTTTTTGGAATCTTTGCTCACCCATTTTAGCACTTCATTTAAGACCCTTTCTAATATTACCTGAGTGGTACAGAAGGAGCTGATTCATGTGGTCCTACAATGTTGCTCTGGTAAACCTGGGATACCCTGAGCATATGATAAGAGTTTGCTACAGGCATCTGTTAAAAAACACTGTACAATTCTCCATATTGTACATCCTTTTTTATATTATCTTGCAACCATGTTGTGACTTAATTTTTTTTTTTCCTGTCCTCTTCCCTCCCTGATTTTACTTAGTTTTGGTCACTTCTAGCTCTACTCCCAGAATCTCCTGAGTTGGTTCAGCAACCGAAAACCTACTCGGACATCCTCATGCAATAGTCTTGAGGATGCAATAGAGTCTCGAGTCTTGCAATAGTGAAGATATTGGGCATATAATTGTCACTACTATGAAGCATGTGTCTGAGATAAAAATACATAGAGTATTTTTATCCTTTGTTTGAAATGACATTGCCAGACGGCCATGGCTGGATATGAACTGAATCCTTTTTCTTCTCTGGAGAAGCTATGCCTCCTACTGAGATTGTCATGTGCCTACTGACTGGGCTGTTAAACCTGTCTGTTTAGGTAAAGGGGTGTGACGGAATGGCCATGTGAATTCCACTCTTCCAATCAAGGAACTTTGTGACATCACCAAACCCAAGAGCGCAATCCAAAAGCACTCTTTGGCTGGCACAGGACTTTTGCCTGCCCAGGAATCTTGCAAACGTGCCATAAAGCATGTTTGCACCTCCTCAGGAGTCAGCTGGGCCAGCACAAGGACACAAGAGGCTCTGTGGGGGCCCCTCCTGTAAGGACCTCCAAAAAAGGGCTGGCAGATCTTAGACCAGGTGGGGAAAAAATTTTTAATGATTAACAGTCCAATCCTAAAGCAGGCAGCTCTGCTGGGTGCAGTGGCACAGAAACAACTATAGCTGCGTCCTTCTGGCCAACACGGAGTTCAGGATCCAGAGAAGCAGAGCACCACTAGATCCACCCATCCCACCCCAGTTCCTCCCCCATCCCCTCCCCCTCCCACCCACTTCTCCCCTTGTTTGATACTACTTACTGCCTGATGGCACTGCTGGAGTGCTGGTCAGCCTTCCAAGTAACACTGAGGCTCAGCACGTTTGTGACACCCAGTGACAGTACTGGATCTCAGCGCCGGTGCTGCAACTGTTTAGGATTAGGCCCTAAACCAACAGTCTTCCCCAGAAAGGTCGTTGTGGTGCCACAACTGAAAAGGTCCATGACCATCTGTCACATTTCAATGAGTAGGGAAATATGGGACGGGAGTACTGAGGATGGTAGAGTACATGAGGAGACATATATAGGTGATACGGGATCTATTTCTTATTTGCACCAAAATGAGTAGTGGGAACTTGTTTTGCATGAGTGTTCTATGGGTGATTTTGGTGGGTGAAATCAGCAAAAGCATTTGTCACTGCCATCTGTGACAAATGATTACCAGATTTTGTCTGGTGTGAGCATATGTCCACAGTAAGCATGTACAGTATAAATGGAGCTGCAACATAATCTTAAAAGAGTTTACAAAAATGGTGAATAATGTAAATGTGAACTTTCAGAGCAGTGCGTGCGCACACAACACAAAATCAAGAATTCAACTCTAACAAAACTGAAGAAATATAACAGGGAGGACTTTTATTCTACTTAAGATACTTCCGGTTTTCATTATAATTTTAAGTGATGTTAATAATAGTAACATTAAAAGCACCTATGACCAGTTAGCTCCACAGCATGACTACCTTCTGTGCAAAATTATAGACTTTATTCAGCACGTCTGGGAGAGCCTGATTGTAAAATACTTAAGGACATTCAGCCAATCATAAGAGCACCTTTAAGTGCATATATAAATATACAGTATAAGCTAAATATGTTCACAGCAGACATGGACATAGTCTAGTGCATCTTAATGACACTGTAATGGAATACTGTGTCAAGAAATCTCTGTGCTAATACAGCATGATTACTTTTCTACTCAACATCTGGAGAACGTTGTCTTTGCTGATCAGATCAATTTAGTAAATATGTAGTTAATTGAAAAAATTGACATAGGTAATTGTTAACAAGAACAACTAAATACTAATTTCAAAAGAAGATATTTGGTTATTAAATGCTAGGCTTATATATTTATTCCAGGCTTAAATAGAAGAAGCTTAGAAAACCTCAGCTAAAATTGGTGAGTAACTGGTGAGTAAAACTGGTGAGTAATCATCACTTTTGTATTAGCTATAAAAGTCCTTAAAAGATACTAGGTATTGGAGATATACTAAATATATAGGAAGCTGCCTTACACTGAGTTAGACCATTGGTCCATTTACTTCAGTATGGTCAACAGTAGCTGGCAGCAGTTTGCCAAGGTTTCATATAGGAACCTTTTTCCACTGTACCTGCAGATGCCAGGTATTGAAACTTGGGTCTTTCTGCATGCAAAACATGTGCTATTACACTGAGTTCCAGTCCCTTCTCTAAAAAGAAGATTAACAGCCCCATCTTATGCAAGTCTATTCAGAAGAAAGTCCCATTATGGTCAATGGAGCTTACTTCCATCTGTGAGCATAGGATTCCCCCCTAAATAAAGAAGCTCTTACATACAGGCTTACTATCTAAATAAAAACATGGAAGGATAAAAGGAACAGGTCTCAGAGAGAAAGATCATATGTCAAAGGAGAGGCACATTAATAAGAGCAGTGTCTGGTGTATACAATGACGTTTGTGGCAAGTCTCCACCAGTTGGCTTTCTCAATGCTCATAAAGTAAAATGCTGTTGTGAAAGTGCCCCCCCTCATCAATCGCAGCAATCTCAAATTATCATGTCCTAATGCTTTCCTGCAATTTTCAGCTTGTTGCAATTTCTGAGATCACTATACAGAGGTAGTGAGGGGAAGGCACAAGGGGAAAATGGTTACTCTTCTATCTCTGAAATGCCTGTGTTCATCAACCGAAACATCTATATAAACACATTAATTAATGTCAATTTCTGGTTATAGAGCTTATATATACTGTGCTTATATATGCTTATATATATATACATTGCACATGTGGCCCTATACTTTGCCTTTATAAATCTTCAACAGCACAATGAGATGACTTATACAGTCATCATGCCTGAACTTTACACACTGATTCAGCGATAGAATAAAATACACTGCCATTTAGCTTAGTCTGCAGTGCTTCAAGGTCAGGATTTATTGTAATGTAAATCACAAAGCAATTTTATCTTGACAGAGATTATATACTGTTAAAATATTTCTCAAATTTAGCAATGTGCTTGCTTTTTTTCTTTGCAACTGCTGTGCGAGTTGGACTTTAGCCCAGAAAAGAATAAGGGATAGCAGTCTGCTTGGTTTAACAGCAACAGCTTAATGTCTCACTCCAGTTCTTTGCAGAGTTCAGGCACAGTAAAGTACAAGAAGGGATCCATGAACATTGGTCAAGAGGGAGGAGAGGCAGAGAGAGGCCAGATGCTGCTTGTTGAACACCTGCAATCTCATATATGTGTAAACACACAAATACACTATGGGTTGTACACAGCCATACCTGCAGATGTTCGGGACTGAAGCTGGGACCTTCCACAGTTAAAACAGGAGCTCTTCCCTGCCTAATACATCAATGTTCTTAGGCTTGCACACTCTTCCACAAGTAGAAGCATGAGAACCTTTGTATGGTCTATTTGTTACAACACTGCATGTTCACGCAAGCTCTTGCAGAAGTGTTGCAGAACAATATTAGGGACTATTTCCATCTGCTCACAGGTCTTTGGACCCAGCTGAATGTATTTCACACACACAAACACACAGTTGTCTGAGAAATGGTGAAGAGGATGCAGAGCCTTCCTCCTGTTGCCTTTCCTTTTCATCCAGCAAACACACACACTGAGGAAGGGATGTGGTAGTACAAAGTGCTATGTAAAATTGTGTAAATGATGCACAATGAATCCTGTTCCCTTCTCATCAGCAAGTTACTTTATGATGTTAATATGATAGCATATACAAAAGAGAAATATCAGGCGTGTATATATTTGAAATGCCTTCCATCTTACAAAGCTCTCTGAGATTAAAATTGAGAAATGTGCAATTACTGAAATTAGTGATTAGTTAAATTAATGAAAGTGGATTAGTGAAAAACTCAGATTTCTAAAGATGTCAATGTACTGACAGAGTTAAAAGAGGCTAGTGAATGTCAATCAGTGCCATCTCTATTTCTTCAGATACTACTTTATAACAATAGGTCCCCCTAGTGGATAAAAATTAAAATAAATGCTGTCCTACTTCTAAATTTATCTTTGCCAATCCACTTCAGCAACCTTGATTGTTACATTCAAGTCCTCTCCCACTCGTAAAAATGAACGTGTGAAGAGATTTAATTAAGCTTTGCCTGCTACTTTGATAATGTAATGCATGACATGCTTATTTCTTCAATACTGAATTGCTTCATTAAGCAATCATGTCAGAAGTCCCACTAGTCCAGATACAAATACAGAAATGAAATTCTACCCACTAAATATTTCATAATATTAACAACAGAATACTCATCCATCACAATGGGTTTACCTTTGATTGGTACCAATGTTCCCAAATGGTTCTTGCATTTATTTTACACAGAGAGGACTACATTTTTTTTTTATGAAACCTAGCTTCAAATAGCAAAGGAAGGCATTCTTCTGATGACAGATGCTGTCCGAATGATGGAACATCTCCTAGGCTCATTGACAGTATCAGATAATCTAAAATTGGTTGAAAGGCTGTTGACTTTAGATTTTGACTTAAAGTTTAGCCTAAATCAACATTCCCAAATTCTAATTTTGGAAAGTCTAACATTCTGAATGCCAATAAATCCTTATAAAAACAGAACAATAAGGTTTCCATTTTAACCAAATATGTCAGAAAAAAATCAAACATAGGTCACCGAGAAGTGTTATCAATGTGCGATAGGCCATTTAGCCTCTATTTCAATGATTTGATCTGAGCACAATGTATTCCAGTTGATGCACACCGATGAGGATCAAACCTTATCGTATTGCTGTTTGGTTTATGTTGGTTAAGAGAAGATTTATGAGAAACTTTTGTTTGTTTGTTTTGTTTTTAAAGTATCAGAAGTTTTTTCTAGACTTCTGCACCAACTTGCAGTATGTATCTCTAGTACCCATCCAACTCTTGCTAACATAGGCCTACACACATCTTGTTGTCTTAAAAGACCTACCGTATTTTTCACTCCATAAGACGCACTTTTTCCGCCCCAAAAAGTGGGGGGGGAGTGTGTGCGTCTTATGGAGCGAATACTGCCAAAAAAAAATAAAAAACTCCGCCCCGGCCCTGGCCCCGCCCCCTGCCCGCTCGCTCTGCTGCTCTGCTCAGCTTCCCCGGGCAGTCAGAGGCTGAGCTGGCTGGGGGGCTCCTGCGTTCCCTCAGCGCCCGCGTGGACTGTGGCAGCGCTGGAGGGAGCCCAAGCCCGCGTGTCTACTTAGAAGTGAGTCTCAGAGTCACTGGGGCTCACTCCCAGGAAAGCATGGGTGGGGTGGCAGTCTCGCTGCCCAATCCTGTGCATGCCTACTCTGAAGTAAGTCCCATTAGAGTCAGGGGGGCTTACTCCCAGGAAAGCCTCTCTCCCCCCCAAGCCTGGAGCATCACATCCTCTCTCCCCCCAAGCCTGGAGCATCACAGCTTCTCTCTTCCGCCCCCCAAACCTGGAGCATCACAGCCTCTCTCTCCCCCCCAAAGCCTGGAGCATCACAGCCTCTCTCTCCCCCCCCCAAGCCTGGAGCATCACAGACTCTTGCTTCCCCCCCCCAAGCCTAGAGCATCACAGACTCTCCCCCCCCCCAAGCCTGGAGCATCACAGCCTCTCTTTCCCCCCACCCCAAGCCTGGAGCATCACAACTTCTCTGCAACACAAACACTTTCCCCCCTCTCTCACACACACAGGCTGCCCCCTTCTCTTACACACACAGATGCTCTGCCCCCCCCACACACACACTCACACAGCAGGGGAGGGGCGCTTTCACTCACCTCATCCAGCATCTGAATGTAAGCCCCCCCCCATCACAAAGAAAAAACTGTCTCCTTGGTCAGAATGCCAGTGTTTGCTTATTGCACAAGCCTCAGGTAAATCACCATAAATCCAGAGGTTTGTTGTGTCTTGAGAATTCAAGTTGTGGTTGAACTTTCCACTTGTTCATTTGTATTGGAATCACGGAAGAACTGTCGAGGAGGTAGATGTGATGTCAGCAGTGGCCCCTTTAAGGGTAAGGCCTGGGCATCCAGCAGAGTGTGCTGCACAGCTGCAGCCACTGGAAGGCAATAGGGCCCTCAGGGATATAAGGAGTACCTGAGGCAGAAAGGGTTTGTGGGTTTTGAAGGAGTGCAGGTTGGAGAGGAGACTGAGTGGGTTTATTGAATTTGGAATCTGACTGTGGATTGTGACTGGACTTGGATACCCTGATGGATTTGACTAACCTACCTGGAACCTGACCTTGGACTGTAATTTGGCTTATTGGCTCTGGACTCTGATTTGGCAACTTGGATTGATGGGACTGATTTACTTGGCATCTGTGGACTAGAACTAGACTCACTTTTGCTTGCTGCACTGGTGAGTTGCACAAGGGGGACTGATCAGCCTTAAGCTGGCACGAGGCCCAGTGGATTGGAATTTGGCAGAACAGCATTGTAGCAGAAAGATGATGTGATCCCCTATTTGTGTGCACCTGCTTTTGTGAGCGTCATAAATTCTGACTCTAGCGATGATGAGTTCCTGGGGTTTCCAGAAAACTAGAGTACTCAAACCTTTAAGTCTCTCCATTTGTTAATGACAGAGATAATGGTTCTTAATGCCATTGTTGACTGCTGTTCACTTTATATGGTTCAAATGTTATTCTGTTATAGTTTATTAAATATTTTATTACACTATTTGGTTCAGAATATTTTTTTTCCTGTTTTCCTCCTCTAAAAACTAGGTGCGTCTTATGGTCAGGTGCGTCTTATGGAGCAAAAAATATGGTATTTTGGGGTATATTTTTGAATCCAAAATTGGTATCTGTGTTGCCCAACTGGCTTTAGTTTTGGGGGTACGACATAGCCATCTTATATCTGATTGAAGCTGCTCAAATCAGCATATAAAGTGACTACACCATACCCCAAAAACTAGAGCCAACTGGGCAAAGCAGATACCAATTTTGGATTCAGCACCTCAAAAATATCCTAAATTCATTCAAACATCCTTGGCAACTAAAAAAGGGTGGGTTTTTTGTGTGTGTTTTTGGTAGGCCTGTGTAATAATACATATGGGGATTAGCACTGGAAACCACTAGTTTGAAGGAAGGCTAGTTTTCTTTTCCAAATTTGCCTTGTAATCCAAATGTCTATCAGCAGAAATCTCCCAAGTCAGACATGGCTATCACCTGGGGAAAGAAATTATTCTCTTCTCTTGCCTTCTTTTGCCTTCTCAGCTGCCCTTATTCACACATATTTTTGAAACAGAAGGAAGTGCTGGTTATGTTTTAGCTATGATGTACAATGCCAACGCTACAAGTAGTGATGCATTGGATTTTCACGAGATTCCACTTTCACTGTGAAAATCATTGGGGGGTGTAAAAATATTCAGAAAAATGTCTACCTTTCACTCTATCACACATTTTTTTGCACCTGTTGGCAATCATCATCTTCTTGATCTCTTGCTTAAGTAGCTTAAAGAAACAAACTTAAAAAGGCTTCTTTGCTGTGTGCTCTCTGTTAATCAGGTACCACATAACTAGCATGACATCAGACCACATATAGCAGGGTGACCAAACTTGCTTAATGTAAGAGCCACATATAATACACTTCAAATGACAGACAGCCACAATATTTAAGAAGCATTTAAATTCACCATGAACATTAAACTTATGTTCTGATGTAGTGGACTCTTGTTTATACCTGGTAAAAAATTACAAAACTAGAAAATTTGTTATTTACCTTTTTATACTAATTTTGATGCAAAAAGGAGCTCAGCCAACAGAAATCCAAGAGCCATATGTTATATGTCAAAGAGCTTCAGATTGGCCACACCTGACATATATTTATTTATACTCTGCCTTTCTACCCTGCTAAGGGCACTGAAGGTGACTTACAAAAAAAAAAGAGTCATATAGCATTGCTGAGCCCTCCACTGCCATCTCTTGGAATGAGAAAGGAGGGAGGTCCTACTGCCAATAACAAGTGGGTCAAAACCCCCTAACAGTTTGATTGCTTACCAAAGGTAACGAACATTTCACCCTAAGCCATCTCTATCTGCATATACCTACACATGGCTATTTGGGGTGGGATGTGCCCTGGTATGCCCATCTGAATGCACCTCTTCTTGATAGTAATGCAATGCTGATGCACAACACGCAAATTCAGATGCACATTTGGAATAAGGTGGCCATCTATCCACACAGTATTACTCTCAAAGAGATATGTATGTAGTTGGTCATCTATATTGCATGACAGGATTGGATCCTGTTCTTAGATATGGCATGGGATGTGTTCCCACTTCGCCCAACACACATCCCCTTGTAAACAATTTTGCACTGTTTCACAAATTATTAATGGGTGCAAAAATGAGTGTGTGTACTTCACAGGGGGCAAAAATATTTGTAAATGTGTCCCTGTTTACTTCAGTGCTAGTCACAAGTGATGTCCTCATTTACTTCTAAATGTTTGTGTGTGTCATTGAGTATGCCCAGTGTAGCCCAAGTGCTCAACAGGAATACTGAAGATCAGTAGACAGTAGTCTCCTGCACTGAGCAGGGGACTAGACTAGGTGACCTCCAACATTTCTTCCAACTCTTAACTTTCTATGATTCTATGAACTGAAATGAACCATGGATACCTTTACAGAATATGCAGCAGAAACTGCCCATCTAGGATTCAAACTGAAAGTATCCTGGAGAGAATGGGAAAAAAAATTTCAAAAATCCAGTCAGGGCACAAAGGGGAGAAAAAAATTGCCTTGGATCAGAATTAAGTGAAGTCGAAGCAGAGGGTGAATGCCAGACTTCCTACAAAGTGCTTCACACATTCTGCCTCAGAGCTTGAACAGAAAAATTTCTGGGCCCCGGTTGCCTCTGGGAACAAGTTGGAAAGGAAAATGTGTTCTGAGTGCTACTCACTATCCAATAGGGTAGGGGTCTCTAAACTTTTTGGCTAGAGGGCCGCATCAAATATCTGGTGTAGTGTTGAGGGCCAGAAAAAAAATTAAATATGAAGTTTTAAAAAATAAATTAGAGATGGCACTTAGAAGAGTAAATGAATGAATGGGCTCATTCATTCCACCTCTCTGGCCCTCAGAACATCCTCCAGATGCAACCAGAGCACAGTTCAGGTCGTGTTCAGTTGAGTGGGCCAGAGGCTTTCAGGGGACAAGAGGCTCGCCACGGGCTGCATCTGGCCCCCAGGCCTGGGTTTTGAGACCCCTGCAAAAAGACAAGCAAATGCTCTCTCCCTTCCAGAGCCAGGATGATGTAGCACTTTGGGAGTTGGACTGAGACCTGGAAGATCCAGGTTCAAATCCCCCCTCAGCCATGAAGCTTCCTGGGTGACCTTGGACCTGTCACTATGTCTCAGACTCACCTACCTCACAGTGTTGTTGTGAGGACAAAAGGAGCAACTATGTACGAGCAACTCGTATATACCCTGAGCTCCTTGGAAGAAGGGCAGTATACATACATATGTGTGTGTATCACATGTGGCATTTCAAAAGCATTCATCTAATCTATTTGATTCAAGATATTAATAGCCTACAACTAATAGAGAACATATGTAACTGTGTCACACCAAAGCTTGCTCAGTAGATTAACTACTGGACAGAAAAGCAAACAGTTCAATCCTCCAGATGGATTTTTGAGGCTTCTTTTGACCTCCTGTTCATCTTTGATATTGTAGCAAAACTACCCAATTGAATTTGTACAGATTTTCCCTTGATATAATGTGAGCATGAAGGAAGATCTTGAAACACTGACCTCTTTTTTCTCAGAGCGACCATTTTCCTTTTGTTAACCAATGATGAAAACCTTCCGAATGTCCCTGCAGACTTACTTCAGTAGCAATTATCTCCCAACAAGCCCGTAGAGAAATGATGTCTGGAAAGTTCTGCTGACAACAGCCACTAGCTGATGAAACTCTTGACCCAATGAAATGTACAACACAAGAACTAACTCTGGCTTCTGAACCAGCTAATTCTGGTCAAAAACTAATTGTGCTCAATGCTGTATAATTTGCTTCCATATTCAATCACTAAGAAAATTTAATAATTTTAAAATTGAATAATTAATAATGCCCCACACAATTAATGAAAGCAGGAAGTCTTTTGTAATTTATAAATAAGTAAATTTTGGTGTATTCTTTAACATCAAGAACTCAGACTGAACTCAAGAATGAATATATGAAGCTACGTAATTTTGTCAGATCATTGGTCCATCTAGCTCACTATTGTCTGTACTCATTGGTAACAACTCTCCCAAGTTTCTCAGAAGAATCTTTTCCAGTTCTACTTGGAAATACCCTAAATTGAACCAGGAAGCTCCTGCATTCAAAGTATATGAGCTCTACCACTGACAGCCACAGCCAGAGTTCCAATGTCACCCGAGCCAGCTACACAGGATGCAGGTCCCATGTGCAACCTCTGCATGAACTGACTGCTGCTGTCACACACACACACCCAAGCTGAAGTAAGCCAGCTCATGGTCCCTTTGACTACATACTTTGTGAAGCAGCCCAGGGATGGGGAAATAGGGAGAGATGGGGAAATAGAGAGATGGCCACCTTTCCCCTCCATTTCTTCTGAGAGTAAGCAGGAAGGGAATTGGAGCATAAACTGGAGCACCATCATCTATTGTGGGCCAGAAGGGGTAGCAGGAAGATGTGGGGGAAGAGGGACTCCATAACCCACTTCAGAGTCCCCTCAAACTTACTACTTCATGCAACAACTTCAGGTCTCCTCAACAGTGAGTAGTCTCTATCCATAATGCAAGCATCAAATAATAGTCCTATGCAGATGTTCTTCAGCATGTACAAAACGGGGGAGCAGCAAGAGCACCTTAGCAAGTCTTGCCTCCATGTACTGGAAACCCTCTCCCTACAGCCTTCACCAGTACAGCATTTGTCTGCAACAAAAAATGCTATACCTGGAGAGCCTCACTGCAAGTAAAAATGCTTGCTGTCCTGCATACTTTATCATGCAGTCTCTTTCACCAGGCATGGTGTTTGTTGTTGCAGACATTGTCCTTGTGAGAGGTGGGACTTAAGGACTGCATCCATATGGAGGCAGGACTTGCTAGCACATTCTCACTGCTCCCCGCTCCCACAAAGTTTGCCATACAAGCTGAAAACTATTTGCACAGGCTCTAGTCTCTCTTTAAATAAGATTTCTACAACACCCACAGGAGAGTCCACACAGGATGGATTCTTACAAATGTGTATCTTTAGAGAGTTTTCTTTAAGAATATTTAATAGTCTGCTGTTTAAAAAAACACCATTAAAAAAAAAAGTAGTGAAAATGTTGAATCTAAAAAATTAAGGTTTCCCTTGGGTAGCTGTTTTCAATACCTTAATTTCAGAGATGCTGAGCACCTCTCAGTTGAGGGTTGGGGAGAAAGGTGCGTGTGTCTCATATCCCCCACTTCAAACAATCCGCATTTAACATTAGACTGTAAAAGTCAATTCCAAAAAATAGGTTTGCAGACTTTCTACAAGCCGCTCCTGCTTGGACTTCAGCAAATGTAAACAAGATACAATGCATATTATATCTAGTATGCAAATTAAGGGGGGGAAGAAGGCATTTCATTGTAAGGTGCACTTGGCTGTGGCCTTAGGCGAGGAAACTGTAGTATTCACAATATAAAAATTACAACTAGGCATAGGTGAGAAAATTGTGACGTGATTGCATAGGTGAGAGAATTGTCAATTTTAGAAACTGCACCATACATAAAGAGGTGACTGCATTGTACGAGTGTATAGTGTAAGCTCTAGGATGAATTTTCAGTACATTTCTGAATACATTGAAACACTATCAGGATTTTTAAAGATAAAATGTGATGGTTGTAGAACCATAGGTGGAAGCTAAATATATATTAGAAGATTCTGCATATAGCTTCCTTTGTCGTGTACTGAGGCTTAGCATGTTAGGTCTACATTACCATTAGCACTGCTACTATTTATTCTAGATTGTTCATGTGGCTGGTGAAAGAGGAAGTGGGAGCTCAGAGAAAAACAAGAATTTCCAACAGGATTACACCAGTAATCTCAGTAGTGGCACCAATGTTATGGAACTCCCTTCCCCTTGACTTGAGAATGGCTCCCTCCCTCGAGACCTTTCCGCGAGGCCTGAAGACCTTGTTGTTTACACAAGCCTTCTGACTCTATGGCCTTTTTAACATCTTTTATACATCTTTTAGTTTTTTACAGGCGTGATTCCTCCTTGAACTGCTGTTTTATGCTCTTTTTATTCTGACTTTTATTTGATTACTGTTTTTATGGTTTCTCTTAATGTGTTTTAAATATGCTTTTATCTGTTAAATTATGTTTTAATTTGTTTTTTTTAATATGTTGTAAGCCGCCCTGGGTCCCTTGGGGAGAAGGGCAGGATAAAAATAAAGTTTATTATTATTAATTATTATTATTATTATTACAATTTCATAAGAGGCCAGTATCACTGTGGTGCTCAGTGGTTCAAAGGTAGATCCAGGAAATCAAAACCTAGCTGAATTATTTACAAATTGTTTATCTTCTGGTAGTATCAGGGATGTGCTCAAGTCCCTGAGCCAGAGTCGAGTCCCAAGTCAGCGATCCCGTGACTTGACTCAAGTCACGGGTCATAGTGCATGACCGTTGCAACTCTATACACAAGAAATTTAGAGTCTTTCAAGTTAAGTCATGAGTCATTTCTTGAAACAAGTTGAGTAGTGAGTCAAGGGCTTCCCTGAGCACAACTTCGTTCTGTTGGCAAAAGAGCCCCTCCTTCGTGCCCTGGTTGCCCCCACCTTCTGGTCCCTCCCCTCCCAGCTTCATGCAGCCAAAAGACAAAATCACTCAAGCCTTCTTCCTCCCCACAACCCCTCCCAACTCCTGGAACCTACCCTCCCCCCCTATGTCTGCTGTCATGTCATGCTTCAGAATGCCTGCTTGCTTCCAGATTGTCCACAAGGTCTTTGGCACGATGTGGAAGCAGAAAAAAAAAAGTAAGCTGGAACACACACACACACACACACACACTTGTTAAATAGATTAGAAAAATTCTGCATATCTTAGAGCAGTGGAGCTGTAACCAAATCAGTGAGTAGTTAGACTGTTGAACTGGGAGGGGGGAAAAATCAGGTTCAAACTCCTGCATAGCCATGAAGTTTCCTTGGCGACTTCAGGCCACTCAATTTAACCAACCTTGGTGGGGGAGGGGGGAAGGAAGAGAGAAAGAACGATGACATTCTGAGAGAAATCTATTCAGAGAAAGTCATTCAGAGTCACTAGAGGGAAAGTGGGATATAAATATCATAAATAAAAGTTAATTATCAAACCCACAAAATACTAAAAGAGAGACTATATTTGTATATTCCCAAGAGGAATTCAGGAATTAATATCACACATCAGTTTTCTGTTTCTGGAAACTAATACTTACTTCCATATAAAAAGCAGTATTACCTAAAATGCCAAATGTTTTGAAAATAAAGCATGTTTACCATTGACAAATAAAGCCACAGTTCTATTTGGATTAAACACTCCAACACAGCTTATAAAATATAAAAAGAAGACTTTATTAAAATGGATGTCTGTTAATCTCTTATATAAAAACTAAGGCCACAGCTAATGCTAAAATAATGTCAACTTCCAAAGGTTTTATACTATGATTTAATTTAAAATTCTTATACAAATCTATCTTACAAATGAGTACTCAAACATAACACTGTTTATTCTAAAATTTAATGATACAAAATATCAACTTCTTAGTACATATACTTTGTGTTTCTTTTGGTCCTTTGAGAAAAATTATTTTTTGCATGGCTCCTGCTACAGAAATTAATTGAAATGGAAAGGTGGCAGCTTCAGTGCTGAAAGCCGATACTCCTTCCTTTTTGTGCCAAGTTTACTTCTTTTCTTGAACATTAAACATCTCCAGTCATGATAGCAATAAACTCCTCCTGGTTGACTTTAAAAACAGACAACAATTATCCATTTGTGTATCTTATTGAAAAGGTTGTACAATCATTAAATGTGCTCCTTTCTGGTAGTCTAAATATTGAAATTATCTCAAAAATATTGAGGCATACCCTAAGTTCATGCAGAAAGTCTGCAATACATTATTTTGAAGGAATTAAGCACATTTCGGAGGAAATTAATGGCCTGATCCTATGCTGGCTAGTGTCTGCAGAACGGGCACACATGCAGTCACAAATGTGCCATAACGCACTTTGCGGAGACGAGGAAACCAGTGTCGCCACAACTGAGGCCTGCACCTGTGCTGGAGCTGCATATGCTGACCAGGGTAAGTGAACTGCAGGGCGACAGGGAGAAGGCTGCCTGGGGGCACAAAGACAAAGGAAGGGCAGGGACAGCAGCAGAGGCTGTGCTGCTGCATCCCCCCCTCCTACGCCTTGGAGACCTACACAGGTCTCCTTGATTCTGCACCAACTAAAGAGCTGGCAGATCCAAGTAGACCCATAGGGGCTGCCTAGCCCCAACACAGGGTAAGGAAACCAATGTTCCCTTACCCCGAGGAGATCTCTGACTGCTTCTTTGGCCCCATGGGATTCAGCAGTGGCCATTTTGGCATTACTATACTGTGGGGCAGTAGTCTCCATAAGATTGGGCTGCCCAACAACTCAGCCATACTGGAATAGCCCAATTTGTACTTAAGCATTTTCTTCAAATACCTTGAGAAATGAGTGCTTACAGGTGAAAATAAAAATACTATCATCTTTTGTGATTATGTAAAACTACCAACTTTCTAGAAGACACCCAAGATCCATATTCTCTGGGGAAAGGCAGAAAAATGGAAGAAGCACCTACTATCACATCCTGAAGGAATTACCAAAGGCCCAACACAATGCTGTATCTCTCTTTTGTGATTTTAATATTGTAAAATTAAAAGGAGGCATATAAATGCAGGACACAACTTTACTAGGGAAGAGGTGCAGTTCTTATGTCTTGTCATCTAAACTAGAAGGTATTCTCCTTTAGAGATTCCACAGTAATATTTGTGACATATGGTAGTTCTTAATTTCTAAAGTTCATCCCATGTTTATTTTTCAGTGTGACTTATATTGCAGATGCTGCAGCACTGTAAGTACATAAATTCATCCCAATTTAATCAGCCACTGTTCATTATAAAGTAACAGAAGGGGCCACTGTAATGATCAGTCCTCTCTTCTTGGATAACATATGCCACAGAATTGCACATCTGAACAGGGAAGAATCAGATTTCATTTTCCGATCTATAGAGTTTGTAGAATTGATAGTGTTCTTGTTGGCAAAGTTACTTTTCGAACAAGGCTGAACATTAAATCATCATTTTAAAAAATCATTTCCTGTGTACTAATTGTTTCACCTTTCAAATTGAACATCAGAAATGAACATTTTATACTTACTTTCTCCATCACCATCTTTATCAAATTCTTCAATCATAGCCCGAAGTTCTTCTTCAGTCATGTTTTCCCCAAGTTCTCTAGCCACACGACGCAGGTTTCTCAAGCTTATTTTACCCGAATCATCATCATCAAACAATTTAAATGCCTTGAGTATCTCTTGATGTGGATCTCTTTCAAGTATCCAGTCCGTCACTAAAATGGGAAACAGGGAATTGGTCTTCTCCCATAAAAAGACATTTTGTTGCGCGTGAGGTTCATCTCTTCTTTCTACCTGATCAGGGGAAGGAGGGGCAGGGTGGGTCTTCAAGCACGCAAGTGGCAAAAGTATGCAGTATAACATTACAACCTACTGTTTATTGGGGAGGGGTACTGCATTTACTCATTCTTCCTTTCACTCATTCTTTAGTGACAATAGAAATCTCCCACATAGTGCTGTAAAAATTTAAATAACTAAAGTACAACCAAAATAACATTGCTTTTCTCTGTTTTTGATTTTTATAACTCTGAGAATATAATTAATATAGTTGTGCATTGCTTAATAATGTTCCAATCAGCAACAGCCCGCATATGCAACAGCTGCCACTGGTCCCTGTTCACTCTCCCAAGCCTCTGATGCAGAGGGGAGTCCCCTTGCCTCCGGAGGTTTTTCTGAGCCTTGTAGAGGCAGTATGCACCTGCACACTGCCTCTGCGAGGCTCATACTAGCCGTTTTGAGTGAAAACATATGACTTCTGGTTTCCTAGGAAACCAGAAGCCATGTCTTTTTGCCTGAAAGCCTCTGGAGGCAAGAGGAGCACAGCTCCCCTCATCTTTCAGAGGCTTCACATAACGTCAAGCCTTGCTCGACAACAAGGGTGCCGGTCCGCATCCCTGTCATTAAGCGACACACAACTGTATATAGAATGAAAAGAATGTAATGAAAAAGAGATTCCTAAAAAATATGTTGCAAAACAAAAATGGTCATAAATTGTAGAATGCTAGTAAAACTGTGGGTTTTGTTTTGCTTTGTTTGACAAAAAACCTTATTTCCTTTTTAAGGTTTTACAGTTTTATAGGTTGATAGGTGCAGGTGGGAAGTGGACAGCAGCAGGAAGCATACTGCCTGATGCAAAGAGTGAGCTGATGGGTCCTTTTCTACTGTCTTTTGAATCAGCACCCCTTCAAAGAAGTCCTTCATAATTAAGGCTTTGGCTTAAAACATTTTCAAGCCTCATCCTAAAAAGACTTATTGCTGTAACCTCCAATATTTGGGCATATGCATTTACTAAGAAACAGATCAGTTACATTTTTCACCACCAACTACTGCTAAGCTTCTTTCTGTCAATATGTTTAAAATCTAATACCTACCAACTTCATTAAAGTCATCAAATGTGATTTTTCCAGCTCCTGCTCGATCATAATCTTTAAGTATCTTTAGCACATCTGCCTTTTTAACATCAAAACCTAAGGCTCTCATTGCCACCTTTTGGGAGAAAGACAGAAATGCAACAATGTTCATTTGGATGCAAACTAAATTTAATACAAGCAAATAGTGCCTGTATAAGTAAAGATCTAGTGGAACAGTTTAAAACAAACCTGGGTACAACAATATTTTTAAAAAGTACTTTGGTTACTTTCAGACATCACCATTTAAATTATAACACAGCATTAGCTCATCATCTTTTAGGGATAAATGTTATTTCTCTATGGCAGCTCAGATGACTTTTTATCATGGTGGTAAAACAAGCTGGTTGTCATAAATAATATTTCTACCAACATGAAATTGTCCAGGCAATGAAGAAAATAATATACAGACCCAGGGCCTCAGAGAGGAATTTTATCAGGGGGTACAAAATTTCTTTTGGGCCCCTTTGCAAAGAGGGGGTGAAACAGAACAGGGGAGGGTGGTGATGGGTGAGTGGAATAGGGGCAGGAAGGGGCTTAGCAGGCTGAAAGGAGGGTAGAGACAGCTGGAAAAGTCTTTGGAGCCCAGGTCTACCCACCCATATGGCATCAGTAATGTGCCCAGCATCCTGTACGGGCAACAAGTCTGAGTAGACAGGAAAATGTCAGATCCCAGGAAATTTCTGGGCCCCCTCCTTTGGCTCTTGGGCCCCCCTTTTGACCCTGGGCCCGGGTACAAATTACCCCCTCTACCAGGCCCTGTATAGACCCATGGAGTTATAAAGGAGTTAAGAACATTTGTAGGTCTGTTCAATTTTCAATAGATGTCTAAAGGAAGACACTAAAAATGGACTATGAAGGTTGAAAAGAAAGAAAAACTGCTTCAAGGAAAACAAACCAGACTATTAAAAGATAAATTTGCAACAGCAAGTCTGATCCTCTGCACTAGATTTGGATCAAGATTTTCTCCAGTTAAGTTGCTCTGAGATCTGTCACTCCGTGGCAAGGAATTCTTTGAGCAAACTGGCCCCCTTTCACTCTACCAAAGATAAAGAACCAGGCACTGACAAGACCATCAATGGCATGAGAGTCATGTTCCTCTCCTGCTGAAAACATTGGAGTTCACTCCCTGCACCAACCAAGAGCACTAGCATTCAGTGTACTGTTTCTGGACTAGCAATTACAGCTTTCATTTATTGTTTTTATACAGTGTTTTTCAAGAAAAGTTAGCAAAGCAGTTCATGTAGCATAAAGGAATGAGAAGATGGTTCACAATCCGAAAAGGACTCACAATCAAAAAAGAAACACGAGAAAGACACCAACAACAGTTACTGGGACAGACACTACATGAAATGTATAGAGGCAGTTGCTCTCTCCCTGAAGCCACCACTTCAAAAGGTAGTAGAAAGTGGGTTGGCTAGTTCAGAAGTGCACAAAGCACTACTCTGGAAAAACGGGGATCATCCTAAAGGCACCTGCAATGTCACAGAAGTTGCTGTGCCTTCCCATTTGCCAACAAAAGGCATGCTCGAAAGTAGTACAGGAAGCCAAACAATCTCTCATGTAACCCTCACAGCACAATTTATTAACAAAAATTGCTTGGGGAGAAGAAATGACCAGGTCAAATGCAGAACAAAGGTCATGTTCCACTTCTTTGATTGGATGGATGCAGCCACATGTGTCTATGGATCACCAGCTGGTCACTCTTGCTCCATATTTAATCACCTCTTATTTACTGCTGTTACAAAATAAATGATGCCTGAATGCAACCCATAAACAAAAGCAGACACACACACTACTTCATATTTTTGATACTGCTGTAAAGTAGAGTACTAGGGGAATAGTTTAGATGCAGAACTCTGAAGACATTTAAAAATAATTATAGATGGTATACGTTATTAATTTCCCTCAAAACCTAGCTATTTTGCAATTAAGGATCCTAACAGTTCACCAGTTTCTACCTGTAAAAACTCTAAAATTATATTCTCACTCTCTGGAAGAGACTTTCTTTCTGGGAAAGATCATATCCAGGCAATTCACTACTCAACTAAGCTACTCTTTATCACCAGCTTCACCAGCTGGCAGTGATGTGGTTACTAGAAGCCTCTTTATGTCTAGAATGTGTTATTTATTTGTATTGTTTTGAGAGAACCACTAGCAACTAAATACTTAGAACACATAAAAACATTAAACACAAAAGCCCTAAAAGGTACTCAAGTTATACTCATATGTCATGCCTCAAATGCTAATATTTTTCTCTTTTGGATTTGTAGCTTCTTATGACATGCATCAGTATCTATATAAAAACACATATATCAATGATTTGGTTATCTGATTTTCCCTGTAAACCACTTTGTGAACTTTTTTCCATGAAAAGTAATATACAGTCATAATACTACTACTAATATGTAAACTATAGCTCTCACTTCACATGTGAATTCGCTGTATGGCCCTTTAAAAGTACTTTCTCTTGGCCTAGCAATAGGAGGAAAATACTACTTTACAAGACAACTGAGATACGTGAAGCACTCTAAACACCTATAAAGTGCTATATAAATGCTTTTATTACTACACACTTGCCTTTACCTCACATGAGTCAACTTGCCATTATTTACTGGAAGGAAACATGTCACAATCTATTGCTGTCTCACACATTACAAGACAAAGACAGGCATGTGTTAAACTTTTAATCTGTACCAATCTCCTTCATCAAAGGAACAGCAGCTCTTAATCTCCAATAATTTCCCTACAGATGTTGTTCCTAGGTCATATATAGTATCCCAGCAGCTTTACTTTCATTCCTATCACATCTGAAATATCACAGTGCTTCTCTAAAATGCAAGAGAGATTGACAAGTAAACTTATTAGAATATCTGCAGCCCAATCATATGCATGTTTACTGATGAGCAAGTCCCATCATAGTCAATGGGGCTTCCTCCATAGTATCTGTGCACAGGATTGCAGCCTTGGGGTCCAATCCTATCCAATTTTCCAGTGCCAGTGCTACTGTGCCTATGGGTATGCACTGCTTCCTGTGTTGGGGAGGCAGTCACAGAGGCTTCCTCAAGGTATGGGAACATTTGTCCCCTTACCCCGGGACTGCATTGCTTTTGCACCGGTGCTGGAAAGTTGAATAGGATTGGGCCCTCAGGCTACTAATTATGACTGCAGTCTTTTTAAGAAACCATACTATTATATAGGTAAACACAGAGAAAAATAATTGCCTTTAGTTCATGATAATCTATAGCTTTGTCTTTATCTGTGTCAAACAACTCAAAAGCATCTTTAATTTCTTGTTTCTGTTCTTCAGTTAATTCTCTTCTTTTCTTTCTCTTGGTCTTTTCAACAGAAAACTCAGCTCTAAAAGAAAAAAAAAACCAAATCCACAGTAAGTTATAAAAATACCAAGTGTTTCATCTTTAATTTATAAAGAATTAATAGATTTACATCACATTTTAGGAGGACATCATTTTGTTCACGGGAAAAAAATCAGCTAATAGTTTAAAGTGAAGCCTCAGGTAGAGAGTTTGTTGTATAGAATATCCAGACATCAATAAAAATTTAGATTTATGGTGTATTCATACCCAACTTAGGACCCAATCCTATCCAATTTTCCAGGGCCGGTGTAGCTGTGTCAATGGGGCGTGAACTGCATCCTGTGGTGGGGAGACAGTCACAGAGGCGTCCTCAAAGTATGGGAACATTTGTTCCCTTACCTTGGGGCTGCACTCTGGCTGCACCAGTGCTGGAAAGCTGGATAGGATTGGGCTCTTAATTGAAGTTAAGTATTATACTGGCAGACCCATTCTGCCACTGAAATTCTCTCTTGTTTTCTTTGGTCACCCTTCCCCCTTACGTATACACACATTCATGCACACATTCAGCATTCTTCTTTGTGTATATGGTGTCCCTTTTCCCCCCAGCTATGTCAGTACGGCTAACAGCATGATTGTAAGAAAATATATTAGAAGATGAATGACATGAACATACAGTTGCTGCAAATTGAATTTATAAACTTCTAGTGTATTTATGGAAGAAATGGAAGCTGTAACAGAGTTTATCTTCTTGGGCTCCAGGATCACTGCAGATGGAGATTGCAGCCATGAAATTAAGACTCTTACTTCTTGGGAAGAAAGCTATGGTAAGCCTAGACATTTAAAAGCTGAGATATCACCTTATTGACAATGATCTGTATAGTCAAAGCTATGGTTTTCCCAGTATGGGAAATGGTTTTCCCAGTATGGTATGGCTGTGAGAACTGAACCATAAGATGGGCTGAGCACCAAAGAATATAAGCTTTTGAATTATGGTGTTGGAGAAGACTTTTGAGAGTCCCCTGGACTGCATGGAGATCAAATCAGTCAATCCTATAAGAAATCAACCCTGACTGTTCATTGGAAGGACAGATACTGAAGTTGAAGTTTAAATATGTTGGTCATCTCATGAGAAGGGAGGACTCTTAGAAAAGATCCTGATGTTGGGAAAAATTAATGGCAAAAGGAGAAGTGAACAGCAGAGGATGAGACGGTTAGATAGTGTCACCAAGGCAATGAAAGTGAATTTGGACAAACTGGAAGTTAGTGGTAAACAGGAGGCCTGGCGTGCTGTGGTCCATGGGGTCACAAAGAGTTGGACACAATGACTGAACAGCAACAACAGTGTGCTTATGCTTGTAATAAGCACAACTTCTAGTGTTCTTATGTTTGTAACAGAGCAAGAGCAGGGGTTATTAACAGATTTCTTTGCTTAGTGTAATGTTACCTTAAATTCAAGACAATGGAAAGAGAATTAGAATTACTCCTGAATGCCTAACGGCCCAAATCTATCCACACTTTCCTGGGAGTAAGCCCCATTAACTCTAATGGGACATACTTCTGAGTAGACATGCATAGGATTGGGCTGTAAATCAGGGCTTTACAAACAGGGGGCATCGTGATGCCTCAGCCAGAGAGCCCTGGCCACTTTCCCCTTAAGGGTCAGGGGGGAGGCAGCAACACAATCCCCAGGATCACATTGCTAAGGGGGCTGCAGGAACTGGGATGCACTCACAAGTCCCTGCAGCAGCCTGTCAGCTGTGTGGGGAGCCCTGCACAACCTTCTGCAGGGCTTCCCTGCAGCTTAAAAAGTGAAAGCGCCTCCCCCCTGCCCCCGCAACAACTTACTGCAGTTCAGACTCTCCCTGAGAGTTTGAAAACTGCTGGCCTAAAGGCATTCCATAGTTCCTGAACTGGTTTGATTAAAAAAATTGCAGCAATTCAAAAGGCACCAATTTCTTTGCCTACTCAAGTGTTATTACACATGACAAATGGAGGGGAGAGTATTCTTAACCCTGAAGTTGTAACCACATCACAACTAACTACCTCCTGACATTTATATGGGCAATCTGCAGATACAGGCAGATTACCCTTATTAAGACATCCAAAATCCAGACTATCCTGAAACCCAGGCATTATTGTCTAAGACTTGTTTTCAGTAGTGTCCTGTGCTCATCCACATATACAGTGCAGGTACAGGCTGTAAGTTCTATTCTCTGCTCTTTGGCGTGTAGCTGTACAGACATTGTTAAAAAAGGTCAAAGAGGCCAGCAGACACCTGTATGGGCAACAGTGAAAAAAGCAAGAGGAAGCATTTCTCAATATATTTATGCAATTATTCCAAAATCCAGACACTTACCCGTCCCGAGCAGTCCGGATAAGGGATAATAAACCTGTAAATAAGCCGCATACTTGGGGCATAACCCTATGCTTACCTACTCAGAAGTAAGTTCCATTACCACGGGCTACACTGTGGCTGCACTGGAGCTGGAAAATTGGAAAGGATTGGGCCCTCGCTCTCCTATGTGGGGGGTAGGGTTGGATACATGGTCATCTATGTGCTGGAGGCTTTAATGGCAACTGATGTGCTCTTAACAGCTGTCTGCCTATTAACTGCTTTTAAGCTCTACAATTGAATTCAGTAGCCTGTTCTGTCTCCTTACAGCTTGTTTTATGCCATTTTAAATTACAAATCATTTTAAATGGAAAGATTCTGTCTGTGTTTGTATTTGTTCCATTGCTTCCACCCTTGAGGACTGAATCACCATCAAAGACTGATTTTGTCCTCAGTCACAAAAGTCTCTCTCTTCTCAGGCAACTTCTTAGTTCATTTACATTATTTCCTTATTTAGATAGATAGATAGATAGATAGATAGATAGATAGATAGATAGATACTGTATACACACACACACACACACACACACACATACTATATACACTGAATTAACTATACACACACTTATTTATTTAGATACTCACACACACATACTGTATACATATATATATATATACACACACACACATACATATACTATATACACTTAATTACACTATATACACACACATGCACTGTATACATATTTATACGCACACTGTATACACACATCTATACATGCATTGTATACATATATACATATACACACACATACATATACACACACTATATACATCATATACACACTTATATAAAGTAAATGAACTAAGAAGTGCCTTGAGAAGAAAGAGACCACGAGACTTTTGTGGTAGGAACACAATGAGGGACCAGGAAATCTCTCTCTCGCCCCCCCCCCCCCGAGACCCGGCGCGCGGCGGCAGTTCTCGCGACCCGCCAGGAGAGCCGGCTGAGTTGCCATAGCAACCAGAAGCCCTCCACCCCCCCGCCCATACCAACCTCGACACCAAATTCATTGTGCTGCCCCCACCCTCGGCTGGACCCCGGGCCTAGCGACAGGAACTGGAAGTGCGGCAGTCTCCCCTCGCGAAAGCGGGACGCAACAGTCTGTTCCTCCGACAACGACGCCCCGCCTCCTGCTCAGAGCCCGGTTGCAATTGGCGCCTGCGGAACGGCGCTCGCGCCCCCTCGGGAAACAGCCCTTTCCCACAGGTCGCGCCCCCTGTCAATCAAAACTAACGACCTTAACGGTTATAAAATGTGGAACGGGCGCCGACGTAACCCAGGTGGCAGTGCGAACGTGTCGTCACAGGGAAGCGCCAGGGAGAGGACCCGCAGGAAACTACAACTGAATCCCCATAGGGTAGGACTGAAAGGCGCCGCGCTGGTTGACGTACAGAAGCACTGCCAACTCCAAGCGTCATTGGTTGACGTTCGTAAACCACGCCCACTCCACGTCTCATTCGTTGACGCACAGAAACCCCGCCCACTCCGCCACTCGTTGATGTACAGAAACCCCGCCCATTCCGTCTCATTGGTTGATGTACAAAAACCCCGCCCACTCCAGATACTCCATGCACTCGAGCCTCCAGTATCCAGCCAGGGTTGTCACTGTGTGGAATGGTTCTGTGGGCAGCACTCCTTCTATGGGGCTTCTCATGTACAGCTATGTGCACTGTGAGGCTATTCCTACAGCTTCAGTGGTACAAAGAACGCTCAGCCCCTCTCCTCCTCCTGTGCAAATATACACTTGCCCTGAGCATTAGCATAAGTTTCCGTGGTGGGTGGGAGGCAGGTGAGGCAGAGCCTCCCTACCACAGTTCTTTGAGAAGCAGTGCCACCACCATATGAGGTGCACAAGCACTCCCAACCTGTGACAGAAAAGTGAGTATCAATGGCCAGGTAACATTTGAACAAGGAATGTTCCTGCTCGTAGCCATGTTGTTAGGCCCGAGTACAAGGCCCCAGCTGTAACCAACTCCTAATTAGTGCATACCAGGCCAGAGAGAACTGTGGAGGAGGCCGCTTCACAGGGTCCTCAGATACAGTACCAAACTACCAAGTGAGCTCCAAGGCCAACTTGATTAACAACAGGGTACAGCTGTGAACTTCTCAGGTTGGGAGGGGGGATTCCACCATGAGTAAGAAGGCTTGTGGCACGTGCACCCCTAGAATGTTTGGCTGGAACCAAGTTCTGATTGGTGGATGGGTCAGGAGACCTATAAAGGTGAGGGAAAAGAGCTTTTTTCTGTTCTAGCTTTGCCTCTGGCTAAGGGGGCCTGAGCTTTGACCATTCTGGCAAGAGGGCCCCAACTTGACTACAGCAAGCTGGGTCAGACTGGATGTTGGAAAATCTAAGGCTTTGGTGAGTGATAGAGTTAGGAGTTATCTCTTTGTTGTTTTTATTAGTGCTGAGTGTTGTATTGTATTGGTGTGCTCTATCATAAATTCTAAAACCCCTGACTGATGCAGTGCTGTCTGTATAACTATTCTTTAAACCTATACTCAATAAATCCTATCTATTACAACTGCCTGGATTATTGGGACTGGTGAAGCAAAGGGTACTGGTTGTGGGAGTTAATCTGGTGTGACTGGGTGGAACCTGGAGACCCAGTACTAGGAGCCTGCGCCAAGGTTCAAGCTGAGTACAAGGGGGCTCAGGCTGGAGCATGGTTCAGGGGAGGGTTAGGATTTGGCCTGGCTACTAGGATTGGAAGCTCTACGGTTAAAGAGCAATTGGTAACTGGAATTGAAAAGACCTGAGGGGTGTCAGGTGGCTGTATGGGTTTATGGTCATTTGATTACCCTAAGGGTGATCAATAGATTACATGGCCCATAAGGGAGGGTCGTCTTGATTGTCACACGACCCAAACGCAGAGCATCACTGAGGTGGCAGGTGAGGCAGAGCCTCCCTACCGGAATCCTTCGAAAAGCAGTGCCATTGCTGTGTGAGGTCCACCCACAGACAGCGTGGGTAGGGAGTGCTTGCACACCTCATACAGTAGCAATGCCGCTTTTCGGAGGACTCTGGTAAGGACATTTACCCAAGCCTCCTGCAGCCTCCTCAGGCTGTGGGGAGTCCGGCACGACCCGCAGCAGGACTCCCTGCAGCAGTGAAAGTAAATGCGAAGCGATCGCGCTCCACTTCCGCTTTAGCGGAGGTGGGGCAAGATCACTCCGCATCCACTTTCCCTGCTGCGGGGAGCCCTGCCAGAAGTCGCGCCCCACAGCTTGGGGAGGCTGCAGGAGGCTTGGGTAAGTACACCCAAGCCCCTGCAGCCCCCTGGGCGGATCCTGGGGATAGCACTGCTGCCTCCTCTCTGCTTCCAGGCTGCCCCCACCCCTTAAGGGGGCAGAGGCCAGGGTTCACAGGCTGGGGCGGCGCGATACCCCAGTTTGAAAAGCCCTGGGGTAGAGGGACAAGAATCCTCCATCAAGACAAAATCCAGTGCTTAAAGCTGGCAAAAGATAATGCCCATGCTTCTTTCACATTCTCAGTGTACCGATTAGTGAAAAGTCGTTTACATGTCTGAATGTTTGCCATGGATATGTCTTAGACAAAATCTTTAGTCTTCTATGACTACTCGCAGAAGAATCACAATTTTGGTTATGTTTTAAACTTGTATTTATAGAAGTAAACCAGCAGATGGCATCTCTTTTAAAAAAGATAGATAACACAAGATATATAGAAGACAAGTGAACCTTAATATGTGAATAAAATTTTGTTATATTTATTGAATGGAGGAGATAAGATTATTTTGCTTCTCAAAAAGGAAAAATTATCTTCAGTTACTACACAGTACAGTACCCCAAAATGTCTTCTGAACTTTGCTTCACCGCAGACTTCTTGATTCTTTTGTATCATGAGCACAAACTCAGCTTCCTCCCCCCCCCCTTTTTAAAAATATACCAATACAGACATGCATGTACAAATAGCACATCGGCTGAAACAAACCAGAAGGAATTCAGAGGAAAGAGCTGCATTCATGCTTGGTGTAGGTAGCATGTATTTAAGAGCTTGAACCCTCAAAAGCCCCAGTTCAACCATGCTGTTAATTCATGAGACAGGGAAAGACACCCAAATCACTGTTCCTAAACCTCATATGTTTAATGTATAGACTACAAAGATAATGTGACCTGCCATTGGAACATGAGAAAAGCACATTATAAATAATTACTAGGTGGTAAACCTTTGCATACTTAATGGGGTGAGGCTCACTGAACTCAATGGGACTTCTAAATAAATACAAATAGCATTGTGCTGTAAATATCTTTCATATTTCATAGCAATGCATTGACCAAGATGAGGACCAAGTGTAATTAGCAAATCATAAATGTTATAAAAGCCTTCTCTGGGGTATCAAAGCAAAATATAGGATGAAATGGACTTGCATTCTGATATGATTCATGTTCTTTTCCTCACCAAAGCTATCTGGATATCTACACAAGTAATTGCCCTTTCTCTACTCTTCAAAATGCACAAAAGCACCTAGAGAGATGGGAGATGGTAGCTGCTCTGGTTCTTCTGTGAACACTGATGAAATTGATAATCCAGCATCTCCTCCCCCACCAACATACAAGATGCAACAAATAGTTCTACCTTAATTGGATCAAAGGTAAAGTAGCAATTATCAGGCAGCAGCTTTGTGTCATAATTTTTATTATTGATATTTATGGTAAAATAATATACATTTTTCCTTGAAAAGTGGTGTATTAGTAAAATTTATTCAGCAGACAGTACAATGAGATACACTTTTTAAAAAGGACTCATTTTACAGTACAATCCACAGCTCAATTAAACTAAAATAGTTCAAAAGTTGGTTTAGGTCCAAGAACTTTGAATGGGTTATGGACTGAATTTCATGCTGTTAAAAGCAGCCAAATACTTAGTTCTTTGGGAACTTCTGGATCTTTTACAAATAAAGCAAGAGTAAATAATTCATACTGTAACATTTAAAGTCAATGTATATTCTTCAAAAACAATACATAAATCATAATGATTAAAGTCAAAATCTAGAGTAACTTTCCTTCAGAAAGTTGAACACTTAAGATATAAAATTAAGCCAACAGAGAAAATTAGATAAGCTTCTGACTCTGGGACTGATTAAACAAGCTGAACTTTATTAAACAAAGCTGAACTGTTATTCACTTCCAAGTTAAATTTGTGACTAATGCTGCAATCCTCAACATACTTATCAGAATTCAGTCTTGCTGAACTGAGTGGACTTGTCTCATGTAAGCATGCTAAACAATCAGCTTGTAAAATTGTCTCCCATTGACAATTTCAAATATTGAACGTACAGTTATTGAGTCAGCAGATAATCTCACTTTGTGAGCACTAATTCAGTATGAAACAGAGCACAAATGCTCAGTTTAAGATCAGTAATTTGCATCTTCTTTTGGAAACTGCTGACTTAAGAAGTGGACAGAACAGTTCCAATAGAACAGTTCCAATAGAACAGAACAGTTCCAAAACTGACCTCAGTTAAATTTTTCAGTGTAAACTAATCTTTGGTACTCAGTATTTCTCAGCTGATATTCTTCATACAATATCTATTCAGGAAGTGTCACAAAAGGTAAGGCATTTCAGAAAGAAAAACTCTCAAGACATTGGTGAGGGAGTGTTCTAAACAGCCAGTACCATAAAACCACAGTCAGTGCCTTACCCATGTTCAAGAACAGCAAAATCATTCTGTAGCAGTCCAATCCAAAAAAATCTATTGGCTCCACAGAAGAGAGGAACAAGGCACTAGCATTTCACACAGGGTCAATCCCATGTTGATCCTAAATACTGGTGAAGTAGGAATCTAGGTTAGCCTTAACAGTGCGGTTAACACACTGCTTAAATGTGGTTAACCCAGGAGGAACATGGAATTCACACAAGACAGAATAAGGACTAGAGGTAGGAAGTGCATGATTCCACACAGTGCACTCCTAATTTCAATCACATTTAAAATGACCTCTCCATTATGCAATGTGATGTGAGCCAAGCAAATACGGTGTTTGGTGTATTTTTTTTCCCTAGCATTAAAGGGTACTTAAATTAGTGGTTTTGATTATTAGTACTTCCAAAGCTAATTGTCAAAGTGAAGCAGTCAGCAACATTAGATATTTTTCAGTTCGTAGAGTTTCAATAAAAACTATAACTAAATAAATTGCTAATCTAATTTCTTAATGGCCATTGACAGGTAAATCTGATCTTACTCCTTTGCTTCTGTCTACAAGCAGGAAATAGGCACCATTAACATTTAAAGAACTGAATACATCCATCCATCTACCCCTGAGACTCCTCAGGGCTAAAGTGCTCAATATACTGGGATCAAATTCCATATGTTTAGTGCTCTTTGGCATAGGGGAAAATATTATGTAAATCATGTCACAAAAGGATGATAAAATTAACGTGATGGCCACAATCCTGAAACCATTCACTGTTCTTACGAGAAAGGACCATTGTTAATACTGAATTTCAAATAATCAATATACTAGACAGTTTACAAGACAGAAAGCCCTTGTCTTCATACAACAAACTAGCAAAGCTCCAGGCAATTTTAAACTGGAAAAAAACAAGCAATTGAAGGAAGGTGTGCTTTTTGTTGTTGCTTGAAAATAAACTACATATAAAATGGAGGACAGATAAATAAAAGTGGGAAAATGGCACAAATAGGTGGCAACACTTTTACCTAAAGTTCCACCCACACCCTGCAACCTGAAAAGGACTTCAGCCAGGGCACTCCACAGCTTCAGGTTTTGCCAGCCACTTTCCACTAAATTTTGCTATCTCCTTGGAACCTGTTTAGTACTCAAAATTGTTAAAAATCAGCTTGTACTCACAAATACTGAGATGTCTTTACAGTCATCATATTGAAGAAACTCAGGGCCTTCAAACATGAGTGTATGTGTGCATTATATTTATAAAATTGTAGAACTGTATTATATATAGAAATTGTTAGAACAGTTATGCATTCACACTTATACCTTTACTATTTAAAAATTCACATGTAAAGAGCAAGCAATATACTTCAAATATTCACTGACATTTCATTTGTTTCAGAAACAGTCAAATGCAGCCCGCTTATTCAAAAAAAGCAACAGGATGTAATGAAGTTATTTATGACATTCAGTAATCATTGCACGATACATTCACTCCATACAATAAAAATAAAATTACTTTAACTTAGTGCATCCAATGAGACAGTGGCAAGTTCTAGCTTCTGCCCAAACACACACACAATATATTATTTATAATAAATTTCATCCATTTAAAATATACTTTAAACATAAATCTCTAACTCAAAACATCATCAGAAAGTTTGACATGAGTGCAAAACTTCATTTTAGCATATCACATTTCAAAATGTTGGAAAATACAAAACAACATATTTAGAGCATTTGTCAAACAGCATTCAACTTATGTGCAAACCTGCCTTGAAAAAATAGAAGGAAAAATGAGTAGCTTTGGCACAGCTACTGGCTTCTATTGGGTTTTTTTAAATAGAAATAAAGTAGAGAAAAATAAGAATCTTTATGGGCTTAATAGCCAACTTTTTCCTTTAAAGAAACTTACATAAGCCATTGAGATTCACAACAGTAGTTATCAGAGCAAATATGCTATGAAGTGACTCTAGAATTTGTTGCACGAAGTGCTAAACTTGCAATTGACCTCATTGCACAAGTAGAAACTTTATGACAAATTCCAGCATTAGAAATGTAATTGGAAGCCAAACAATATAACCGTTCAGCTCCAAATGTGTTAAAGTGCCCCGGAAGAACTTTCTCCACAAGACCCCTATTGACCAATTCTATCAGTCGCTGGCAAGTTGCGATGTAGTCATTTATCCTGCTGTAGGGAAGCCAGTCAATCATTGAGCCATCATACACAACATCCCCACTGAACAGAATCTTCTGTTCTCTGTCGTGCAAACAAATACTTCCTCTTGAATGGCCAGGCATATGCATGACAGTGAGCTGTCGGTCACCAAGGCTGATCACATCCCCTACAGACCAGAATATACAGAAAAAATCAAATTTTTCAAGTGTAATCTCCAGAACCATCAATACATTTACTGTACAATGTAATAATGTATATCTTATTGCACAATCATAAACCATGTGACAAACCTCTTCATTAAACTGTAATGAGAACAAAACTAATGAATGACACCTCTCCTTGAATTGGTTCAGGACAATCTCAGCATTGAGCAGATTTTGCATATACACAGAGACTGGAGGATTCGATGCTATATGAGGAATATCTATGGTTCAGAACGTTCAAAGAGGGGTGGCAGAGCAACTGTATGGAGATGAGCCAGGCCCGTAGCCAGGATTCTAGAGGGGGAGCAACCATTTTTTTCGGGGGGGGGGGGCAATTATGTCAGGTACCTATACTGGTGTGCAAAATGAAAGATAAGTATGGAGAAACATCAAAGACCCATAACTAACCCAAATTTCATTAGGAGGAAATGTTTTGGATTGTGTTTTTTTTTTTTTTTTTGAAATATGCATTCATTATCTGTAAAGCAATCTAACAATGATCTGCATAGAATAAATGCATCTCTGTATGCAATGTAAAATCTATTTGTCTACATAGAAATAACATGCAACTTGTCCTTTCATTTTGGACACCAGTGCAATATGAAGACTTGCAACATTGCAGAAGTACAACATATCACTATGATACAGGTAGCATTTACTTGTATTGAAAGCCTTTCATTTGCTGATGACAAAAGTAAATTTACTTTACTTAAAAGCAAGACGAAAGATATTGAAGTAAAATATAGCATCACCACGGAACATTAGTTTTTTACATTATTCATTACTTTTAAAAAAGCAAGTACTGAAGATTTGAAACTACCTAGTAGAGCTGAATTCTCCTATCTTTCTGAGAACTGAATCTTCTTAGAAGCTTTTCCACACTTAAATTCTTGGTTCTCTTTAGCTCAAAAGCTAGGTATACTAAATTAGCCATTCTTGAGTGAGACACTGATAGTCTTTGAGGTCTGTTAATTCGTGTAAGCACTGAGAAGGTCGATTCACAAACTGCTGTGCTACATGCAAAAGTTCTTACTGCCGCTAACATATTGTAACAATCTTCAAAGGCACTCTGGTGTTTGTATATTTCGCTGAAGAAATTTCGCTTTTCAATTTTGTTCATCTCAAGGAAATGTTTTACTACTTTCATTTCTTCTTTACTTGGAATGGTAATATTGAAATTTTTTAGATAATTAAGCCTACCATTTTCATCATCTAAATTTCCTGCCGCAATTACCTGAAGAATCTCTTCATTGTCGTGGAATCTTCTTTTATTTCGGCTAGCACTACATCCAGAATTTCAAAAACGTCAGAAGCATGCTTACTGTGGGTGTCACTATATGATGCTCTGTTACCTGTTGTTTCAGACACCACATAATCTTCAAGTAAGGAATTAAATTTCCTTTTCCTTGGCATTTTTACTTCTTCCTCTTTAGCCAGTTTTGATGTTTCCTGCAGAATTGATTTCAAAGTCTCACTGTATCTTAAGTCTTCTAGTGAACATTCTGTAGCTTGAATTAAGTTATAGACCTGCTCCAAGGAAATGTCATGACTTTGGAGTCCCTTATCTACTGGAGAAAGAATTTCAGAATATTTTTCATTACCACTAAACAAAATCTAAACTCTTGCTTCTGCATTATAAGATGGAGACCAGTGCTAAGAACCACATCTTCCCCCGCAAATCTTTTTCCATTTATTGATATTAGTTCAAGAGTTTCTGATATATGTTTGTATTCTTCAAAAATTGTCCTACACACCTGCAGATATCCTGACCATCTCTGTTCCAGCAGGCGAGAAAGAGCTTTGCCTTCATACTCAGCAGCTACTACCCCACGGGACAAAAAGTTATATAATTCCACACATTGTCCAAAAAATTCCCTCACCATTGGCACAACTTCAACTGCTTTAACTACAACTAAATGCAGCCTGTGGTTAAAACAATGGACGTACAGAATTTCTCTTTAGTTTTTTTTATTAATGCCTGGACACCACCTTTCTTGCCACTCATAACTGATGCTCCATTGTAACATTGGCTCAACAGTTAGGATTTAAGCCATACCTTTAGAACATATCTAAAGTTGTGTTTGTAAAAGTCTCAGCATCCAAAGCAGTTGTTGTCTCTATGGATAGCATGGATTCATAAATTTCACCATCTTCAACATATCTAGTAGCAATTGCTATATTTTCTCTTCAATTTTTGACTTTTGTTCCATCCTCCAAGACAGAAAAAAATGGGACATCTGCATTCTTTATGTCAGGGGTCTCCAAACCCTGGCATGGGGGCCAGATGCGGCCCGCAGCAAGCCTCTTTCCGGCCCAGGGCCAACCACTTGTCCCCTGAAAGCCTCTGGCCCACTCAACTGAACATGACCAGAACTGTGCTCTGATTGTGTCTGGAGGGTCTTCTGAGGGCCAGAGAGGTTGAATAAATGAGCTAATTATTCATTTATTCACTCATCTATGTTCCATCTAATTTATTTATTTAAATTTTATATTTAAATTTTTTTTCCAGCCCTCCACACCACTCCAGATATTTGTTGTGGCCCTCTCGTCAAAAAGTTTGGAGACCCCTGCTTTATGTCATTGGAAACTTCTTCTTGAATGAGATCAGTCATTATTTTAACTATTTCATTTTGCATTTCTGGGGATTGGTAAGTGACATTCTTTGGAATAATTTTATAAGATTCAACTAGTTTTGGGTCCTTTTTGAGGGTATATTTGAAAAGGTTTTTAAATAAACTTTCCTCCACATGTTATTCAATGTTGTATATTCCCATCATTGGAAGCTCATTAGCTACAAGAAACTGAATGATTTCAACAATGCTTCAAATGTAATACCTATGTTTTTCAAGCACATTGTCATTAGAGTTGAAATAATGTGTTTGAATCAGTTCTTTAGTTTCTTTCAGACCACGTTAACATAGCCTGCACGTGGGTTTCAGATGAAGCTTACTTGAAAAATCTTGATTTAGTTTAATCCAATGCAGCCTTCCAATTGCTAAATCCCTTTTTTATGTAAGCTTGCTCTTTAGTAAATGGAACAAATTGGCGACACGGATAGCAAAATGCAGCATCTAGTTTTGAAGAATATTCCAACCACTTAAAATGTTGAAACCACTCTGATCTGGTCGCCGCATCTCAAAAAAGACATAGTGGAAATGGAAAAGGTGCAAAAGAGAGCGACTAAGATGATTACGGGGCTGGGGCACCTTCCTTACGAGGAAAGGCTATGGCGTTTGGGCCTCTTCAGCCTAGAAAAGAGACGCCTGAGGGGGGACATGATTGAGACATACAAAATTATGCAGGGGATGGACAGAGTGGATAGGGAGATGCTCTTTACACTCTCACATAACACCAGAACTAGGGGACATCCACTAAAATTGAGTGTTGGGAGAGTTAGAACAGACAAGAGAAAATATTTCTTTACTCAGCGTGTGGTTGGTCTGTGGAACTCCTTGCCACAGGATGTGGTGACGGCATCTGGCCTGGACGCCTTTAAAAGGATTGGACAAGTTTCTGGAGGAAAAATCCATTACGGGGTACAAGCCATGATGTGTATGCGCAACCTCCTGATTTTAGAAATGGGCTATGTCAGAATGCCAGATGCAAGGGAGGGCACCAGGATGAGGTCTCTGTTATCTGGTGTGCTCCCTGGGGCATTTGGTGGGCCACTGTGAGATACAGGAAGCTGGACTAGATGGGCCTATGGCCTGATCCAGTGGGGCTGTTCTTATGTTCTTATCTGAATGATCTGCCATCTTAGTTCTTTGGATATTTACCAAGTTTAATTTAATAGGCTCTCCTACTCATGCTAAATCATCAGGAGTCTTCTCATTAATTGCCTTACTGGTGCTAGCAGAAGCAATGATATCTCTGTCTCCCCCTGTTGTTTCCAAAGTTTCTTGATTACACGAGTTTGAAACTCGGTTTGTTCTGACAACAAAATGGTCCATGTTGGAAGATTGCAACACTAATTCTTTTGCACTCAGGTTCTACAGAGTAAATGTCTGTTTATTTGGTGGTGTACATATCCAATACCCATTAAAAAAAAAAACACAACTCTAAGATCTCTAGGAAAGATTCAAAATCTTAGAGTCCAGACCCTTGCTTTCCTCTCCCCCCTCCCAAAGAGGAAGGTCTTACCAGACCCAAACAGTAGAAATGGTCCATCCAAAATCTGAGGCAAGAGCTATGCTTTCCTCTCCCCCCCCCCAAAAAAAGAAGGGCCCTACCAGACCCAAACAGCAGAAATAGTCCATCCAAAATCTGATGCCAAAGCCATGCTTTTCTCTCCCCCCCCCCAAAGAGAGAGGCCCTACCAGACCCAAACAGCAGAAATGGCCCATCCAAAATCTCCTGCCTGCTCACCCCCAAATGATGCCAGAGTCACTCAGCAGCAGCCTCCAGGGTCCTGCAAAGTGCCTGCACAGCCACTCAGCTCCCAGGAAGGTGATTGAAGGCACTAAGCACATTCTCTCCAGGCTTCTTCATGCCCTGTGTCCTGTAACTATCAGCAGGTCGCTATGATTGGCCCCTAAGGTGAGTTACTAAGCATCAGCAGCCTGAGTTGATTGGAGGAGGCTGCCTGCAGGGAGGGGCTGAGCTCTCAAGGAACAGGAGCTAAATTGGAGGACATTCAACCACATTTACATGACAAGTGTGGAAAAAATGCGGGGGGGGGGCAAAAAGCTACAGCCCTGAGATGAGCCATTAACTGGTCAGAACCTCCAAGCACTTTTGTCAGATAAGCAAAGAACTGGCAGTTTTGAACTACTGGAAAGCCGAATTTCTTCTCACTTAAGTCAACTGCAGTACAGCCCTGTTCTCAAAAATTCTGACATCTAGTAATCACATTGGCTGTGCATAGCAAGTTTCTTTCAATGGCAAGCAAATATTTGTCATGTGAGACCAAGTTTTATCACTGTTTTATTCCCTAAGGAAAATGAGATTATAAATCATCTCATGGCAACTTGAACATAAGCATCTGTATTGAAATTGCAGAAGATATGGTGAGGAGACAGGATGTGGTGTTAGCAGTGGCCCCTTTAAGGGTTAAGGCATTTGGTGACCCAACAGAAGATGTTGTCATCAAGAAGCTGCCATCCCCAAACCAGAGCACTTTATTACTACACAGCAGTGGGAAGAGATTTCTGGAAAGGATAATAGTGCCCCTTTTCCTTTCCTCTTTCCTGAAATTTCTGAATACAGTATGATGAGGTGTTATTAAAAAATTTATAGTTTGCATCTACTAATCTCTCCCTTTAGGATACTATAAAGTGTTAGTGGTTCAAGCAGGCCAGTTCTTGCACTCTCCTCTGCCTTTCCTCCTGACCCCCTTTTCTTGTCTTCCAACTGACACGCTCAACATTTTTATAGGTTCTGGAAGATCACAAGCCTAAGATCACCTTGTCTGGGCAATATTTTTTAATGTTTCTTCTAATTTACAGACCAATATACAGTACTTCTGCATTCCTTAGGAATCTCCAAGAATGTAGAAATGATGATCTTGTTTTTGGGTGGCCCAGTTTCACTTCCAAAAGGATCATGTGCATTAGAAGGAGTAATGATTAAAGAAAAATATACAGTTCAAAATAAAACCAGTCTATCTTAAAACAGGAACATTAATGAAGAATACAGATCCTGTGGTCCTGTGATATAACTATTTTGTCAATTATTCATAATAAACCCACTGCAGTTTTCCCTTGAGAGTAATCAACACTATAAATCTGTTGAATTTTTTTTAAACTATTGAATTGTATTTTTTCTCTATTAACTAGGACAGCCAATTATTCAGGTTACTCAGCAATATTCATCAGTACAACTAATTTTGATTGGCTGGTATCATTAGTGGGATTATCAGAGGTTTTGGCACAACACACAATTTTTATATTCTGTTTTCACAGTATCACACAGAATAATACGAGATGAGAGAGGCTAAAGAGAATAAGACTGCACTCTTATCTGCTTATTCGGGCACTGAACTCGAGGGGGCTTATTTCTGAGAAGACATGCATAGGATTGTGCTATAAAGGAGGATCATGAACCACTTTTTACAAATCAATTGAATTTCAGATCTGTTTAGTTTTTACAAATCCAGGAAATCAAGAAAACTTCTCTCAGAAAATCTGTCTCCTCACAATAACCAAATACTGAGCTCATTTTTGTAAATAAATGTTTCAACTTCCAGTGAGTTAAAACTACTTAATAACATTTCTATTAGTGGCTGGATCTTAATTTCTAATAGCCACTTGCTCTTAAGCATTTCACAGGACATTTTCTTCCCCCTAAGTAAAGGCTGCAAACCCAAATGTTTTGTCAGAAGGCAGAAAAATAAATGCATTTTACAGAAAGCATATTAACTTTGTCTTCCTTTGTTTGGTTTAAGTAGTAGTTGATTTTATAATGAAAAGTGGCTACTTCTATATGAACCTGCCCATTTGCTATGACATTCACCATCAGAAATTAGACAAGTGATGAAAAGGACTTTCTTAGTCATAACCGGACTCTGGAAGGCTCTCCTCAAGGAGGCTTAGCTGGAGTCCACACTGATGAGATTTAGGTGCTAGTCTTCTGCTGCAATCTTACACACACTTACCTGGGTGTAAGCACCACTGAACAGCAAAAAATACTTCAGAGTAAACATGTATAGATTGCATTTGTAGACTTTGTCTTTTTGCCCAGACTTTTTTTTAGTAAATCCCAGATTGATGCAGTTGTGTTTTATCTGTGACTTTTATTGTTGTTTTTACTAACTAGCTGCTGGGTTTCATCCTATTATTGTTTGACATGTTGCTTTATATTCTTTTGATTATAGGCTGCCTTGTAAACTCTTGGAGCTCTACTGAAGGAAAAAATTAAAATCACAAATAATAACCTCAGCTTTCCCAGCTTTCTATACTGGCACCTTAGCCTCTGCAATTAATGGTGAAAAGTCAATATATAATTTACAGTATCTGAACCAATGGGATACTGTGGTACCCAAACAAAAACGCCCACCAAATAAAATTTATCATGCCAATTTCTAAGTACCGAGGCATTTCATAAGGGATTCAAGTTTTAATGCCAGACTTAGGCATAAAACTATATGTTCATATGAAGGGGTGTATCCCACTGCATGAAGGCACAACATTTATACAGAAAGAAAACCTTGTAATTTCAGTGGGACTTGCTTTACAGTAACTATGCTTCACAGAACAGGCTCACAGCCCAATCTTATGGGCTGCTCTACAACAGCGGGACAGAGTCCCACTACTGTAAATGTTTTTTTGTGACAGCACACCATTGGTGGGCCATACCATACTGGAGCATAAGAAGATTGCTCCAGCCAGCAAATTGACCTGGACCAGGTGAGTTGATGGGGCAGGGGGAGTAACTGGGTTATTCTGGGGAAGGGCCAGAGGTGGGGAGCAGACTAGAAGGGGTGGATTTTAGCAGCAAATGAGGACACCAGATCCTATCCCCCAAAATTCACCCCGCACTGTCTCCTTACTCTTCCAGGATTTACGCCAGCTATAGAGTTGGCCTGTAGGTCTCCTTGGACCTACACCATTAGGAAAAAAAGTACCATTACCTTTAGGATACATCCTGATCGGCCCCTCACCATAGCATGCAGCATGCACTGCCATGGCATGGTTGCATCATGTAAACTGGTGAGAAGTAGGATTGGAGCACCATTCCTGTGGCAATGAACTTAAGTGTTCAGGAAACCAAATGGTCAGATGAAACCAGTTTGAAAAATTTTTCCAGAGCCTTACATTAACAGTTTGTTCCATTTGGAAATGTGACTGCAAGGGATTATGATCTCAAACCTCACTTTGACATCTTAATCAAACGCTCTTGTACCCTTGCTGTGTTCTTCCTGTAAGCAAAAAAAGGCAAACTACCAACTGATGCCATTCCTGGCAGGCTTATCACCTCTGGGAATGCTACCTCCCCACAGGAGAACAGAACTCTCAGAGTCCCATTTCAGCTAGCTAAACCAGAAAAAGAACATGATTTGTTTGTTCTATTCACTTAGGAACTCTGAAGAAAAATCAAGAGAAGCAGAGATACAGAAAGTATACAATTGGTAACAAACAACTTGTTCTTATAGGCCTTCAAATGTGATCCACTTTGCGTTTAATTAACAAAAATAGTTAATGCATATATTAATGCAGCACTATATATAACTGGATGTCCACATAGGAATGTTACTAGGGCACTTACAGCCCAATCCTATGCTTCCCCTGCTGATGAAGCCATGCCAAAATGGTTTGCACTGCATCCTATTGGGGGGGGGGGGAAGAGAACAGTCCCAGAAGTCTCATCTGGGTAAGGGCACATTTATTCCCTTACCTGGGGGATAAGCCTCTGAGGTGTGGAGGGGTCTACTCAGACTTGCACTAGCAAATTTGCTGGTACAGGTCCACATGGACCCAGGCCACAGGATAGGATCTAGGAAGGGGTTTGGATTTGGCAACTACCACTGCCACCAAACCCGCCCCCTTCCTGGACCCGATCCATCCTCCTCCCCACCCACTGTCGCTGCCCTGTTCTGCCCTCCTCTGACCTGTCCTGCCTCCCCTGCCCACTTACCTGGGTTGGCAGCTTGGTCCAGGTCCATCGTCACATGCAAGGCCACTGCAGCCTCCCCACCAGTGCTTAGGCAATGTGCAGCCTCACGTGTTGCTGGAGGCCCTTTTGCAACTGCCATAAGGCAGTCTCCTCATCCAGAACATTCGGTCCACCAGCCAATAGGCCAGTTAGGATTAGGCCATAAGCATGGTTTGAGATATCTTAATGTTACAGATACACTAATAAAACAGACTAGTGTCTTGCCACAGCTCCTCCCCACTGGGCCTCGTGCCTGCTTAAGGCTGATTAGTTTCCCTTGTTAAACTCACAAGTGCAGCAAGCAAAAGTCAGAGTCAAGTCCCAGTCCACAGATTCCAAGTAAGTCAGTCCAATCAGTTAAAGTGGCCAAACCAGAGTCCAGAGTCAATAAACCAAGTCACAGTACAAGGGCAGATTCCAGGTAAGCCAGTCCAATCAATGAGAGTTGCCAAATCAGAGTCCAGAGCCAATAAGCTGAGTCACAGCTGAGGTCAGTCTAGTCTCCTCCAACCTACACTCCTTCTACAACCCACTAGTTCCTCCAGGTGCTGTTTATATACTTCTAGGTTCACTTTTAGCCTCTAGTGGCTGCAGCTGTGCAGCACACCGCCAGCTACCAACTGGGCTTTAACCCTGCATTTACTTAGAGCAAGGGGCACTGTGGACACCACACCCTATTCCTTGGTGATATCTTCCGAGATGTCGCTAGAACTAGTCAGAAATCTAAGCATCTAGAGATTAAATGAAAACAATAATATAACAAGAATTGTACAGTGTACTGATAATACCAGCTGAGAATGAACAGGTCATAAAGCTAAGCTGTCTGAGTGCCTACTTAAAAGTGCACAGTGATCTCTCCAATGTATTAGCAGTTAGTAAAAGTATTTATATACTGATTATACTGCTTTTCAACAAAAATGTTCACAAAGCGGTTTACAGAGAAAATCAAATAACTATAACTACAGTGTATATATAAAGAACAGTATCTGGTGAGTTGGCTTGCATTTGCTATTGAGGGCTTATTTTTCAGAACTCATTATGTATTGAAACAATACCTCTAAGCAAAATAATAGTTTTGTATTTAAGATTCCCTTCACTTTACATTCTCTTGTATTCCATCTTCTCACTCTGCCTAAAGCAGCAAGTGTACAAGTGACTCTCTATAATAAAATAATAAGAATAACAGAGTGTCCTGGAGCAAGAAAGCCTTATCAAAACTCAGCAACAGATCAAGAATTTTGCAGCCTAGTGCCCAAAGATCACACACATATACCCACTACCACTGTTTAATTCAAATAAAGCACCTATATTAATATTGGCAAATTTATTTATACAGCATACTAACAGATTGTGCTAAAATAATACTGCACATCATCCTAAGTGTCAGTGTTTTGGAAAGTCTACATTAATGTTATATAACATACATAAAACAGGCAAATTACTTTTGTTAACAGTTATTTGCAAGTTTTTTATTTGCTTAACAGTGCAAACCTAGTATACATGCTGACTCAGAAGCAAGTCTCATTGTAGTCAGTGGGCTTACTCTCAGGTAAGCATGTATAGGGCTGCAGCCCCAAAACTCTGACAAGACCAGGGTGACCAGAGGTACTCTTTTTCCAGGTCATGTCCTCTTTTCTAGCCTCATGTCTTGAAAAAGAACTTTAAAGTTCTCCATTTCCCTGTGAGCGGCCCCTGTGGCCAGTGCATAGCCTTCTTGTAATTAATAAAATATATGTAATATAGTTTTAAATTTAGTAATAAGTAATATAGTGTTTTAATTAACCACACGAAATCATTGCACAAGTGTTTCTACCTTTTATTTTGCCATGTCCTGCATTTTTCTTGGATGCCCTACATTTTGGGGTGTCTTGTCCTCTTTTGCTGTTATGACACCTGTTCATCCTGAACAAGTCACTCTTTTGATGCCCTACTTACTAGAATAGTGGTTCTTGAACTTTTAGCACTGGGGCCCACTTTTTAGAATGAGAATCTGTCAGGACCCACCGGAAGCGATGCCATGACTGGACCTGACATCATCAAGCAGGCCAATTTTTAACAATCCTAGGCTACAATCCTACCCACACTTATGGCCCAACCCTATCCAATTTTCCAGTGCTGGTGCTGCTGTACCAGAGGGGTATGCACTGCATCCTGTGGTGGGGAGGCTATCACAGAGGCCACCTCAAGGTATGGAAACATGTGTTCCCTTTACCTCCGACTGCATTGTGGTTGCATCGGTGCTGGAAAGTTGGATAGGACTGGGCCTTACCCAGGAGTAAGACCCATTGACTATCACTGTTAAAAGCATACACATAGTGAGATCTGTCACATTTCCCCAAATGCAGTCACATACCATGGGAGCACCAAGTTCTAACATATTAAAAACAAAATATTGAAATAAATGGGGACCCACCTAAAATTGCCTTGTGACCCACCTAGTGGTCCCAGACCCACAGTTTGAGAAACACTGAGAAATCTGGGCAGCCAGCTCTGCATAGTAATCCGTGGCAGGAGGTGCCTTCTAGTGCTCCAGCCTGCCTGGTGTGAAACTAAGGGCACAATCCTAACCGGGTCTACTCAGGAGTAAGTCCTATTTTGTTCAGTGGGGCTTACTCCCAGGAAAGTGTGCTTAGGATTGCAGCCTAAGGACCCAGTCCTGTCCAATATTCCCGCACTGGGGCAGCCACAATATAGCCTGAAGGTAACAAATGTTGGGAAACCTTAAGGAGGCCTCTGTGACAAGGTGCATTGGCACGGCTGCACCGGCACTGGAAAACTGGATTGGATTGGGCCCTTCCTCGGTAGAGAAGGACAGTCACTCTGCGCATGGTCACAGGCTGTCTTGCTCAAGCAGCCACACACGCTGCGAGGCAGGATTCCAAGGAGCAGCCCCCTCTCGCCCAGCCCCGGCTTACCCTCCTGCAGGACGTGGGTGGGCTGGACCGGGCGCACTCGGAACTGCCTGGCGCTCCAGCCGGGGATGGGCGGCCGCACCACCTCGCTGTCGGAGAGCCAGGTGACCGTCTCGTAGTTGTCCCCGCGGCGCAGGGCGGCGGCCTCGGCGCTGTGCACGGCCACCTCCTCGAACTGGTGCAGCCCGCCGGCGTGGTCGAAGTGCACGTGGGTGGCCACGGCCAGCAGGGGTCTGCGCCCGCCGCCGCCGCCGCCGCCCTCCGGTTCCTTCTCGCGCTCGCCCGGGGCGCAGTCGGGGCCCAGGAGCCCGGCCAGGCGCAGGTAGTCGGGGAGGCTGCGCAGCCCCAGCCCGGTGTCGATCACCACGTCCCGCTGCGAGCCGCGCACCAGCCAGATGTTGGCGCGGTTCCCGGACTCGTAGAAGCGCTCCTGGATCCAGTAGATGCCGCCGCCCAGGGACTTGTGCGCGAACCACTCCAGCGCCGACATCGCCGCCGGACTGCCCGGGGCCACTGGCGCCGCTCCCCGCGCAGACCCGGGAGGAGGAGCTGTTGGAGCCGGACGTGCCGGAGCGAACGAGCCAGCCGTGCCCGCCCCGCGCCTGCCCACTGCGGTCGCGCGTCACCGGGAATGGCAGGAGAGGGGCTGGGAGGTGTGGAGCAGGTGTGCGATGCACGAGGCTGCCAATCCCAGCCACTCTTTCCTGGGAGCAAGCCCCACTGACTGCAATGGAACTTACTTCTGAGTAGACGTGCGTGGGACTGGGCTGTGAATGGGGGTGGCCACTGGGGGTCATCGCCGCAGAACAGGACCAGGCAGCCCAAAATGTAGGGCATGCAGGAGAAATGTATCCAAACCATTTTGTATCAGTAAGAAGTTACCTGCTGCCTTCATCTCCTCCCTGCCATGCACTGGTTTCATGTGGTGTTTTTGTGTTACTCCTTTTCAGGGTGACCAGGTGTCATATCCCCTGCTAACTGGTTTCAAGTGGATGCTCCTCTTTTATTTAGCAGGGGGGCAGTAACTGGTCCATCTCACCCTAGCAGTGTCTTTTCTAGTGGCTGTCTGCTGGTGCTGCATCTGTTTGGATTGTGAGCCCTTTTTGGACAGGAAGCCATTGGTTATTTGATTTTCTCTGTAAACCACTTTGTGAACTTCTTGTTGAAAAGTAGTATAGAAATACTGTTAATAGTAATAACAACCACCAAAGAGGACCAGGCACCCCAAAAGGTAGGACATCCAGGAAAAATGTAGGACATGAAAAAGAAAAGCTAAAAACACTCCTATATTGATTTCATGTGGTTCATTTAAACATTATATTACTTATGGTTACATTTAAAAATATATTACATATAATTTGTTACATGTAATTTATTACAAGGAGGCTATGCACTACCTGCAGGGGCCCGCTCACAGGGAAAAGGAGGACATTTAAGTTTTCTTCCAGGTCAGGAGGCTAAAAAAGAGGGTATCTGGTCACCCTGGCAGAAGAGCATGTAGGAATGAGATGAGTCATTGAGTATGATTCTCTTTGGGCAATTTTTCTTATTGCAAAGTAACTGCAATCCTATACATGTCTACTAAGAAGGGCCCAATCCTGTCCAACTTTCCAGCACCCATGCAGCCACAGTACAGCTCCGAGGTAAGGGAACAAACATTCCCTTACCTTGAGGAGGCCTCAGTGACTGTCCTCCAGTGTATGATGCAGTTGATGCCCCATTGGCATGACTGCATCAGTACTGGAATGTTGGTTAGGATTGGGCCCCAAGTCCTATTGATCGAACTCAGGGGTGCCCAAACCCCAGCCCAGGGGCCACTTGCAGCCCTCGGGGGCTCCCAATCTGGCCCATGGGGATCCCCCAGTCTCCAATGAGCCTCTGGCCCTCCAGAGACTTTGTAGAGCCCATGCTGACCCAACACAACTGTTCTCAATGTGAGGACAACTGTTCGACCTCTCACCTGAGCTGTGGGATGAGGGCTTCCTCCACTACTTGCTATTTCAAGTCTGTGATGCAGCAGTGACAGCAAAGGAAAGGCTGGCCTTGCTTTGTGCAAGGCCTTTTAGAGGCCCTGAGCTACTACAAGACCTTCATTCATTCATATAAGTTCCATCTCTAATATATTCATTTATGTATTCAAATTTGAAATGTAAATAATTTTTTTTCCCAGCCCCTGACAAAGTATGGCCCTCTTACCAAAATGTTTGGACACTCCTGATCTAACTGGTCATGCACAAACCCTCCCAGTATGCCTCAAATAGCTTTTTGGATTCAGGTCTCATCTTGGGAAAGTATACTGTCAATTCATTACTCTACGCAGAATTTTTAAAAAATACCTTTATTTTCTTTTTGAATTTCAGAAAAGTACAAACTGTAATACTCTTGCCATAAGCATTTTACAAATTTTGAAATTTATAAAATATTTCATTATGCAAATAACATTTGTGGCAGTATTCCTTAGAATAATAAATTTAAATAAGACATTTATTTTTCATATGGTTCCATGATGGATGAAACACAGATCAAGAGCTAACTGCCTGATCAAGCATGTGTTGTATTGAGAAACCTGGCATCATGATCTTAAATATTTATCCCATTCATTCCAATGAAACTTTATAATCCATAAAGCTGTAATCTTGAGCACAAATCCCAATTAAAATAGCATGTACTTCCATGTTTAAAATTAGACTGTTGTGCATTTTACAATCCAAGTGTAAGTAACAGGCTTCCACTAGAATGCACAATGAGAAGATCAAAGAACTCTAAGTGTTCTATAAGGTATTTCAGATTCCTTTCTTTGAATTTACCCTTAGCCAAATCAGATTACTGTATTGAGTTTGTTACCCTTGCCAAATCACAGGTTCAAAAACACATCAGAATGGGTTAGAAGTGTATCACAGAACATTTTGAAAAAGAGCAATATATACAACACCAGCACATATGAAGGGAAATTAACTGTAGCTTACATACAAGGTTCTTGATGCTATTGCAAGTTTCACTTGCACACTATTGCAATATCTTTGCACAAATATCTGCATGCAGTAGTACTGGTACAGACAGTATTCATTTAGAAAAAAAATTCTTTCATATGTATACTAACTTATCTTTGTTAATAAAATAAGTTAAATTCTGAAGATAAGGCACAGGCTTTGGAGCTATAAAGAAAAAAAAGCTTGAGGTGGTATATTTGGTATAGCCTGGAGTCCTTGTACATCAAGTTGTAAAATGCCTAAATGCAAGCTATTTCCAGAATAGAAAAACTGGGAATCTTTAGCTGTGATGACCTTTAGTGTGGTTGAGGTACTGACAGAATCAGTGGTTTAGAGCTTGTATTGTGTGCTAGGAGAGCAATTTCCCTGTTTGCTGTTTTCGAATTCTGCAACACATTGGTTGAAGCTAATCTTCCTCTTTGTCCATCTTCTAGTTGCTCAAATATTTATTTTTTTTTAAGTGACACTTGTGCTATTTGAGCTTCTCACAGCTTTGCATTTTCTGTTCTTTCACTTGAAGTTTATTTTTTTGCAAGTTAGTCAGATGCACAAATGATTATAAGGTCTTTAGCCTGTGACCAAATGCATATTCTTGGATTCTTTCTTTCAAGTGATGACAAGAACATTGCTATTTTTAAAGTAAAATTAACTTAACAATAAGAATGATAACCTTGAATTTCAGTGGCTCTAAAGGAAAAGACAACCACCAGTACCTGTCCCAGCTGTGGTAGAATATACTACTGACTGAAGTGTACAAAGGGATAGTCTATACATGCTGTCATCATTCATCATAGTCTATACATCCATCATCATTCCTGGCTTCTGCACCAGCACATAGCTATACCCTGATTTTGATCTAATCATATAAAAATTGTATTTGTGGAATTAGTTGCACAGAATGTGAATTTAAGATAAACATCTCGTAAGCAATGCATTGCAGATTAACATTCACATTCCAACAAGCACTTGATTTTCCTTCACAGAACCTGCTACATTTATATGTTCATGCATTTGTGTACCGATCTTGTTTTGATCAGAGGGTGACAGATTGAACAGCTCTATACCTACCCCAAAGAAAGCAACACTAGGCCCCAGCCAGAAGACAACTGCCTTCCCTCACCAGCCAGCCAAGGCAATAAAGCATTTGGGAGGGTGCACAATAATGATTTTAAAAAACACGCACAATGACACCACTGAAGTGATTTTTCCACTGAGGGTAGAGATATCTCAGAAAATGCTTCCTGTACCTGGGTGTTTGAAATTTAACAGTAAATGAGCTAGTTTAAAAATAAAACCAAGAACAAATTATGACCAGCAGCAATATAGCAATCTTTGCAAATCCCAAAAATGCAAGTCAAAGTGTCAGAAAGCACAATGCCTTGGGGTTGCTCTGGACTAGAACATGATAAATGGAAACTCTTCGATCCAAGAACATCCTATAGTTTTCCTTTCATATATTTTACTTAAAATATTTGATATCTCCTTCTGATACCACGTCTGTTCTTTGTTAATTCATGGTAAAGTTTTGCTGTTTAAATTCACTGTGTTTATTACTCTACAATCTAGTTTAAGAATGCGATAATTCAAAACCTAAGGTTTTTGGCTGAAGGTCTGCTATATACTATTAGTTTCTGGTTTTGTTATTTCATCATCTGACGTTCTATTTTATGCAGCTTACTCAGCTTCACTCCAGAGCACGCCTAAGAACATGGAGAAAAATAGATGCTTCCACAGTGGCGCAGATTGAAAGCACACTGTTGTTCCTGAAAAGGGGGAACTGCTCTTAGAACGTATGCACTACAAAAGGACACTCTTGAGTTGATATATTTACATTTTACCCCCTATATATTCTACCTTTCTTCCATCATGGAAGTGATAATGCTTCCAGGCAATCTTGAGGCTGCTTTACTTCAACAGGGTGCTTTAGTTAAATGAGATTGCCAAATAGCAATTTTAGAGTGGGGTATAATGAGAGATCTGGGATAATCAAGACGTTTTTGCATCTGCTGAATTCACCCTATGGTCCTATAAATTCCTTTGGACCTTTCAGAACAGAAGACACAAGTGTTCTTATGATAATCAAGTATGGCTTAAGATAAAAAATCTATTTTTCTCAATAACTTGCATTCACATACTGTATTTCTCAGCTTTTTGTAGCAGAATCACTAATAAAGGTGGAACCATCATAGTTTAGGCAGCTCTTACATAAGAGCATGATGAATATTTTTTTGCTGCTAGCTCAAAACAGTTGAGGGAACAGGTAGCTGACTGCCAACATCCAGTCAAAATGTATCAGGGAAGTCATGGGACACTTGTGTTCTTTTACAATTGGATTGAAGGCAAGATTTTGCTTGATAAAATGCAATTGCTGAAAAGGAAATGCCAAACCAGTTTGTATGGTCATTTAAATATAACAAAATAAAATTGCATTGACCCATAACAAGTTATCATTTTCATGGAGTTTTACTCCCGGAAACTTAAAACATATCTACTCCACTTTTTCTGACCTTAAAATATAATAATGGTTGCACGACTGTTAACTCCTGTCCAGCTCAGTAACATACCAGTGGTAGGGCAGTAAGAAACAAAAATGCTAACATTACACTACAGTGAACCAACTACAGCCTTTTCATCATTGCTTCATCTACAAGACACAGCAATACTACTACCACACAGAAAACAGGGTCAGAAATGGATACGACCTAGGTTGCTCTTGACTGTTCCCCTTCCACATTATAATTTTCAAGTAATATACTTCTAGGCAGTCTTATAAATGATAAAGTCTATCTGAAAATAAAACAATGTTTGTAGGAAAAATCTCTTAAAAAGCTGGGATTTTAGTTTTTATTACAGATTAGCTATAGCACTACATGACATGTTGTATGTAGTTGTGAGTAGCAGAGCTCAGGTGCCATTTTAAGAACACGAGCTGCTTAAGAGGGAGGGGAGTTACTCTAGATAAGAGGCTCCCAAAGTGCCAAAGTGTGCATTGTAACACTCTGGGGCATTGTGAGGCATGCAAAAGGGCATCACAGGACACCTACCGCCCAGCAGTGAGACTACAAAGCAACCTTACAAACAGGGATAAGAGGCTCTGCTTAGTGGGCAGAGCTCCTTCATGTGCTCAAAAAAGTCCTCCCTCCTGCCCTAAGCCCCTTACCACTGCTTGTAGGGTCACTCCATTGTCTCCAACCCGGAAGTAATTGGCAATGACACCATCACATCACGTGTCATCACCACTTACTTCTGGGTTCTGAGCACTGCCTTTGCAGCATAGAGGGTGTCACAATAGAGGTAAGTACTGCTCTAGATGTTTCCCTGCTATGAATTGCATTCCCTGGCTGTAAACACAGCTTAATCCTCCTCCCATAGTAACCAAAGTGAACGGGTTGGAAGGTTGGATTTAGCAGCAAATGAGGAAATGGTTAAATGTGCTTCCCTCTCCTATGCTTCTCTGCTCTAATGATTTCCTCCTCCCAAAGCTGCTAAAAAAAAAAGAGCTAATATTGTTATACTTGTTCATGTGCCCTATGCAGGTAGTCCCCACAAGTCACTGGTCTCTTTTCATGATGCAGTATTCCAAGATAATAGTTAATGTGTACTATATAGACCAGCAACACAGAACACTGTAGTGCACAAATTCTTATAAAGAATTATAAAGAAAGAATTTAAAGAGAATGGTTGTCCTTTTTAATACAGGAAGTTTCAATAAAGATCCTTCCAGACTCAAAAATTGTTTTTCAGTACATATGATGAAAGCCCTTTCAAAGTTTACACTAACTGCAACTCAATTCCATTTGAACTGTATTCAGTCCCATTAACTTCAATGGGAGTGCCTGCTTAAATCCCAGTATTTTGGCTTGACCAATAGTTCAGGCTATTTGCATTTAAAATTTAAATCTTACACTGAAGTTGTCAACAGTCATTCCGTTGAAAGGTTATATCTACCACACAATCAGCAAGAATGCCCTCTTATTAAATACTTTCAACTCCATATGGGATCTGTCATTCTCTCTCTTTGTGTAATAGACACCCAAAACCTCAGAATGGAAAGCAAAAGAAACTCAGTTTTCAAGAAGCCTGCCACTTTATTCCATTTTCTCAGGTTTTTGATTGAGATGGTGGCGCATGTGAATATTCTACTGTAGAATGATGACTGACATCCACCTTAACTAAAACCTCATAGTATAAAAGATAAAAAACAGGTGTTATTATGCCTACTACTACCATGATCACTACTGCTGTCCACCATCCTATTCCCCAGTCTGCTCCATAATAAGGATCTTTCCGTTTGATGGTTCTGCCATCCGGTTCAAAACTTAACTGTTGAGTTGATAAGGCAGAAACAACTTCATTAAGATTCTCCCTCTTTGTAGCATTACACTTGACAATTTGTTCTATGTCATGATCCACTTCTTTCAAGAAGTTACCAGCAGTTTCAGTGGAGAATGATTCATCTGCTAGTGATGTCTCTGGTGATTCAGCAGAAGCAGATCTTGAAACTTGCCTGCTTTTTGGGAAGCAATGAGTCTCTGTCAATAAGCTGAATTTCTTCACTGGAATTTTAATAGATCTCAGTGCAAAGAAGTCCTGGTCTGTGATAAGATTGTTCACTCTTTTGATATCTGCTACCTGAAACATACCAGTTTAGACAGTGTTATAGCAAATGAATTAGCACTGGGTTTTTTGTTTGTTTTTTTAAAGAGGAAAACTCTTTTTAAATAAGTAGCACTCATTCTAAGAACCTGGAAATACAGTACCGTTCATGAGAAGTAGTAAGGGTCCTGCTTTGCAGTCCCTTTAAGCAAAACAGGAATTAGAAAACATGTTAGTGCATTTCACACTTCCCGTTTTCTTTAAAAGGGACTGCACAAAGAAAAAGAAAGATAAGCAGTAGGAGGCAGGTTTGCTGTCTTCTGCATAGTGGACATGAGGCAGAGGACCACCTCGCATCATCCCTGTTAAAAAGCAGCATTTCTATCCAATGAAACAGAAAAAATTACTTGCAAAGCACTGTTTCTACAATGCTGCATATCAAGTGGGTTAAATAAGTGCCAAGATTTAGCTTCAGAACCACCAATTAAATTTTAGTATCTTCAATGGTAGCACCATAAAATATAACAGTTCATTAGATAGAGGGCTTCAAGATCTGCAAGATCTACAGTTGCTTCACTTGATGTTCCAACTTGGCACAGAGACACCAATGTGTAACGTCTCATGTTGTCTCAAAGAACCCTTTAAGTAACTTCTACAGCACACACCATTAAGTAAACGTTTTAAAAAGCTTTAAAATGCTTAAGAATTTACATTTCTCTCTAAAGATTGGACAAAGTTGCACACAGACTTACTGAGCAACAATACTGAAGAGCTATTGCATTTAATGTGTCTCCTTCTTGTATATCCTTAGTCATAAATATGATGTCATCCACCCGCTCTCTTGGTACATTTCTTCTGACTTTCTCTCTTCCCCTGGGTCGTAGTTCATATACCTCTGCTTCATCTTCCAACACATCACTGTCAGAATTGATACCATTCCCAAATGGATACATGTGGCTATCTGCTGTAGGCTGTACTACTGCTGGAAGCTGGAAATGGGAGTTCTGGCTTTTCCCTGTCATTTTGTCAGGAGAACTCTGACAACAGAGGGAGAAGAAAAACAGGACAATGAACACATCATTTTGGTTGATTTGCTTACAATGTCCATGACACATAAATAATAAAATAATAAATAATAAAACTTTATTTTTATCCCGCCCTTCTCCCTAACGGGACCCAGGGAGGCTAACAACATATTAAAAAAACAGATTTTAAAAACATTAATACATAGCAGATAAAAACATTTAAAAACACATTACAGAGGCCATAAAAACAGTAGTCAGATTAAAAGACGGAATAAAAGAGCAAGTCACCGAGGAATCAAGCCTGTAAAAAACTAAAAGATGTATAAAAATGTTAAGAAGGCCAGAAATCAGAAGGCTTGTTTAAACAACAGTGTTTTCAGGCCTCGCCAAAAACTCTCAAGAGAGGGAGCAGAAAAATGAACAGTTTTCTGCTCTCTTTCAGCTCTATGCTCCTGCTCTGCACATATTGTCCTAAATCACCATTTAACAACTATAGTACAAAATCTCTGGACTGAATATCTACTGCAATACACACAAATGGGACAACTTTAAAGCTACAGCATCTGTTCTATGCAGTACTGTAGATATTTGTTCTGGTGGGAGGGAGGGTGGGAGGGAGGGGGCAATCACAGGAACTGTCATGTTCTACAGGAAAAGATTAGAGAGATTCAACAATCTTAGCTGACACAGAATTAAATGGGTTTCTCAACAGCTTCTCTAACAGTTGTGGAACAAAGCTTGCAACTAATACAATGTGAGTGAGGAGAGAGTGGAATACCCAACCAACCAAGTTTACAATTTGGAAACTGGATAACCATCACTGTTCCACTGACTCCTAATCCCCTCCCATCAAAGTAAGCTGGCTGCAAATTCAGGAATAATAATAATAATAATAATAATAATAATAAACTTTATTTATATCCCGCCCTTCTCAAAGGGACCCAGGACAGCTAACAACATGTAAAAACAGATTTAAAAAACATAAATTGGCAATAAATAGCAAAAACAACCACCACCCAGCCCTGATTGGTGATGATTAGCATGGTGATTCATCATCAACAGATGTGAGCAATTCCCATAGACATCCTGGATTCGTATTTCTAATTTCAGTATGGTTTAGTGTGTACAGTTGCAAACCCCAGAGATCCAAGTTAAAATTTCACCTCAACTATGAACACCAATTGACATTAAATATTCCTAGCTTCAGCTTCCCCGGTAAAGGAGGGCAAGGAACCAGCAACAAAGTTCAACAACAACCACAAGCCTTGCCCATCATAAGAACATAAGAAGAGTCCTGCTGGATCAGGCCAAAGGCTCATCTAGTCCAACTTCCTATATCCCACAGTGGCCTACCAGATGCCTCAGGGAGCACACAAGACCACAAGATACCTGCATCCTGTTGCCACTTCCTTGCACCTGGCATTCTGAGTTGACGTATTTCTAAAACCAGGAGGTTGCACATAACCATCACAGTCTGTAACCTGTGATGGACTTTTCTTCTAGAATTCTGTCGTCTCCTTTTAAAGGCATCTAGGCCAGTGTTTCTCAACCAGTGGCACGGGTACCACCAGTGGTACTTGAAGTGGTATCTGGTGGTACCTGCTGCCCAGCAGCGAAACCAAGAACACAACAAAACAAACAGTGGTAGGAGGCTTGGCTCAGGGAGCAGAGCTCCAAAGCATGCTTTTCCACACTCAAAAAAGCCCCCTTTTCCATCCTGAGCCTCTTACTGATGTTTGTCACATCACATCAGGCCACCCACCCCAGAAGTAAGTGGCAATGATGTCATTGCCAGTTACCTCTGGTGGTACTTTGAATAGGTCACTGGTCCGTGGGCCACAGGTGGTCTGAGACCCTGAGAAGTGGTCCACCAGGTCTCCAGGAAAAAAAAAAAATCACCTTTGATCACTTCTTGCCAAGCAAGCCGTCTCCTACAGACCACCAAAGTGGGAGAACGAACTGCCCACAGCCACTGAAGCCACTGCCCACAGCCACTGAAGTGTCAGTCGTCCATAGCCAATGGCTATGGGTGGTCCACTCTCCTTCCATTGGGGAGCGCTTGGGAGACGGACCACTAGGGAGGGCAGAGTCCACCCACGGCCGCATCGTGGTCCACAGCCATTCCCATTGTTGCCTCAGTGGCCCGCAGGCTCATGAAGGTTGGGAGCCACTGGAACAGGTGCCAGGTGCCATCGCCGCATCCTGTGGCAAGGGGTTCCACAGGCCCTTTCCCAGACAAAGCTGCACACCTGCTGAACAGCCACTAGACTCCCCGCCAACAAAGACAGAGCCTGCAGGCCGGCTGGCTGGCTGGGCTGACCTCCCTGGAACAAAGCAGGCCAAGAAGCTCAGCAGCAGGGAGTGGGAGCACAGGCGGCCCCCAGGCTAGCCCAGCCCTGCAGCTCCCCGGCTCTGGCACTGCCTCCCTCCCTGCAGCGGGCGAGAGGGCCAGCCCAGCTTCCACCCTCCAAGCCTCCCTCCCTCGGTACTCCCGGCTGGTACTACCTGTCGCTCCCCAGGACGGCGTCATGGCAATAACCGTCCCCGCCTCCCTCTGCTGGGGTGACAGGCCAGGCCTCGAGCGCAGGAGCGGCGCCGGCGCCACGTCTCCAGCTTAGCCCCGCCCCCTTCCACAGTCCTTAAAAGGGACCACGAGAGCAGGTGTCCTCTGCGCACGCGCAGAACCGCTCGGCCAGGAAGGCGATGGAACGCACCTACAAGGAGCTAGCGTTGTCTCGCGCGCGTGCGCGGACTGGTCCGTTGGGCCGTTTAACGGACGAGCGATGCTCTGTGTCGCGCATGCCTCCTGCGCTTCATGGCTCCACAGCGCCATCTCCCTGTCCCCTTATGAACTTCCTCCAGGGCTGGTGTGGGAAGGTTCTGTAGCTCCTCCTCCTGTTGTCTGTTAGGTATAAAGATGGATCTAAAAGGAATGTGGATCCTGTTTGACAGCACAAGCCTATGCATGTCTACTCAGAAGCAAGTCGCACTATAGTCGATAGACTTACTCCCAGGAAAGTGTGGATAGGATTGTGCTGCCTTAGACATAAGACTGACATAAGGTCAATGCAGCTCCGAGGTCAGGGAATAAACATTCCCTGACTTTGAGGAGGCCTCCATGAGTGACACCCAACTGCAGGATGCAGCACAGTTTCGATTGGAAAGCCCTGACATAAGGGGTTAGGATTGCGCCCTTAGTTTATTTGTCTAAACAGGCTTATAGAGAGAGCAGAAAAAGTTACCATGAAGCCTGGCACTAGTGAAAGCTATTGTAGCACAGTTACTAAGAACTTAAGCAGCACTGGGAATCAATCTCCTGGTACCTGAAGGGGTACACTAGATGCCTCCCCCCTTACCTGGTGGTGCTCCAGTACAGTGGTCTTCAACCTTTTTTATTCCCGCAAGTTGCCGCGACCCCACAACTAAGACTTTGTGACCCCATTGGGGTCCTGACCCCAATGGTTGAAGTACACTGAGCTGCACTGTTTCACCCACAGCCCAATCCTAACCAACTTTCCAGCAACCTCAGTGCAACCCTAGGGTAAGGGAACAAACATTCCCTTTGAGGAGGCCGCCATTACTGCCACCCCACCACAGGATGCATCGCATGCCCCATAGGAATGGCTACATTGGTGTTGAAAAGTTAGTTACGATTGGGTTGATAGTTCCTTTTTGAGGCTGCTGCTTCTCTTTGAATGTACTGTTTTTGACTTTATTGATACTGATATTGTTGTCCTCATCCTTAATGAAAACAAAATCTACATACATGTAACTGTATGATGCCTTAACCTGGTCTTTATCGCTCCTTCCCTCCTGTTTATCCCGTCTGCTGACTTTTGACATACATTTTGTAAGCTTCTCAAGGGAAAGACCTGTGTTTTCACTTATGCTAGACTGTTTTCTCTCTGGCCTCATAGCTGTTGCTTTTTTTATGCATTATTCTGTATTTGTTGTGTCTGGTCTCATCTTAGTTTTTATTTGTTGTAATTATGATGTTTTGAGCTGCCATGAGCATCTCATATTGAGGCAGAATAACAAAATATAAATTATGTTAATAAGTAAAACATTGTTGCAAATTTACAGTGCTGCTAGTGTTCTTCTTCTTCTTAGTGTTTGTCCCTTGTGGTGGCAGGGTCCGCTCCTTTGGATCAGAGTTGCCATTTCTCTCAATCATGGGCTTGGTCTAGGTGTAGGGAGGTGATTTTCATGTCGCTGTGCAGCATATCAAGCCAGCGCTACTTTGGTTGGCCCTTCAGTCGTTTGCCATTGACCTCCAACTGAAGGCCCTTCTGTGCCAGCGTATCGCCATTGGCATGCAGAACATGGCTGTACCATTGAAGCCATACTTCTCTCAACTTGTTGGCAATTGGAGCGACACCATATATCGTTGCAGACTTGGTCAGAGTGAGTGATACTACTGATCCAACACAGCATCTTTGTTTCCATGACGCCTAGGTGACGTTCTGCTTCTCTTGTCACCAGCCAGCATTCAACTCCACAGAGTGTGACTGGCTGGATGACTATCTGGTAGATCTTTGATTTGAGATGGTTGCTGATCTTCTTGTCGCAAAGGACACCAGTCATCGTGCACCACTTTGTCCGGGTTGCATTTACTTGTGCAGTGGTCTTGTGACACAGGCTACCGTTGGCCACGATTATTGAGCCAAGGTATCAGAATGCCTCAGCATGTGGCAGGTTGATGCCATTTATGCCATTTATGCGGATTGTCCCGAGCTCATTGGAGTCTGTCGTCATGTACTCCATCTTGTTGATGTTGAGGCGGAGGCCAAATAATGTGAAACAGTCGCTCCAAGTTTGTTCTTGCTCCTCGAGGTCTGCTTGGTGCTGCTACTAGTAAAGTACTAATACTACTGTTGACTATTATATGCATAAACATTGATTAATACTTACTTAGGGACTCTGCATAACTTGCATGAACTGATAATCCACTTATTTTTCATAATGAGAAAGTGGCTGACCTCAACTAGCCAAGGGGGTGGAAATATACCATTTAAGGGATCAGCCAGCTTTTCTCATGGTGCCTGCAGAGGGCAGAAAAGCTCAGTAATTGAGGAGAAGTTTCCCAAGTTAGTGTCACTGAAGGGAGTCATTGAGGTCTTGGTAAAACAAATCTGAGTTTCTAAAGCGGTGGCTTTTGAACTACAGCAGTGAAAGAAGTAGAATTGTCAGTGGCTAGGAAAATGATGACTCAGCATTCATTTATTGTTGCTGAACGTTTGTTTTATTACACTGTTCAGAAGCTATGGGTGAAAATAAGACAAGTTTGTCAACTGTCTTCAGCAACTCCTAAGACAAAATTGGATCCTGTCAGAATATTTATTTTAAAATACTATGTATTGCAACAACAGAGAAGGTCAAAGTTAGGAAACTCCAGCCTTTATTTTCTGTAGGCAGTTGTTACATGCTATTGCTGGAGTGTATTGCAAATACGCATTACTGGAGCAGCATACTTCCTCAGAGAAAACAAAGTCGGAGGAATTTGCTGTGACCCTGCTACACTCCTTTCTGTAACCATTTGTACCTAGTGACATTTTCCCATCAACGTACAAAAGGCTATATTTTCAACTTGATGAGCAGGACAGTAGCTGCACCTCTCATGAATACTAATAGGAGTGCAGCCTTTCTACTTTCCTGTCTAAATGACTTCACTTATCCTAAAAGTGCATATTAAGTGAGTTAACAAGGTCAGTATTAATCACTGCATGACATCCATATGTGCAACTATAGGAACTCTGCTCAGTTGACTTTTGCTGTCTGGACTTAGAAACAGAAATTGCAAATGAGAAACACATTAGACAATTCTAATAGTATCTTTGAGAAAAAATAGAAATAGCAGGACACTGTTGCTCCTAAGTGCATTTTTCAGAAAAAATACATAGTTCAGTGATGGGTTCTAAAACAAAAGGTGACCAAACTACCTCAGAGTGAGCCATTTCTCACTCCTATTGGAAAAGCTTGGTCACCTTTATCATTTTATCACATAATGAGAAGTATTTTACCACGAATCTACTGTGAACTTTCTGTTGAAAAGTGGTATATAAATACTGTTGTTGTTTAATAATAATAATAATAATAATAATAATAATAATAATAATAATAATAATAATGTGCAGAAGAATGTTTAGCAGATGCATTGTGTGTGTAGACTCATAGATCATGTAAATTGTTAGAGCAATAGCTAAGCATTTATATTTAATTTAAAAGGTCAATATGTTTAAGTGTGCATGAGTGTATGGGATTAGACATCAAACTACGTTAGGCCGAGTCTTGGAACAGAATGTAGATCTTGAATAAGGGAGAGCTGAGTTTCATAGCTCAGCTATAAATTATGCTTTTGAGCCTCTTGGAAGTCAATTATCAGCTCAATGCTGTAGACCAGTGCATGGTTTATGTGCATTTTGTTCCCTCTGAAATCAATAGCCTTATGTGTACCACCCTGGATGGATTCTGGCCAATATGTTTGGAATTGGGGTGCCAGCACTTCTAGGAAATCTGAGCTAAGTTAGAGCCCAATCCTGAGCTCTCCAGCACTGGCAGCACATGCATACCAATGGCTCTAGGTGTCGTGAATGTGCCATAAAACATGTTTGTGGCACCCGGAGAACAAGGAGTGCTGTTCTCCTTGTTTGATTGGGCCTCATCATCAAGACATTGCTGAGGAGCAGCCAGTGGTAAGTAGCACCACCACTCAGAGGTTAGGCTTCTTGGGGAGTGGGGAGGCAGGGAGGGGGCAGAACTAGATGGGAGGAGGGCAGGGGAGGAGAAGGTTGGGTCCAGGAGGGGGGAGGAGATGGTAGCAGAGTCTGCTGCCCCATCCTTTGCTCTATCCTTGACCACAGAGCCCTACATGGGTCTCCTTGATTCTGCGCCTGCTTAATAGTGTGTACAAGACCAAGGAGACACATAACAGCCATAGCTACATTACCCAGGGTAAGGCAGGAAATGCTCCCTTACCCCAAGGAGACTCCAATAGCTGCCTCACTACCCATAGGATACAGTGGCAGCCATTTCAGCGTTGCTGTTCTGGGCACCTAGGAGCTTAGGATTGGGCTGTTATTTTCTGTTTCTCATCTATACTTGATACTGTTGTATTAATGTGTGCCAAAGGAGATGCTTAACTACATACTGAAAGAACTAGTGCAACATTTATAGGCAGTATTTAAACAACAAAGTACAGGTTCAGTCTCATTATTCGGTGAGGATTCCCAGAACTCATTTGGATGGCAAAAAAATGCACTAAAGCAAATCAATTTAAAGAACGAAGTCCCTTTGCAAGGCGATTTAAAAACAGATTTGCTGACTTTTTGAAATGCACACAGAGGCAAGGAGGCAGCTATCCCTCCCTTCACCAAGAGCCACAGTGACAGGAAAGAATGGAAGTGATATTCACTGCCATTTAGCCTTCTTTCACATAGTCAGGGGAAAGGGAGTGGTTTGCCTTGTGCCTGGAGAGAGAATGATTGATGGATTGTCAGCTGGCTGCCCTCTCTTGCATTAATGAGGCTATTGTTAAAGGACTGTTTTCCTTTAATTTAAAGGGCCCTTCTCATCATATTGAGATAGAAAAATCCATGGATAATTAGGTTATACCTGTAATCACTTGTATGACAGTTTTTCTACAACAGTAAAGATCAGTTTTTTAAGCTGATTTTAAAGGGATGGATTTTTTCCCCTTCTCCAGGGATCAGCACATTCCTTCTCATTTGCAGTGGCCATTTGCGTTGAGTCAAATCCGTGTTTAAAAAACCTGTGTATAAAAAATCCATGTATAGCAAGGTTGGAGCTGTAATCAAAAGTATTTTGGACATTTTCAACAAATGTGACAAACAAAAGTTACATCAGATGTGGTTTGCCTCAAAATTAACTCATGGTTTGTCCTTGGTACATTGTGGTGGTAATGTATCAGCTTCTTGGAATCTGTGGTTGCAAATACCCTTACTAAAAGGTCAGCACAGCAACACTTTATTACTATGTTCATATGCCTCATTCATGCTATCTTTGTAGTATGGTTGTCATTGCCAGGCTGCCCCATCACTAGTTGACCCCTCACTGAACTGATAACACATGAATCACTTGGATAGTCCAAGGGTCCAATCCTATCTAAATTTCCCACACTGATGCAGCCATGCCAATAGGACGTGTGCTGCATCCTGAGGTGGTGGAGCAGTCATGGAGGCCTTCTCAAGGTTCCCCTATCTCAGGACTGCAGTGCAGTTGCATCTGTACTGGAAAGTTGGATTGGATTGGGGCACAAATCACATGGCCACATGCCACACCTGTATCTCCTTACTTTTAGGCTGTCACTGAAGTGGGAAGTATCCAGATAATGTGAGTTATTCATATGATTAAAACATGATTTTAGTCTGAGGCTAAGAGGCAAAGAAGGAAGGCCCATAGCCAGGGAGACAGACCAGGGACAGACTGCACTTGCTCCTGGTGTGGAAGGGATTGTCACTCCCGGATTGGCCTTTTCAGCCACACTAGACGCTGTGCCAGAACCACCATTCAGAGCGCGATACCATAGTCTTTCGAGACTGAAGGTTGCCAATACAAAAACATGATTTTACATTATCTTTCTTTCCCCTAACTGTTTATGTAAAACTTGCTTGCTAAAAATAAAACATTTTTATTAAAATAATAAAATAATTTGTATTTTTCATGAAAAGTGTCTTCAAATTTGCCTTTGGATAAAGCTCTGAGATGATAGAAATCAATATAATTTCAACTGGTGACACTGAGAGATATCTGTAAACCTAGAAATCAATGGCTTCTTTATGTATGTTTTCAAAGCATTTGTTAAAAATACGAGTACCGTAAACAACTAACCCTTCAAAACATCCCTCAGAAGTGAGGCTGTACTTAAAGAGTATGTGCTGAAGTCTTCCAGCAGGAGCCCAACATTTTAAAGAAATTTCCCCATGCATTTTAAAACAATTTGCATCTCCCCAATTCTTTGGCACCCTTTGTCTACGAATTGGATTCATCCTTTATTCAAGACTGGGAGAATGCTTCAGAAATCCTTAGGTTCTCTTTCACAGAGTATCAAGAATGCTAATGCTGTGTTATCTTATGACTAGAGTCTCTATAAGGGAAAAAGCAGCGAAAGTAGCTCATCCCACGCCGGTAACAAGTCTACAAAGTATTATTAACGTGCTTAACTTAACAAAATGGATTTAATGGGAAGAAACAAGGAATTGGCTTCATTAGTTTTGTCCCAGCTCCCAAATAATAAATCTTAAAAGCTTCAATATTGATTCAATGAAATGAATGGCTGGATCATTCTGGAGGGGTCCAAACAAGTGGACAAATGCTTCCATGGTTACCCTGTGCTATGCAATGTAGTCGCAGAGCATTGTTCGTTTCCTCCCTCTGCTATTGAAGAAAAATAACAAACCCCAGGGAAGCGCCACACATGGTGCACTTAAACAGGGAGCAACTTAAAAGATCAAGATCTCGACAGTCATACACAGATTTTGGAGAGTGCAGTTTCTCCTGATTTTGCTTGGTGCACACAAAGAAAAAAAACACTAAGACATATGTTGATCTTGGCCAGCTGGAAGCTTTTTATCATTTACCTCATCTCTTCCGTAGTCCAGAACTGGTGTGTCATTTTTTTAAAAACTTTTGATGACCACTTCAGATATTAAACACCAAAATACTAAACCAAAAACAGTTCTGACTACTGGAACTTTTTTGATTAGTTGTTTTTCATCTTTAATAGCTGTTATAGGCTAATTCACAATATTAATCTGAATTGATTAGAATGTCTGTACAGGTACAACCTACAGAGCAGAGAACAGAACTTTCAGCGTGTGCCTGTGTACAGCCACAAGACCTTCTAGCGTTCACTAGAAAAAAGTTTAGAAAGTAAAAAAAAAAAATCTTGGACAACAATCCAACAAAATCTGGATTTTGAAGTTGTCCATATTTCAAGTATCTAGGTAAGAGATACTGTAGCTTGTTGTTGGCATCCTTCAGTCTTGGAAGACTATGGTATCATGCTCTGAATGGTGGTTCTGGAACAGAGTGTCCTCTCCAGTGCGCGAAGCCTGGGTAAAGTAGATACGGAGGATAGACTGTTTCCCTTGCAGCAAATCCCCCCTCTCCACGTCGCTGAAATGGTCCAATGGAAAGGCAGAGGCCAATACGATTGGTTCCAGCGGCGTCGCAGGAGTTGCCAGAACGTGACTGTGTTCAGCCATGAACTGCCTCAGGGACTCCGGCTCCGGATTTTGCCTCGAGGTTGACTCCTGAAGCCTTTTCCATAACTGGATGTAGCCACAAGGCAGTGGAGGTTTGGGATCAGAGTTTTCCTTCTCTCAGAGGAGCTGCCTTCCCAGGCTATTGAGTCCCATCTACCGGATGGCTGTCCAGTAGCCTCCTGGCGGCTTATCCCCTGGAGGCTGGGGATGAGAATAGGCCCTCAGTTTGGCTGTACTTGTAGTAAGTGGTGACTAAACAACCTACCTGTAACTATGTAGTGGGTTATTGTGACTGATGATTCACCCACCTTCCATAAAAACAGGAAAGAGATCTCAAGGGTGAAAGGAAACCTTAAATTTAATTTATAAAATATTCTCTTTCTACATGTTCAGTGTGCACATGTTTTGAGCTGTGGTGTCCTATATGGAAGCCTGAAAAGACACTAGAATTCTAATTTTACAGGGTCACTTATTTTCCTTGGAAAATTGCACTGAAATGTAACCAATTTTTGCCCAGCCCGCAGGTATGCACATTTGGTCCCTGTTGTGTGTATGCAACGTTGGGCAGAAATTTAACAATTAACTTTGCAGCCACTTGCTTCACAAAGGCAAGTTTACTTCAATAATTTGTAATAAACACTATAAACCTGGTTGCTTTATGAGCATAACATTCAGCCCACTCATCCACCTTCTTCTAGTCCCACTATGTGGAAGAAGATGAAAGAGTGGGCTGAATGTTGTATTGCATCAGCAGAACTCCCTAAAAAATATTTTTCCCCCATATCATCCGTCACTCAGCTGCTGTAACACACATACTAGAGAATATACCCCATTGAACACTATAAGACTTCTGAGGATTCAGCTCTCATGCATTTTACCATTCTCGTAAGTTCTTTGTGTTCCACCTTATGTGCTGCATTGTCAGTTTCATTTGGTTTCAGAATTACCACTGCACAGATCTGTGTAATTTTTATTGGATTCATGCATAGTATATGATCTTGCCAACACACTTAGGCCCAAATCCTAACCCACCTTCAGCACTGGCATGGCTGTGCCAATGGGATATGTGCTGCATCCTGCAGTTGGGGGGCACTCAAGGTAAGGGAATGTTTGTTTCCTTACCTAGGAGCTGCATTGCCCTTATGCTGGTGCTGGAAAGTGGGTTAGGATTGTGCCCAAAGTTGTACAGTTCTCTGTCCTCTCCCATAATATTATCAGCATGTTTCTTAGTAGCAACTCTGTCCTGGTGCTAACATGTCATAGGGTCCCTCTTAACATGCAATTCAATGGCACCCTTTTTCTGGACCACACACACCCTGCTTCACAGGATTCTACACAGCCTCTGGTATAATGCAACAGCTTGTAAAGTTGTGCTGGGAGAGCAGTTGCCGCACACAACCCTGTGGTCTGCTTTTGCTAGGACAGAACCTATTAAGATCAAGCAGTTAGTCACTCTTTCCTTCTCTAAGCTTCTTCCCTCCACTCACACTACCCTTTCAAGCTCCTCTTGTCTTGGTCATTCATGCCATGCCAGTAAAAGGAAAAAAGCAAGGCTGGAAAACAAACAAACAAACTGGAGGCTGTCACTGCTGCTTTCAGTTGTGTTTTATCCTCATCAGAGGCATTTTTCAGAGTACAGAGCTTAGGACAAAGAAGAAAAGGGAAAGTCCAACCACACAATTAGGACATAGCCTTGTTACATCCTTTGCAATAGAGGTTTTATTAAAAGGAAAAAGCAAAGCTGAGCTGCCTAGATTTAAGCAATATTGCTTAACTTAGTTCTCACCAGTAGGTTTTGTGGAGTTTTAAACAGTTATGCAGGCAGCATGCCGAGTCCTCAGCCATGGCTTTGGAATGCCTTGTGTTAGGCACCTTTGTGGTGTGTGTCTGTGAGATGATAATGACAATGATATCGGTGATATTGACACTGACCAGTCCTTGTCTGAAACAAAGGACTTGCCCTTTAGACCCTAGAGAAGCTGCACATAGTAGAAAAATCATTCTAAGCATTGCCAATATGAAGCAGGAGAAATAAAAATCTGCTGGGTTGGGTGTAACTGTATTTTTGTTATTATTTTTAAAAACTCTCTTTTTAAAAACCAAATTATTATTGGATAAGGCTTTGAGGAGAGACAAAATAAGCCAAGGAGACCTGCCCGGTTCACTTTCTCTTGCCTTGACTGTTGTAATACTTATGTAAAATTGTGCCCTTACTTGGAATGAAGTCTCACTGATAACAACTGGTATTTTTAACATTTTGCTCTAAATGTTAAGATCAGGCTCAAAGTCTCAAGGGAACATAGCCTGTCTGTTTCTCACAGCACATGCGGCTGTGGGCATGCACAGACTTAAATAACTGTTGAAGGCATTTTGTTGTCTTAGAAAAAGCACAACATGATGAAGGTGATTGAAGGAGCTGTGCTCTCCACCATCATGTATGAAAGAGCCAATATGATATCAGATAGTACCTATGATGGTTAGACGGCTACATCCTGCATGAGAATAGTAGAGGCACTGTATGCAGAGTTTCCTTTTTTATTTTTCCAGGACCTCTTTTTTAGCCTCATGTCCTGGAAAAGGACTTAAGTGTCCTCTTTGTCCTTGCGAACAGGCCCCTGCAGGCAGCACATAGCCTTCTTGATATGGTTTTAAATTTAATAATAATATAGTGTTTAAAACCACATGAAATCGATATATGAGCATTTTTAGCTTTTATTTTGTCGTGTCCTACATTGTTCTGGGATGTCCTACATTTTGGGGTGCACTGTCCCCTTTTGTGGTTCTGACATCTGGTCACCCTGAGTGCATGAGTTATCATGGGAGAGGTCCACACTGTTCCAGAAACCAAGTACGGTGGGGGGGGGGGAATAAGGCTAAACCCTGCAAGTTGCACCAGAAAAGGTAACCATGATACATTTATGGGGTGGGGGGGGGGGGAGAATCTCTTGGAAAGATCCAAAGGCACTCTGCACATACTCAGACATCCTCTTTCTTCTCAGAAGGTTAGCTATGCTTCGCAGAAAGTGTGCATGAGCCAGAGCTTTGGGCTCCAGTCCTATCCACAGCTTGCTGGGAGTAAGCCCCAGTGACTCGAATGGGACTGAGGTCTGAGTGGACAGGCATAGGCTGGAGTTCTTGGTCTGCACCCGCATAACAGGTGCAGCTGGAAGAGGTGGCGTTTTCTTCCCCCCTTTGCCTTTAGCAAGCAGCCAGCCCTTTCGCCGCAGTTGCCCCCTCGGGAAGGGTTGCTGCAGCAGGGTGGGTGGCCCCCTTGTCCCCTCCCAGTCGTCGGGGAGGTGGGGGGAGGAGGAGAGGCCAGGATGCAGCAGCGCAGCCGGGCGCCTGAGGAGGGCTGGCCGAGGGGGAACGCATCATGCAGGCGTGAGCGACAGCGAGCGAGCGAGCAGGCGCTTGGCTGGCGAGCGCGAGGGACGCGGATGTCCTCAGCCCCGGGTGTAGGTAGGTTCCTCGCGTGCCTCTGGGCAGGTGCGCGCGCGCTGCGGGACCGCGAGGGGAGAAGTTCGCCGCTCGCTTTCCCGCCTCTGCAGTTGCAAGACCTGTTGCAGGTTCGCCTCCCAGGCGCGCTGCTCACGCGGAGCGCCCAGGTGGGCTGGGAAGCTTCCCTGTCCCTGAAAAGGGCTCCCCCCCCCGCTCAGGTAGACTCCCTAAGCAGTCGCCGGCTGGCTGCAGGGTCTTAAGGCAAGGGGGTTCGTGCCCCGGTTCGGTCAGGGCACAGCCGCAGAGCCTCGCCAACTTGCCAGGGCAGCCCAGGGGCGAGGGAACAGGCCTCCCCTGCCTTGAGGAGCCCTCTGGGACTGGCACTGCTCCCCCACTGCAGGAAGCAGCGCATGCCCTGTTGGCAGCAGTGATGGGAGGTTGCAGAGGATCGGGCCCTCTTGGCAAGGGAAGAGGGTGCGCCAGACCAGCAGGTGGAGGGGATCATCTTGCTTGGCAGCCATGAAATCTGCTGCCTGTCCAGATAGACTCTGAAGCAGATAACGGGCCACATTCTTATTTCTAAGAATGTTTTTTCCCCCCTGGTTTTAAAAAATGCACTTACTTTGTGTCAATCCAAGGCCTGCAGTTTTCATAAAGTTAGGGCACAACCCTATGCAGGTCTACTCAGAAGTAAGTCCTATTGAGTGCAATGGGACTTACTCCCAGGCAAGTGTGGTTAGGACTGCAGCCTTAATTATGTATTTATGTGTTTAGTTCATCAAACAGCTCTCCTCTTTCTACTCTGCCAAATACATACTCTTCCCCCCCCCCAACCAGATACAGTGAAGGACAGAGTGCCTATACCTTTAAGCAGTGTATAGAAGGGGGATTTGCCAGGTGGGTTTTTTGAACCTTCCCAGGTGCAGTTCTGTTGAGCTTCCCAAAATTCCCTCTCCTATGCAATGGTTAAAGGTATAGGCACTCTACCTCCCCCCCCATATATTTAGGTAATACTAAGGGGGGAAAAAGACATTGATACAAATAAACAGGTATCATTCAGATATTGAATATTAATTTAGAGCAGTGCATTCAGATTTCTGAATGCCATGCAAAGCTTTAAAAAAAAAAATAACAGTCTTATTTTAATCTTCAGCTTTGATGGGTCAGAAACAAAGTTAGTACTAGAACTGCTAAGAAATAATTTATAGGGGAGAGGGTACAATCAAGGTCAATTAAACACCTGGAAATCATGTTGGGATTGATGGAAAATTAAACACATGATTAGGTGACAGTAATGAAATTAATGGGATGTGTAGCCCCACACCATGCATGTCTACTCTGAAATGAGTTTTACAGAATTCAACAAGACTGAGGCTACAATCCTATCCTCACTTTCCTGGGAGTAAGCCCCATTGACTATAATGGGGCTTACCTCTGAGTAAACATGCATAGGATTGGGCTCTTACTATACCTTAATAGTATTTAACTTTAACTGGATCATAACTTAAGATATTAATAGTGCAATTTTGTGCACACTTTCCTGGGAGTAAGCTTCTCCCTCCTGAAACAAAGTGTAACATTCTTCCAAGCAAGGATAAGATCAGTCAGCATTACCTAAATTGTATGTATTCCTGTAAATTGTTGCCAGAGTATGAATTAAGACTGAAAGAAGCTTTAAAAGTGTTGTCAAATGCTGATACAATTTATCCTTTCTTTTATATATTTACAACACAAGACATGGAATAAATTCATAATATCATAGTGACCTTGGGTTACATGGTCCAGGCAGTTACATGGTCTTCACACCACGTGATAACTAGCTTGAATCATACTGAAAAGGGAGCACAGCATTAAAGCAATTGGGGGGGGGGTGTCAGACCTGGGAAAAATTTTCTCACAGCCCAATCCTAGGCATGCCTGCTCAGAAGTAAGTTGCTTTTTATTCAGTGATTCTTACTCCCAGGAAAGTGTGTGTAGCCTAATACTGCTAGTGATATTTCTTGTTTTCATCATAAATTATTTGTGATCAAATATTTCTGATAAGCTTTGATCAGAAGATACAAATACAATTAAATGAACCTAGTAATCTTTGCAAGGGTTAGAATGAGCCTATTGAAATAGGCTCAGCCTTGTTTTTATATGTTGTTTTGTTTTTTTTGTCAAGGAAGGAATGTTGGTACAATCCAGCCAAAATTAAATGCTTTATATCCCATTGTTTTTAACTGGCAAAATTTAAACACCCTTTTGCCTTTTAAAAAGGAAATGTGCTTAAACTTTGGCTGATTCATGTCCAGTGTTCGCAAATGGAAAATATTTGTCAGTTGAACATGCCTAGTGTTACTGAGTCAAAAATGGTGGGAGCTCATGTTGCTTGACTCACTTGTAGGGTGTCTAAAGACCTTGGATTGTCAAGAAACATGAACATATAGTGTACTTAAAGATGTTGCTAAATACACTTTAAAGTTGCAGCCCAATCCTAACCAATTTTCTAGTATTGATGCAGCCCCAAGGTGAGGGAACAAACTTGCTTTTACCTTGAGGAGGCCTCCCTGACTGCACCCCACCACAGAATGCAGCCCACACGCTGTTGGCATGGCTGCATCGGTGCAGGAAAGTTGAAGGTAGGAAAGTTAGGATTGGACTATAAGTATCCTATTACTTAGTGCCACCTTAATGAGTGGAGGTATTTTAGGTTTGCAGGGATATATTCAGATGAGATTCATGAAATTATTCATCAGACTAAGTTATTGACAATATTTTGCTGTTTGGGGCATATTTTATCTTATAGAAATATAATTTTTGAAAATCTAACATTTTATTTGAACATTCTCGTAATGTTTCTATAATTCTGATTGTAACTTAAAGGTAAAAACTGTGGAAGTTGTCAGATTGCTTTTAAAGTTTTCTGGCATCAACATAATTTCCCTAGCAAAATGGAACTTTTTTTTGTAGTAGAGTACTTTATACATTTTTTCATTGGTAATATCCTAAATTATGTCTCTTGTCTTTCTGGAACGCTCTACTTCAGTGGATTCATAGTATTGCTTTTACTTTGCAAAATCACATTTAAGACAGGATATAAAATCATTTAGAAAGAAGAAACTGAATTCTTACATCAAACCGTGTATTGAACATACTTCAAGCAAATATTGCAAATCAATGAACACATGTACATGGTAATTATCTGTGAGAGCATTTCTTACTTATTCCAGTGGGATTGCTATAGTTTTTTTTTTTTTTAACTGATTTGGTTTTTTGGATTTTTAATTCAGGATCAAATTGGACAAGAAATTTCTTCTATCAGGAATTCTTATACTGAGATCCTCGGCTCTATACACAAATGAACAACCTAATTGTCAAGTTCAAGTTATATTTCAGAGGAGAATTTTTTTTAATGAACTAGGCTTTGAGAAGGCCTGTGTATAGAGAGCTATCTTTTTATTGAAAGATGAATGTCACTTATGCAAAGCATAGTAAGATAACTGTGGTAGATCATACACTCTCCCCATAGTTAAGTAACTACATTAATTAATAATCCCATTCCTGGAAATCCTCTCACAAAGAGTTGCACAGTATGAAAATCTGTACTTTGCTACTGAAAAAAACGCAAGGTCTTCAGGTTAAGGGGACTTAAATGCCTGGGGGCTCAGGCTACAATCCTATCCACACTTCCGTGGGAGTAAGCCCCATTGACTATAATAGGACTTACTTCTGAGTAGACATGCATAGGATTGGGCTCTCATTCTACTACCAAAAAAATTGCATTTGTAATAGTAAAAATGCCACAGTTGCTAAGATAGTGCTGTAAATGTAAAATTGCTGCAAGTTTCAGTACATTGGCCAGTTCTATACCTGAGATTTCTTTGCAGTGTTATCCCAATTAAAAATGTAAGCAAAAGAGACATTGAATTCATATGTTGCTACAAAATAGGATGCTGTACTGTCATCACATACAAACTTGGCTTTGAATACATTGATGGAAACAGTATCTTTTAAATTTCTATACTGAAACTTCTTTATATGCTTTATTTGTAGCTGGCAGGCTTTTAATGTGCATTTTATAGTTAATGTATTTTATCTTTGATGTATTTGCATTGGTTGCTAGCCACCTTGGGTGTCCTTCGGTGAGGTAAAAATCCGATACATAAGTAATAAAGTTTGTTAAGTTCGAGAAGAGATACTACTTCAAGTTCAGTAACTTTCATTTTTCTTTCTCAAACTGCTTCGTGTCTATTGCCTCATTTGGCATAAGAAGCTAGTCCTCTTTTTCCCAGTTACCACTTCTAGGTTGGTCTTGGATACATGAACTTTGGACTGCTCCAAGCTTTAGGGGGATTTAACATGGCCTTAATTCAGCCATCTGTTAGATTTGGCAGACCAAAGTGATCTGAAGTACTGGTTAGAGCTTTAGAAATTTCTCATGTGTTTGAAAGTTAGGGAAAAGCTACCTTTCTGAATAGATTTTGAATCATTCTCAGCTAGACAATGCCATAGAACTGGGAAATAAAAATGCATATAATTCCCATGAAGCCCAAGCCCCACTGTCTGTCTTTAGAGTTCCTGAAAGGCAATTAGCATTTCAACCAGCCAATTTGGTTACATGCAATGAAGTACTTGGGGTTTGTAATTTGCTTCCTTTGGCTTGGTGCTGTTGAGAACCAGCCCTTGTGTAATCCTCTCAAAGCACCTTTTTTCCCCCAGCATAGTTATTGTTGCTGGTCTTAAATAACTAATCAACAAAGAGGTTTCCTTGTCTTGAACTCCAGGGGTGTCACAGGGCAGGAAAAGCAAAATACCCAACTAATAAGGAAATGATATAATTATTAAATAGTTATTAAATTGTGGCACAGATTATAAGGCTTAGAAAAGCTTTACAAAAATGCAGTGCTTGGGAAGAGGTAAGAGTGAGATGTCTTTGGAACCAGGCAAGTCTTCTTAAACTTTGTTTACTTCTGTAAAGCAAGGTGCTTCCTCCCAATCAGAATGAGCAAATGTGAAAGCATAATTTGTATGCTACATGCAAAGAAAAGAGCTTAACCACTTTTATCCAAAGAATGCAAATACTGTATGCTCTTTCTTCTGTGGAGTTATGTGAGTGTGTTCTAAGACAGAATATTAATAGGGGAAAATAATCTTTCCCATTTTTTAATACACTGAATCAATTAATACAATTTTAATGTATTTTTGTCATGCAGAATAACTTAAACTCTTCAGTGCAATTGGTAGCATTTAAAATATAATTTTATGCTTTCAGGCCCAGCTTAGTAATCTATTAAGACACTTAGCAAACACATTAATATGCAGGGTAGCTTATATACATTTACTCCTTCAAAATGAGCCTCCATAAAGAATAATATTAAGCTTTTTTGCCAGGCCTAACTCTGTTCTTGGAAGAACAGAGATAAATCTTTTGAGCATGGTTGGGCCCACATCCACTGTCTTGTGCCAGTCTTTTATTGGAGTCTTACAGCTGATGGCAGTAACAACTGCATGGAGTTTTTCAGTGTACTGTAGTGACAAGCAGAGAGATCTATCCCACTGCTCTCATTCACCTGGGTTGCAACTGTAGTTTCTGCTTACACAGCAACAGCTGCAGCTCAGGATAGCCATCTTGGGTCATGGAATGGCTGAAAGGCAGCATAGAAACCTCTTAAATGGTTGGTTGGTAACCTTCAGTCTCGAAAGACTATGATATAAGCCTACAGCACCCGGTATTCCTAGGTGGTCTCCCATTCAAGTACTAACCAGGCCTGACCCTGCTTAAGCTTCCGAGATCAGACAAGATCGGGCATGTGCAGGGTAACATCTTAAATAAATAAAGTACATTTGATTGGCCTGTACTTGAATAATTTCCTTTCGTTTGTGTTACAAATTGTATTACAATTATATAACTGTATTGCTGTTATTGCTAATTGCTGTATAATTCACTTCAGTTCCTTTCAAAAATATGTTTTACAGAATGTGTGCTATTTATCTGTTATCCAGGTTTTTGAAAGAAAATAACTCAAAATTATAACTCAAAATTATTTTGTTATATAAACATTATAATTATAAAAATTATATGACCCTGTTTACATTTTGCACAGTCAGCTGCTGGTCTTGTAGTTGTATCTTTCACCCATGTGAAGGGTATGAAACCAGTACAAACTGAAACATTTATTACTCATGAGATTTAAAATTGTTATGTGATCCCCCATATAACATGTTTGGAAATTACTATTTGCAATTTGTTCTCTTGTTTGTGGTGATGTTTGGGGGATGTTTGTCCCTTAAGATATTCTGCATTCCTCATAACCCAGGAAACGTAAGGAGATGAAGGAATTAATGTGTCCACACACTTCTTTCTTATGTTAAAGAATGTGATTCCAGTTGCCTTAATATGTACAATAAGACATATGACTGCTGACTTAGTGGAGCTCACTCTATATTTAGGTCATTCCTGTTCTGTTGGCATTTGCAGAAACACCAGTAAGATAAAATATTCCTGTTTTGAAGCACAAAAAATGCCGTACTCTGCTGTGCTTCTGGTTGTTTCTGTAGAGCTAGTGCTGCTATATTAATAATACCATCAGGAAAGAAATTCAAGGTCTGATCTTTGCTGCACAAGAACTGGCACTGCAAACAAATGTTATGAAGGTTAAAATCCAGAAAGTAGGTGAAAACCCTAAGTGCAGACTTTGCCAAGAAAAAGATGAGACTGTGTCTCATCTGATATGTGAATGTAGTAAAATCAAACAGACAGGTTACAAAGTCAGACACAATGGAGTTGCAAAATTAATCCACTGGTCATTATGTAAAAAGTATTACCATACATTCCCCCCCAAAATACAGCTGACAACAGGTATGGAATTTAAATGGGCCACTTTATTGAATACAAAACATTACAACAGGGCAAAGAAAGGGGTTAAACAAAACCCATCCCAAGTGCGGGGTTCTACATGGGAGAAACGGCCCTAGCCGTCTTCATCTCCCAATCTCATAGGGCATCCACCCGACTCCAGGCGTAACTCAATTGTTATTAAGCCTGCCTCTCAACGTCGCCCAAAGAGGATAAGTCAGCAGAACTGCTATATCTTCAGGTCACCCCTGCAAGGCCCCCAAGTTTGGACAAGGGGCTAGCCAGCCTGCCTCCTCGAGCCGGTCAGGCATCATGGGAGCGGTTCTGGTTCACTCCCCCCCGTCCTTGCTGGCTTAGATTGGACACCGAGAAGGTCTTCTGCCTACCCACCCCGCACTTCTACCACCAGTGACAGGGTGTTAAATACCTATATCATAACCCAAACCCACTCCACAGCCAGTCTGGGGTAGACGAAAAAACCACCATCTTGGAGCCAATTTAGATGGTGATTAAAAATTCCTACCCGGCCCTTGGCGGACAGGTGGGGGTCGTTTGCCAGGAACGAACTGAGCTCCTACAGGCGCAGGCACTGGACAGCCATCTGGTAGATGGGACTCAATAGCCTGGGAAGGCAGCTCCTCTGAGAGAAGGAAAACTCTGATCCCAAACCTCCACTGCCTTGTGGCTACATCCAGTTATGGGAAAGGCTTCAGGAGTCAACCTCGAGGCAAAATCCAGAGCCGGAGTCCCTGGGGCAGTTCATGGCTGAACACAGTCACGTTCTGGCAACTCCTGCGACGCTGCTGGAACCAACCATATTGGCCTCTGCCTTTCCATTGGACCATTTCAGCAACATGGAGAGGGGGGATTTGCTGTATGGGAAACAGTCTATCCTCCATATCTACTTTACCCAGGCTTCGTGCACTGGAGAGGACACTCTGTTCCAGAACCACCATTCAGAGCGCGATACCATAGTCTTCCGAGACTGAAGGATGCCAATGCAATCTAAGCCTTTTCCCATGGTGTTTGCTTATAGAAAAATGAGGAAAAAACTATCAATGGTTTGGGTGGCAGTTAGTGTGTGGGCAGATCAGTCAGCACACGTGTACCTAGAATTTGCAGGGCATGCTGTTTGAATTGTAACAGGGCTTTGGTTTTATGCAGAGAGAAAACATGACTCTCTCAGTCAATGGCGCATGTAATCAATGCACACCTTATTTCATGGTCTTTACGTGCATGTCACTTTAGTAGTACCAGTGGGTGAAAAAGCTTCATTGATGAAACCAGCAGAAACTGGCAACCCTGCGCATGTGCCACAGTAAACAAAATATAGTAGACTTCCAATATTCCAGCACTTTTGGGATTTAGGTGGTGATGGGTTATTGGATATTCCAGGCTATCAGGAAGCACTATCTGACCCATGTTGATCTCCAGACCTACTTACATTACTGCCATTCCACTCAGGTTGTCCCCAAGTGCCTTCTGTAACCTGTCTCGGTGATACCATTGCCAAGCCAGCTGTATCTGTGCCTGGGCAGGAGCTAGTGAGATCAGAAGGCCACTGAATATTTTGTCAGGAAGGATTTATCTTGTTATTATAACTGTGTACCAGAAAGCTCTGAAAAATCTCATGAATCTAGTAATCTTCTACCTTAAAAACATGACACAGAGTTCTGAATTTGATGTAGCAGATTGCCATCAACCCCACCCCCTTTCCACTCTGCTTCCTACCCCCTGCCTCTCCCCGTCCTTCCTCTGCCCTGAAACGCCTCTCCCTGCCCCAACAAACCTCTCCCCTACCCAGAGCTTGTTCATTGCTCTGAGTGGCATGCAGCTGGCACTGGTCTCAGCGTGGACTAGCACTGGGCTGGTGCTAGCGCTGGCCTGGTACTGAGTGTTGTGGGCATGCCTAATGGTAGGTTTGTGATATCCAGCATCTACTCGTACTAAAAACAATTTGAAAATCTATATATTTTATTTGTCTTATTGACCAAAACAGAGTTTAATTTAGGCAGGGGTTAGTCCTTATTTTTTCATAACAGGGCTTGATTCTGAAACATGTGGCATGTTGGAGGAAAAAATAATGACACTCTATTCCCATTTTCAACCAAAGTCTTAAACAAGTCAAAAAAGTATTGCTTTTCATCTCAGTCCTAATCTAAATCCCACTGATGGCTTAAAAATGTGAAGCATCATTTTGTGTCCTCTGAATAGTTGTAGCAACATAATTTAAACCTTAATATCTGTTCTCAGCTCACATGAAGATTAACAGTGATGTCAACAAAAGGTGAGATAGTTATTGAAAGAAGGTAATTGGGTACATGAAGAAGATATAACATATACAAATTATTTTATTATATTATGTGACATGGGAGGGATTTTTCTATTTGTCTGAATCTTATTTTTAAAATTCCATTTTTTTGTTGAAATAATTTTATTATGCAATTATATGAAAGGTTGATTTAATATACCCTTTTTGATTTTTCAGAAACAAATCTTTGTACAAATAAATGTAGGGAGGAGAATTCTTGCTAGTTGAATAATTGATGATATGATTATGAGACTTCTTTTGTTCCACAGAGTAACTTTATAGTTTTAGAATGCCCCTTAACAGAGGTAATAGAATTCAGGTAACTTTAAACTCTGTAAACTTGCTGTATAAGGATCATATTTGCAGGATTATTTACTTGAAGCACACATCGTGGGAAGATACTTGCTTAGTCTATGGCAAGAGGACAGCTGAAGCTAAAAGGTCAACAGCATCCTTAGTTCATTATAGATCATGTCTGCTTTTGCAAAGAGTGAGAGATTGTCTGAGTTTACAAAGGTTGCAGAGTTAATGTTCAGGTTGCAGTTGTACACTCCAAGTAACATTTGTGCTCTAGGGAAGAAGTCAGTATTGAAACCAATGCAAACCACCTGACAACTTAGCAGTACACTGTATTTATTAATGCTCATTAATGATCCATTCTGAGAACCTTTAATATCAGCACAACTGTCAGATAGTTTTTATGGTCTTACATTTTTGTTCTGTTGTTTCATTTCTTAGTTATTTTGGTTCCCCGCCCCCCCATTGCATTTCAAATTGTTTTTAGCAATTAGTCTTTAATAGCAATGTTGGCCACCCTCGTTGGGGATTATAGAAACAAGAATGAGCTATCTCAGTGTGGCCAGTTGTCTAGCACTGTGTTTCAAACTGTGTCAGATACCAGTATTAAGTAAGTAGAGATGAGAAACCTACCAATAGGGACTCTCGCTTTGTGATATATTTTTTCACCTTATTTATTAAAATGTTTATATGCTGCCCTACCTTCCCAGAAGGGATAATGTGGGTGACTCAACGTTTTAAAAACAACAAGCCATAATAAAACAATAAAAATGAGAGTCAAGAGACTAAAACACTGGTGTTCCTAGAGGGGATGCAAAACACTACGCCTCTTCAGGTGCCGCCAAACTATAGCCTGTAGGCCGGATCCGGCATGCCAAGAAAATCCTATTGGGCAAGGTGGTGACAAAGCCTTACTGTTCCGCCCTGCCGCCTCCCATCTTCATGCCCAATCTTTGAAACTCATGCCGGACAGCCGCTTACTCTGGAAAATCAGGGCACAGAGCCTTCTGAGATGATCAGATGCTTGATGCGAGTTTCTACAAAGATCTGAAAATAGGAGGTAGCAAGGTGGAATGGTAAGGCTTTGCCACTGCTGTGCTGGACCTGAGAGAATTTTCATGATGCACCAGAGGCTGTAGTTTGGAGGCTCCTGGTTTAGGATATGAACCACTGGCAGGTTAGACCTTGGCCTTCAGAAGGTCTTCTTGACTGGAGCACAGCTTCAGCCAGGTTAGGAAGATTTCAGGTGCCCTAATCTGCAGATTTCATCATCTGCGGATTTTGGCATCTGCAAGGATTCCAGGAACAGAACCCCTGCAGATACTGAGAGCCCACCTGTACTGTTCTCTGATAACTAATTTCTTTTTTCTCCAAGTATGATGATTTTTTTCTTCTGCTGGGACATTTTTCTTAACGGCTTCTTTGTGATTGATGGTTGCACACATTGTGGAGGAGGTACTCAAAGCCTTTTCTCCTTATAACACAATATGTCTAGTCTCATTCTGTTGTGTGTTTGATGTTTTACAATAAGGAATTTTTGGCACGCAATAGGAAGAATCACTCAAAAATAACACTTCCTTGCTATCTGATCCCCAGGGACTGAGCTGCTCCTAGTGCATACCCCTTGGGTTTCAGATGGAACCACAAGATTTCACAACCCGAGCAGCCAACTTTGGCAAATATACTGTGTGCCACTCTGTATTTAAGAGAAAAGCATTAAATAGGGTCAAATGTTAAACACATCACAGTATGAAAAATTGGTGGGTTAAACTGGTGAAAATGGATGTGACAAACATGACTTACAGCACAATCTTATGCTTGTTTACCCAGAAGTAAGTCTTGCTGATTTCAATGGGCCTTACTTAAAGGAAAGTATGTATAGAATTGTAGCCTTAATTGGGGGCTCCAGGACCAGTTTTTTCAGGGTGACAAAATGAATAAATTTGACATCAAAACATTTACAGACATGTTGCCTGAAGTATGAATTTGTTTGATTAAAAATATAAATATCTGAAATTATTTTTTGGTTGTAGAAATTGAAAAGAAATACAATTCATACTGCACAGCGTGCACTTTGAGAATTTATTTAGATACCCATATTTTTTCTTCTGTTTTCAGGGATGCCCTCTGTCTATTCACTAGTTAAACTACTTTTAGCATTATCTGTCAGTTTTACCTCTGGAGACACAGAAGTAAAGTTCAGTGGACAAACAGAATTTGTAGTTAATGAAACTACTACAACAGTTATACGTCTTGTTATTGAAAGAACAGGAGAACCAGTGAATGTCACAGCAATTGTATCGGTAAGATATCTTGTTTTGTTTTATACCAAATTTCTACATGAATATTAGAATGTGGTGTTTTAAAGAGAAATTGGTCAAATTGAGACATATTTTAGGGAATAGGCATACCCATTCTTATCTATCTTCCAGGCAGTGTAGCTGGAAGCTGTGACAGTCAGTTGTAAGAAAAACAAAAAGTTATAGGAATCTTGTAGCGCTGTGGGTCGGGACCCACTAGGTGGGTCGTGAGCCAATTACAGATGGGTCCCCATTCATTTCAGTATTTTATTTTTAATATACTAGACTTGATGCTACCACGGTATATGAGTGCGTTTAGATAAATGTTGCAGCTCTATACTTTTAACAGGCTACCATGTGTATGCTTTTAACAATGATAGTCAATGGGGCTTTCTCCTGGGTAAGTGTGGTTAGGATTGCAACCTAGGATTGTTAAAAATTTTCATGCTTGATGATGTCACTTCTGGTCATGACATCACTCCAGTGGGTCCCAAGAGATTCTTATTCTAAAAAGTGGGTCCTGATGCTGTGAGAACATGCTGTTATAGAAAATGTGTTATAGAGAAATGTGTGAGAACCACTGTTATAGCATCTTAAATCCTGATACATTTATCAGTGTATGCTTATACAAACTGTAATTTTTTGTCAGGCTAACAACATAAACCTATGTCTACACAGTCTACTCAGAAGTAATCCCCATTGTGTTTCGTGAAAAAAAAAAATGAAACTTATTTCTGAGTAGACATGCATAGGATTGCAATGTAAGAAAGATTCAGTTCTCATTAGAATGATGACCAGCAATGAAGAATCACTGTGAGGAAAAAGAACTATTGCAACACAGATGCATAAGTGTAATTTAAATTTTTACATAATGATGTTTTTATTTTAAGTAATAAGTCTGTGTTTGTGTGTGTGTGTTTACTGTAGATTCATGGTGAAAATACAGGTGACTTTTTTGACACATATGCCGCAGCTTACATATCTGATGCAGAGACAAATCGAACTGTGTACATTTCTGTGTGTGATGATGACCTTCCAGAGGCTGATGAGACTTTCACATTTTATTTAACGTTACAGGTGGGCACTATTTTCTGGAGTATATAGTGAACTCAATTAAAAAAAATAACATCCTCTCTCTTTAGCTGGGTACAATTTCTTCTTATTAATGTTCTGTACCTGTTATATAAAAATGAACTCTTATAGTAATGTATTTCTTATAGTAATGTATTTAATTTCTTAATGATCACTGATATTTTAGAGTTAATCTGTCCTTTAATTTTTTCAATATTTTCTCTGTACAGGTGGGACCTTGGTATTCACTGATTTGACTCACCACTGATACCTAGGTCTGCCTTTAAATGCCTTGTAACAAGGAAAAAAGCATCAAAATCCAATTTCCTACCTTCACACTGTTAAATAATAATTTCATTTCAGTATTCACCTCATCTAGTAGCTGAATGTAGTATAGCATCTGTACCAGCCATTTTCAACCACTGTGCCATGGCACACTGGTGTACCACAAATGGTCTGCAGGTGTGCTGTGGGAGTTTGGGGGAGGGTCATTTATTAGTAGGGCCATTGACGGATATGAGCCTCCCCACCAACAGCATGGTGTGCCTTATCAATTGTAAAAAACAGATGGTCTGCCTTGAAAATTTTAGCACCTTGTCAGTGTGCTGTAAGACGAAAAATGTTGAAAATCACTGGTCTGCACCAATGCATTCTGGGAGGAGCAAGAAACCTGGAATTGGGTCTTTAAAGCTATTTTTCCAGTGATTTGGAATCCACTGATTTTTTTTTTTAATCCAATGGAGGTTCCAGAACGGAAACCCAGTGGATAACAAACCACAACCTGTATTTCACACTTGCTAGTATACATTCCTGGTCTCTGATTACTGGTTGCATTACCACTTCCTAAACCTACTGAAAGTTACTAAGCGCGATCCTGAGCGACACAACGTAAGGAATGTTAGCACTTCCTCGTGAGTCGGCAAGGCTGGTGTGCAGAGGTGTACCAGACTGTGGAGGCTGGAATAAGCCTCCGTGCTGACAGAGGCTCCACGTCTTGCTTTGGCTGAGCTGACACAAGACTCTGGGGTAGGCGGGGAGGAGGTGGGAGGGAGGCTTTCTGGGACGGGTGGTGGGCAGCCCCAGAGGCAGGTAGGTGGGAGTGGGAGGCAGGGCTGGGACCCGTTCTTGGGACCCATTCCTTTAAGCCACTCCACTCTCCTCAGACTTGTGCCACCTCAGGAGGTGGTGCAGGGGTGGCTTACCCTGTGGTAATGGGAAAGTTTTCCCTTACCTCTGGCTGAGCCTCTTTGGGCACCTATCCTGTGCTGGCTTGCCTGTTCCAGCTCAGGATAGGATTGCGCCCAAAAAGCTGAAAGCTTTTCAGCAAATAATTTGAATTTGAGACCAGGTATTGTATAGTAACTTAAAACTGCACCAGGATAATTCTAAATTGGTATGTAATACAAAATTAGAAAAAGAATTCTTGTGCTGTAGCATTCTAGTTCTAAGCAAAAAAAAAGTATTCATTGATTCCAGCATTCAACCTATTGTTTGTTATATTGTTATGTCGTATTGGGCTTGTGTCAAATGAAACCTCTGATAGAGATTAACTGAGTTATGTGATGTCATGAAACATTTACAAATATGTCAACAGCTTGAGGAGTTTTTCAGCCGCAGAATTTACACATTGATAAGGAATGAGATAGTTGTCAAGTTTGGATCAAGTTGTCAAGTTGGGAGGCTCCCCCATGGAACAGTAAGCGCCATTTACGTGGGGGAGGGATTAGGCACCGGATCTGTCCTGCAGGCGAGAGTCTGGAGACCCCTGATATCGATTACCATGATGGGCCTTATCGAAGTTCACCTCAGAATGTTCAGTGCTGTCTGTAATGCTAACAGATCTCCCAACCTGTTTTATTTGGGGGGGGGGGGGTAGGAATGCATACTTCGAATTTAGCTCCTTATTGCTATGGTATCAGTAATATTTTCAAGCTATGATTGCTCTCCAAAGTTTGCATCAAGCTCTTGGTGTTTATTTTTCTGCCCAACATTGCATATACACAACAAGGGCCAAATGTATACACCTGTGGGCCAGGCAAAAATGGATTAAACTGACTGCCAACTCAGTCTTGTGCATGTCTACTCAGTTCCATTATAGTCAATGGGGCTTACTCCCAGATAAATGTGGATAGGTTTGCAGCCTGAGTATATAGAATTAGTGTTTCCTGAAAAGTAAGAGTGCTTTTTGAGCGTTCACTTGATTTAAATGCATTTTCCGTGAAATGCGTCATTAAGATATATTTATTTACTCTGACAATAAACACTTATTTGAACACAAGACCTTAAGGACACAAATGAATTTTTTTTCCTAATTGTATAAGCTATTCCATTTTCTATGTACCCCTCTAATTTATACACTCTGTGCCTTTTTTGTTTTAGAAGCCATTTCCAGGAGTAAAACTTGGATCACCCAGAGTTGTAACTGTAACAATTTTGTCAAATGACAATGCCTTTGGAATAATTTCTTTTGATATGGTATGTTTTCATCTTGTACGTCTTTATTCTGCGAACAGAATTAAAGGAAGTTTTCTGAGAAAAGCAATTTAGCTGTTGGTGGGAAAATGACATTGTAGCGTGATGGTTAATGGTTTGGGTGGATTTCCCCTGTTCAACTCTGAGATTAGCCATGACAGAGGTTATGTTTGCCACTATCTTACTTTAATCCCCCTCCCCCCTTTACTTATAAGCAGTTGGGAAACTCTGTCTCTTTCCAGCAAAAGGTTTTGAGGCTACTCAACACCCACAAATATAGTCATTAGCAATCTTGTGCCTTGTGTCACATCTTGTGTCACTAGCAATCTTGCAAATGCATGATTTTAGGATGGCTTTCCATTGACCCAAAGCAGGGGTGTCCAAACTTTTTGGCAGGAGGGCCACATCACATCATCTCTCAGAAACTGTGTTGGGTGCTGGGGGAAAAAGAATTAATTTACATTTCAAATTTGAATAAATTTACATAAATCAATATATTAGAGATGGAACTTTTATGAATGAATGAAGGTCTTGGAATAGTTAAAACCTTTCCTTCGCTGCTGCTTCTGCTGCATCACAGACGTGAAACAGCAAGAAGTGAAGGGAGCCCTTGTCCCACAGCTCATGTGAGGGGTAGGACAGTTGTCCTCACCCTGAGAGCAGTTGTGTCAGGCCAGCGTAGGCTCCAGCAAGTCTATTGAGGGCCAGAGACTCACTGGAGACCGGGGGCTCCCTGTGGGCTGGATTGGGAGTCCCCGAGGGCGGTAAGTGGCCCCTGGGTTGGGGTCAATGAAACAATGGAGGACACAGTGTCTGTCCTATACAGGGCTTTTTTTCTAATGGAACGCGGGGGGACGGAGTTCCGGCACCTTTTTGCAGGGGCCCCTCCCTTTCGGAGGCATTCCAGGAAGGGAAGGAGCAAAACAGAGGCATTCGCTGGGTGGGTGCTGGGGGGTGCAGGGTGGACGGGCGCCTGGTCCCTTCCTGACCGCACAACAACCCCTCCTGCCCCCATCCCCAAGCTCTCGCCTGAGCCCAGCTCGCCTCCCCTCCCCCTGCGCTCTGCTTCCCCGCGCAGCTTCCAAGCCTTTGGAGGGCGCAGGGGACATGCACCGACGCCGAGAAGGAGGACGGACAGCCAGCCAGCCAGCCAGGGAGACGGGCTGCGGCACCCACAGAATGCCCAGGTACTGGCTTGGTGGAGGAGGAGGGGAAGAAAGCTGGCTGGTGCAGCCCCCGTGCCAATCTGCAGCACGAGCCTAGGTGTGTCTACTCAGAAGTAAGTCTCATTGTGCTCAATGGGGCTTGCTCCTGGGAAAGGGTACATAGCCTTGCAGCCTGAGAGCTGAAGCCTATGCATGTCTACTCAGAAGTAAGTTCATCTTTAGGGGGGAAGCATATATAAAATATTTTATTTCTCCAATAAAAAATGGTTTAAAAATAAATAAATAAAAGATTAACAAATTGTGAGTTCCTGCACCTTTCTTTTTACAAAAAAAGCACTGGTCCTATATAACGATATATAAGTGCCTATGTAACCATTGTATAGAGAAGAGAATTTTGTCAGGTGCAGCTTTTTAAACCCTTCCATGTTGAGCTGCACCTGCTAAAATTTCCTCTTCTGTACAATGATTAAAGACATAGGCACTTTGTCCTCCACTGTAACTGGTCACCCTTTGTTGAAATAATTATGATCTCACACACTGTGACATCAGAGAACCTAAGTCAATGGCAACTCAAGGTCAGTGCCTGAATCAATGGCAACAGTTGGAGAATGACCTGATTCAAGTCCCAAGTGAGCTGAAGAGCAGTTCAAGTTTTACTAACTTCAGAGAGAAAAGTAAAAGAACAGAGACGGTAGCTTAGGTTTTTCATAAGCAATTTATTTCTTAACTAGGTTTCTGACCAAACAAATGAAGAAACATAGTGTGTTTAACAACCTGGAAGAAAAGGTTAAAAGATCAGTATTAAAACGTTCTTTGGGAGCATCCAGTCAGGACACAAATGGTGAATTATCCCCTTTGTTACCACAAAAGACTCTTTGCTCCAGTTTGATGGTTTTCAATGGTTTTGAGAACTTCTGAAGATTTGTACGGCAAGCAGAAAGAACAGAGACAGTACAGTAGGAGCCAGATGGGTCTTAAGATCCAGGCTTCTGTCCTTGCCAACTTTCAGCTAGTCTGTGAATGGGTGTAATAATACTGATACGGCAGGACTGACTATTTGTTATTTCAATGATGTGTATCTCGCCTTTTCCTCTGAATAAACAGAGTGCTCTATGTGGAATACATCATAGAGGGGGAAAAATAAAATGCCAAAATAGGAATGAAATACAAAGTGTAATAATCATAATAATCACAAAGAATGGCACAGAATGGTACAATTAAAACAGAAGACAACCACAGAACCCCAAAAGAAATAATTAAGAAGGGAAGGTCAGGCAGAAAGTGAAAGTCTTCAGCCCTCACTAGAAGGCTAACAGGGAGAGGGCAGTCCTTAATTCCACTGGGAGGGTGTTGCATGATAAAAGTGCTGCCACAGAAAAGGCAGTGCTTCTCACTGTTGTTAGTCTGGCCTCCCCAGAGGCAGCATGTGCAGCAGGGTCTCCTTTGCTGATCCTAGGAGTTGGGTTGGTTCACAGGGGAGAAGGTGGTTCCTCAAATACTGTATCCTGGTCCCAAGCCATATCATCTGGAAGCAAGAAGCAGGAAAGTATTTTTGAAAACTGAAGGATTTAAACTGACGAGTTTAACTGGTTATGTACCTGAACAATAAAAAATAATCTAGATTTTGGAAGTTAATCTACTCACTTTACCTTTGTGCTGAAATACCTATTACTCTAGAATAGATTTCAACATTGCTGTGCCTTTTAACAAAAAGGAATGCTGTGCCTTTTAACAAAAAGGAACATTTTAGGAAAGCTTTCAAACTGTCTAGTTTTTATTTGATTAGCACATTGAATAGTTTTTTTAAAAGAAACTCTGTAAATATTGTGACACAAAACCTTTTAATTTATTTGTAGTTGCCACACTAGAGAAGGAAATCATTTGAAGAATTGCTTTTAATATTTATGTCTGCTGTCTTTGTTGATTAGCAAAACTAATTTATTGCTATAAAATGGAATGCCATTAGTGGACCAGTTCACAGACTGGATTAACTAGTCTCTGGGAATTTGGTATTTGTATGGTAACAGTTCTCTGCACACTCTGCTCATTGATATCTGATTGCCTGTTATTCTCCCCCTTTTTAGCCTGCCTTAATTGTATTGAATGAGCCCAGGGGTAGGAATGAATCTATACCTCTCACTCTAATTAGGGAGAAGGGAACCTATGGAACTGTGACAGTGATTTATGAGGTAAGTAGGCTGAAATATCTTCATCTTTAAATATACTCTCTTAAGTGAAACTGAAATCTTAGAATCAATTGTAGTTATGAATAAACTTCACAGTTCTGAAACCATAGCTTCAAAAACATTTTTGTTGGATATAACAGAATTTTCAGAATTGTGGCCTAAACCTGTAATTAGTCTTTCCATTTATGTCATGGGAAAAGTGGCAGCAAACAATGAGACTCAACCAAGATCTCATACAACTACCATGTAAGCTTGCTGAGGGCCTTGCTGAGGGAGAGTCAGCATGGCTTCTGTAAGGGTAAGTCTTGCCTCACGAACCTTATAGAATTCTTTGAAAAGGTCAACAGGCATGTGGATTTGGGAGAACCCATAGACATTATATATCTGGACTTTCAGAAGGCGTTTGACACGGTCCCTCACCAAAGGTTACTGAAAAAACTCCACAATCAGGGAATTAGTGGACAGGTCCTCTCGTGGATTGAGAACTGGTTGGAGGCCAGGAAGCAGAGAGTGGGTGTCAATGGGCAATTTTCACAATGGAGAGAGGTGAAAAGCGGTGTGCCCCAAGGATCTGTCCTGGGACCGGTGCTTTTCAACCTCTTCATAAATGACCTGGAGACAGGGTTGAGCAGTGAAGTGGCTAAGTTTGCAGACGACACCAAACTTTTCCGAGTGGTGAAGACCAGAAGTGATTGTGAGGAGCTCCAGAAGGATCTCTCCAGACTGGCAGAATGGGCAGCAAAATGGCAGATGCGCTTCAATGTCAGTAAGTGTAAAGTCATGCACATTGGGGCAAAAAATCAAAACTTTAGATATAGGCTGATGGGTTCTGAGCTGTCTGTGACAGATCAGGAGAGAGATCTTGGGGTGGTGGTGGACAGGTCGATGAAAGTGTCGACCCAATGTGTGGCGGCAGTGAAGAAGGCCAATTCTATGCTTGGGATCATTAGGAAGGGTATTGAGAACAAAACAGCTAGTATTATAATGCCGTTGTACAAATCTATGGTAAGGCCACACCTGGAGTATTGTGTCCAGTTCTGGTTGCCGCATCTCAAAAAAGACATAGTGGAAATGGAAAAGGTGCAAAAGAAAGCGACGAAGATGATTACGGGGCTGGGGCACCTTCCTTATGAGGAAAGGCTACGGCGTTTGGGCCTCTTCAGCCTAGAAAAGAGACGCTTGAGGGGGGACATGATTGAGACATACAAAATTATGCAGGGAATGGACAGAGTGGATAGGGAGATGCTCTTTACACTCTCACATAATACCAGAACCAGCAGACATCCACTAAAATTGAGTGTTGGGCGGGTTAGGACAGACAAAAGAAAATATTTCTTTACTCAGCGTGTGGTCGGTCTGTGGAACTCCTTGCCACAGGATGTGGTGCTGGCGTCTACCCTAGACGCCTTTAAAAGGGGATTGGACAAGTTTCTGGAGGAAAAATCCATTATGGGGTACAAGCCATGATGTGTATGAGCAACCTCCTGATTTTAGAAATGGGTTAAGTCAGAATGCCAGATGTAGGGGAGGGCACCAGGATGAGGTCTCTTGTTATCTGGTGTGCTCCCTGGGGCATTTGGTGGGCCGCTGTGAGATACAGGAAGCTGGACTAGATGGGCCTATTGCCTGATCCAGTGGGGCTGTTCTTATGTTCTTATGTTCTTAAGCTCATGAGGCCCTAAATAGGGACACTCCCAGGATCAGAATCTGTCAACTCTTCATTCTAAAGAATATCTTTTGAGGATTCTCCTTCAGAGTCTAGGGAATGATACATTCTGGGGCCATGAGGCCTTTGGGATGAGTATTGCTGACTTGAGGTCATTTCAGGAGAACCCTATCTCTGTGTGATCAATGCGTGCTCCCCACATCCATTACCTCCATTTAAGCTTCCTTTTCCTGGAGCTAAGTAAGTACTATATGTGTCCTCCTTTTACCAAATGCTATAATCTAGCAAGTTTATAAGATGACAAGCAGGCAGGCAGCATGTATGCTAGAAAAGACTAAGGGCGCAATCCTAACCTGCGCTGGAACAGGTAAGCCAGGAGGCTGTATCCAGTGCAGGATTGTGGCCAGAAGTGGCTCAGCCAGAGGTAAGTAAGGGGAAGCTTTCCCCCTTTACCGCTGGGTAAGGGCTGCTGACCACCATGGGTCTCCTCGAACTTGCGCCACCTCTGGAGGTGGTGCAAGTCCGAGGAGAGTGGAACGGCTTGAAGCCACTCTGTTCTCCCTGGGAACAGGGGTTGGAATCCGGCATAACTTCTGGATACCAACCCCACCTCCCACTTCCTGCCTATCCGCCCCCAGGGCCACTCATTGCCCGCCCTCCCCCTGCCCAGGAACACTTCCCTCCCTGCTCACCACCCCCCAAGCCTACATTTTCAGCTTGTGTCGGCGCAGGCAGGCCGACACAAGTGCCTGAGAGGAAGCTGGCGCAGAGGCTTAAATCAGCCTCTGCAGGCCGGCACTACTTGGAGCGCTGGCCTGGCTTCCCCTCGAGGAGGCGCAAACGTGCTTTATGGCGTGTTTATGACCCTCCTAGGCCGGTACAAGAGACTTGGGCTGGCATAGGGCGCAGTTTGGATTGCGCCCTAAGTGAATGTTAACAGGAAGCAGGAATCTTCTCTTTCATCTTCAATGACAAGATTTGTTTAAATATATTAGAGGGGTTTACTTTCTTTCTGGGAGTTATTATTAGCAACTGAAAACAGACTGAACATAACCCAGCTATTTTCACAGATAGAAGGCAGGCCGCATTCACCTGAAGAAGACTTGAACCCAGCAAAGGGAAATATCACCTTTCCTCCTGGCACAGCTGTATTGATTTATAACTTATTTGTTCTTGATGACCAGGTGAGAGCACATTTCAGTAATTTTTGAAGGATTTGATCTGTTGGTGTTTGATACCTATTAGGATGTCAAAATGATTATAGCATTTTGCAGCTAGCTTTAACTAGTGCTAGATTAGCTCTCCTCAGAGAAATGATCACAATTTCCTTGGAATTAGTATAGTTGACATCAGTAGAAATACTTGCAGAAATGTTGAACTCTTACAGTCTGCCTCTCTTTACATATGCCTTTATCATCTGAAATACTCCCATAAAATGTATATCTCTCAATCTCTCTGTTGCCTATGAAAGTATTATTTTTTCATCTACTAAAACAGTGGGCCCTCACTGTCTGCAGGGGATCTGTTTCAGGTCCTCCTGTGGATAACGAAATCTGCAGATATTTAAATTATGGGGGGGGGACACCCTCAAAGGACTTCTGACCATGACCAGAAATGCCTTTTGGTCATGTCCAGAGGTGTTCTGAGGCTTGGGGAGGCCGCACACTACCTTCACTTGCTTCAGAAGGCCTCCAGAGGCACTTCAGGTTTTTCAGCAAACTGGAATTGCCTCTGGGAAGCCTTGTGGAAGGTGGGAAGGTGTGGGGAGGCCTCCCCACGCCTCAGGTATGTGGCCTCCCCACGCCTCAGAACACCTCCCAGACACAACCAGAAAATACTTATAGTCACGTCTGGGAGGTCTCTTGAGGCCTTCCAGCTGTGGGTTGTCACCCACGGTGAGTCATACCCAAGCTAAAGAAGGAGCGGCATTTGGATTTAACAAACGTTCAGCATATACAGGCACCCCTTCATCTATTAAATGGAGGGTTTACTGTATTAAGAAATTGTAAGTGCCACAATCCAATCAAAGAATAGAATTCACCTTGGCTATAAAAGATAGTTTGAATCTTTAATAATAATTATCATTCTGCCATACATCATCATTATCTTTTTCTGCTTTGAAAGTATTTTAGAGATTTGAACATATTTACCTTTGGTTTTGGTAATCCTTAATGGTTAATATTACTTCTTTTAGATACCAGAAAATGATGAAATATTTATTATTCAACTGAGAAGTGTAGAAGGGGGAGCTGAAATCAATGCATCAAGAAGATCTGTTGAGATTATTATTAAGAAAAATGATAGTCCTGTCCGATTTACTCAAAGTGTTTACATGGTACAAGAAGAAGATGATATACTAACAATTCCAGTAGTTCGTGGTAAAGATGATGGTGGGAACCTAATTGGACCAGATGAATATGAAGTATCCATCCGCTACATGATTGTAACTGGAAATTCAACTGCACACGCGCAGCTTAATTTCGATTTTTTAGATCTGCAGCCAAACACAACTATTACTTTTCCATCTCTAGTACATGAATCTTATATAAAATTTAAAATCCTTGATGATGCCGTACCAGAAATTGCTGAGACATTTCAGATTGTACTACTTAAGGACACCTTGAAAGGTGATGCTGTTTTAACAAACCCTTACATCGTTCAAGTTACAATTAAGCCCAATGATAAACCTTATGGAGTACTATCCATCAACAGTATCTTGTTTACTCAAACAGTTGTTATTGATGAAGATCAAATGTTAAGGTACTGTATTGTGTTGTTGTATTGCTAATGTCCTCAAGCAAATATATGGCAAATGATCATTAACTTAAAAAAACAAACCAAAAAAAAGAAAAACAAATTTTGACTGAAAAAATGTTTTATGTGTGCTATTTTTCTGAATTTATTCTTGAATTCTGTTTAGTTGTGTCATTAAAATGCCTGAAATGCTTTGAATTGCAGCAGTCTATAACTTGCCCTCTCAGCTTGTGATGCCCTACATGGCAGCTAATTATGTGTGAGCATCTTCATTATGTCTGAGAAAAAAACTGTGGAGCCCAGTCCTATGGTGCTGTGATACCCAGAGGAACTGCAGTGAATAAAATGGCTGCCACTGTATCCTGTAGGCATCAAGACAGCTGCCAGAATCTCCATTTGTTCCATTTGTCCCCTTACCCTGGGTAACACCATTGCAGCTTCTGTTGGTCTCCTTGGAGCTGTGCACATGTAGAGATCTGATTTGGTTCAACTTACTGTTGCCTTTAGCTTGTTTTTCCAGATCACTTTGTACAGCCGTATTTTCTTTATGTCCTTATTATGTTTTTGCAATAGGTTGGTCTTGATCCTGCGAAGCAAGCAGGCCATTTAATTTTCATCATGATGATATACAGCAGTGGTTCCTAAACTGGTGAATCACAACCCGCCAGCCAGGGAAGCACTCATCTCTGACCCCTTAAGGGGCAGGGTGGAATGGGACAGGGGGATGGCTGCAATGTGATCCCCACTGCTGGGAATAAAGGGGGTGGTTTTCGATCACAATTTTTAGCTTTTTTGAGGCTTGGGGAGCCGTGTGGAGGCATCCATGCAGCTCCCCTCCCCCGGAGGCCGGCACCTTATGTTCTTACCTACTTTGGTAAGTAACCTTCCCTTCTGACCCTGGCAGTGGTGCAATCCTGGGGATCTCATTGCTGTCATTGTCCTGCCCCCGCAAAGACCTACAGCAGTCCTAGATCCAAGTAGGACTTTGGGAACAGGTGATATACAGTACTGATTTGTCCTTCCATTTGAGTGCTCGATTTTAACTCCAAGTTCTTTGTGGTGAAATGTGTTTGTTGCTCTGCTTTAGCGGACAAACTAATTTCAGTGACAACTGCAATTGCTCAAACTGTGTTAAGATAAACCACCTGTGTTAAATTTTGTTTGCAATCTGTAGGTATGAAGGTATCTCAATCGTAAGAAATGGTGGAACACATGGAAATGTTTCAGTTTCCTGGATTATTACCCGCAATAGCAGTGATCCTTCACCTGTGACTGCAGATATTATTCCAGACTCAGGAGTGCTACATTTTGCTCAAGGGCAGATGTTAACATCACTTCCTTTGACCGTAATTCATGACAATTTTCCTGAAGAAGCAGAACCATATTTGTTTAAACTACTGGCTCACACAATACAGGGGGGTGCAGAAGTGAGTGAACCAGCTGAGGTAAGTTTGCATTCACTCTTTCTTTTGAAGAAGTTTAAGCAAGACATTCAAGGTATTTAGCCTAAAGTAATATTTGAAATGAGGCAACTGTGAAATGTGAAATACTTAAAAGCTATGTGTAGGGAAGTACATTCTTTTTTCATATAATTTTGTTCATAGTTAATCCTTTATCTATGAACAGAATTATATGAAAAAGAATGTACTTGCCTCAAGGTTAACCTCAAAAAATGCTACTCAGTTCAGTGTTGCCCTAAATAAAAAATACATGGAAAAATATTACCAGCCATGTGCATTTGTGACAGTCAGACCCACTGAGTACAGTGGAGCTATCTCTCAGGTAAGAGTGAGAGAGTGAGCCCCATTGAATTAGTCTTACTGCTAAGTAGACATGCATTGGATTGCAATGTAAATAACTTACAGGCACTTTACAGACAGAAGCTCCGACACATGAGTTCATTGTTTGCTGAAGACTTTTAGGCTGCTACACTTTAACACCACAGTCCTAGAAATGTCTTCTCAGAAGTAAGTCCTGTTGTGTTTAATGGGGCTTACTCCCAGTAAAATATCTTTAGAGCAGTATATTAATACCAACTTTTACTAGACTGTAACAGATTTTCTTGGTTGGAGCATAGAGGGGAATTTAAAACACCTATGTGTAGGTGTAGAACTTCTACATTATTTCAGTAAGAGCACATAGAGAATAAACAAAACAGAAAATAATGATAAGCGGCATATAAGATGTCCTATATAGGAATCCTTTTATGCCCTCTGTGTTTTTAAGGCTTCCAATCTGTTCAAGCTGGGAGTAAGCCACATAGAGCATAGTGGGACTTGCTTCCAAGCAAACATGTATAGAATTGGGCAAAAAGTAGTGATCTGGCCTGTAAGAATGAGAAAAAAAGATTTCATGAAGAACCATTCACTGTGAGAACTGGATTTCCATTGTTTCTCCTCTCTGCTGTTACTTTGTATTTGCTATTATTGTTGTTGTTGTTGTTGTTATTATTATTTTGATTAGGGTTACTGCTTCTTCTTTATGGGCTAATATCTTGAGCAGTCTCACAGCCAAGTGCTGAATTGCATCATGAGGCAATATAACCAACCTGATTTGGTTGTGTGATGACCTCAGTAAGAGCAGACCAAGGGCCCAATCCAAACAACTTTCCAGCACTGATGCAGCTGCAATGCAGCCTGGAGGTAAGGGAACAAGCATTGCCTTGCCTTGAGGAGGCCTTTGTGACTGTCTCCCTAACAAAGGATGCAGTGCACGCCCCTCTGTTATGGCTGCACTAGTGGGGCGAAAGTTGGATCGGATTAGGCTGTAAGTCAACTATGAGGGCAGAATATTCTTGATCAGTCACAGATGTGATTTCAGCCACTCAAGGATCATGAAACATTTACAATGACATCACTATGCTGCATAAATTTTGCTGTGATCCAGCATCATTGAAAACAAAAAAACTAAGTGAGAAAGAGAAGGCAACGTGCATTAATAGGCAAATGTTTTCACAGGCACTGCTGAAAAATCTTCCTAAAAGGAAGGTTTCAGGAATGCCCACGTTCCTCTTCCAGACAACCCCAGTCCACAAAGACATGTGTTTTCTATTTACGGAGTTTCAAACAAAGGACAAAAGCTGCTAAACACTTCTGGGGCGTTAAAAGTGTCCAAAAATACAAAAAAGCAAAAACAACAAACAGACAAACCCCAGGACATTTATCCCAGTAATGGTGTGAATTCCAGTGGCAATGTGTACTTAACAAGAATATTTTGTTACTGTTTTATAGCTTTTGTTCTACATTCAGGACAGCGATGATGTTTATGGTGTTATAAAGTTCTACCCTCTGGAGAACCAGAGGATAGAAAGCAGCCCAGATGGTCGGTTTTTGTGCCTTAGCTTTGCAAGGCAAAAGGGAACAGTGGGAGATGTGAGGCTGTTTTATACTGCTCTGTATATTCCTGCTGGACCTCTGGATCCTGATCAAGCTAAAGAAGGTATCCTAAACATTTCTGGAAGAAGCACCCTTCACTTACCAGAAGGAAAAACAGAAGACTTTGTAAAAATGCCAATAAGAAATGATGCATTTCTTCAAAATGGAGCCCATTTCCTAGTACAGGTATATATTATGTTGTATGAAATTTTGATAAATAACCTGTAATGCATGATTTTATGGCATATTGTTTACTTTGTCAAAAGATTTGAAGCAAGGCATTGATTTCAGTGACTTACTCACAGGTAATGGTGTATAGGGCTGTAGCCTAAATTTCACTAATTCTGATGCAGAGCTGCACATGTGAATTTATTTTTTTTCTCCTGGTAAGTTATATGTTTGAATGTACACAGCTTTATGCCTATCACTTGTTTGTCCAGAATGGTTGAGGAATAGACATTGATCTTTTTCTACCATAGGAATTTCACATGACCATTTCAATTGCAGAGATTTGCAGTTCCTATTAAGGTATAAATAAGCACGAACATGTTGCACTGTCCTACAAATCTTTGTTGAATATGCAGGAATGACAGATAATCTTAATGTATCTGATTGCAGCTGGAAAAAGTTGAACTGCTGAATATTATTCCTCAAATTCCACCTATAAGTCCTAGACTAGGTGAAATCCAAAATATCTCCTTGAGAATTACACCTGACATTGCAAATGGTGAAATTGGCTTTATCAGCAATCTTCCAGTAATTTTACATGAGCCAGAAGATTCCATATCTACTGAAGTAAGTACAATAAATTTTTCTTACATTGTCCTTGCTTACTAAAATATCTTTAGAGAAAGCCTATTTTCATTTAGTATAAAGTTTTCAAGTTGATCGAAAAGGAAGGTTTAGCAAGACCTACTGAGGTATATCCAAACTTGCCTTGTGTGATCAGAAAGGCATTTGTGCTCATGCAAGATGACCTCTCCCTCCCCATTTTCTGCAGATTCCTCCTTCCCCAACCCACTCCAGTCCTCTGATCCTGATCCTGCACTGTTCTGGAGGTTCCCTTGACCCAGAGAGATTACTTGAAGGAAGCACAGGGATGTGGAGAGCAGTTGTGGGAAATCCTGGATGTGTCTGTGGATGACCACTTGTGCTGCTTTGGATATAAACCACTGAGTTGAAATATTTCTTAAATTATGTCACCGTGGTTCTAAAAGAGAGAATACCATATCAATGGTGGACCTGTTGGCCCGGAATCCACACTGCGATTCTGGATAGACGCTCTCTGCAAGTACCTGGAGCCTCTTTAGTGCAACTCGGGCAAACAACTTTCCTACAATGCTAAGGAGAGGGATGCCACGGTAGTTGTTGCAGTCACCCCTGTCACCTTTGTTCTTGTACAGCGTGATGATGTTTGCATCCCTCATGTCTTGAGGTACTCCACCTTCTCTCCAGCAGAGACAGAGGATTTCATGCAGCTCAGTGACGATGATCTCTTTGCAGCACTTTAGGACTTCAGCAGGGATGCTGTCTTTTCCAGGTGCCTTGCCAAAGGCAAGGGAGTCCAGGGCCACATGAAGTTCTTCTAGGGTTGGTTCACTGTCAAGCTCCTCCAACACAGGCAGACACTCAATGTTGTTCAGCGCTTCTTTGGTGACTACTTTTTCTCTGGAATATAGCTCAGAGTAGTGCTGCACCCAGCGTTCCATCTGCTGCGCCCGATCCTGGATGACCTTGCCTGCTGCAGACTTCAGAGGGGCAATTTTCTTCTGTGTTGGACCTAGGGCCTGCTTGATACCATCATACATCCCCTTGATGTTGCCCGTGTCAGCTGCTATCTGTATCTCGGAACAGAGCTGGAGCCAGTAGTCGTTAGCACATCTCCTGGCAGCCTGCTGGACTTTGCTGCGAGCAGCTCGGAGGACCTGCAGGTTGCGCTCACTGGGACAGGCCTTGTATGCTGCTTGAGCTCTCCTCTTTTCCTCAATGACTGGTGTCAACTCCTCAGAGTGGGCTTCAAACCAGTCTGCCATCTTGTTGGTCCTCTTGCCGAATATGGACAAGGCGGTGTTGTAAACTGTATTCTTGAAATGTTCCCATCTGTTGGATGCGTTTGCATCGGCCGGGCCTGGAAGAGATTCCTCAAGTGCTTGTGCAAATTCCTCCACTTTTCTCTGATCCCAGATCTTGCTGCTATCAATGCGAGGTCTTCCTTCCTTTTTCGTGTGATACCAATGTCGCTTTGCTTGCAGTTTCACTCTGCTGCACACCAGGGAGTGGTCAGTGTCGCAGGCAGCACCGTGATAACTGCGTGTGATCTTGATGCTGGGAAGGCTGGAGCGTCTGGAGAGGATCAGGTCGAGCTGGTGCCAGTGCTTTGATCTTGGGTGTCTCCAAGAGACTCTATGTTGGGGCTTCGTGTTGAAGAATGTGTTGCTGACACATAGACTGTGATGACAGCAAAACTCTAGCAGGCGTTGGCCATTTTTGTTCATCTTCCCAGTGCCGAACTGACCTAAGCAAGTGGGCCACGAACTGTTATCAGCACCAACTCTAGCATTGAAATCGCCGAGGATGAACAATAGCTCTTTTACAGGGATCTTCTTGATAGTGGTGGCCAGGTCATCGTAGAATTTGTCTTTGGCTTCTGCTGGAGACGACAGAGTCGGTGCATAAGCACTGATGAGTGTGACAGGTCCTGCTGATGACTGGAGCTGCAGGGACAAAATTCTTTCACTTCCCACAGTAGGTGGGATGATGGATTCCAGCAGGGTATTTCTGACTGCAAAGCCAACGCCATGTTCCCTGGTTTCGTTTGGTGGTTTTCCCTGCCAGAAAAATGAGAAATTTCTCTCCTTGACAGATCCGGAATGTGGCAGCCTTGTCTCTTGAAGGGCGACGATGTCCATCTGCAGTCTGCTCAGCTCCATGTCGATGACAGCTGTTTTGTGTGCATCGTCTATTTCTTGCAGGTCATCAGAGAAGCCAGGTGTCATTGTCCTTACATTCCAGGTGCCCAGTTTTAGGGCAGGAGTTTTCTGTTTTCTGTTGCATGGTGCAGAGTTGTCGATCCGCTTGTCGGTTTTCACCCTAAACCCCATGCACCCCATGAGGTTAACGGACCATGGCGAGGCAACAGGTCCACCACTGATATGGTATTCTCCCTTAGACAACTGCAGGAGAAATGCAGGGAACAACGACAGCCACTCTTTATAGCCTTCATAGATCTCACGAAGGCTTTCGACCTGGTCAGCAGGGACGGCCTCTTCAAGATTCTCCCCAAGATCGGATGTCCACCCAGACTCCTCAGCATCATCAGATCCTTCCACAAGGACATGAAGGGCACTGTTGTCTTCGATGGCTCCACATCAGACCCCTTTGACATCCGAAGTGGCGTGAAGCAGGGCTGTGTTCTTGCACCAACCTTGTTTGGGATTTTCTTTGCTGTCCTGCTGTTCTGCAGGCCTTTGGAACTGCAACAGAAGGCATCTATCTCCGGACCAGATCTGATGGAAAGCTCTTCAACCTCTCCAGAATGAGAGCAAAGTCCAAAGTCCAACTGAAATGTCTGCGTGACTTCCTCTTTGCCGACGATGCAGCTGTCACTGCCCACTCTGCCAAAGATCTCCAGCAGCTCTTGGATTGTTTTAGCAAGGCCTGCCAAGATTTTGGACTGACGATCAGCTTAAAGAAAACACAGGTCATGGTTCAGGATGTGGACTCACCTCCCTGCATTACAATCTCTGCGCATGAACTGGAGGTTGTCCATGACTTTGTGTACCTTGGCTCAACGATCTCCAACACTCATTCTCTCGATACCGAGCTAAACAAGCGCGTCGGTAAAGCAGCTACCACGTTTTCCAGACTCACAAAGAGAGTCTGGTCCAACAAGAAGCTGACGGAACATACCAAGATCCAGGTCTACAGAGCTTGCGCCCTGAGTACACTTTTGTACTGCAGTGAGTCATGGACTCTTCACTCACAACAGGAGAGGAAACTGAACGCTTTCCACATGCGCTGCCTCCGACGCATTCTCGGCATCACCTGGCAGGACAAAGTTCCTAACAACACAGTCCTGGAACGTGCTGGAATCCCTAGCATGTATGCACTGCTGAAACAGAGACGCCTGCGTTGGCTCGGCCATGTTGTGAGAATGGATGATGGCCGGATCCCAAAGGATCTCCTCTATGGAGAACTCGTGCAAGGAAAGCGCCCTACAGGTAGACCACAGCTGCGATACAAGGACATCTGCAAGAGGGATCTGAAGGCCTTAGGAGTGGACCTCAACAAGTGGGAAACCCTGGCCTCTGAGCGGCCTGCTTGGAGGCAGGCTGTGCAGCATGGCCTTTCCCAGTTTGAAGAGACACTTGGCCAACAGTCTGAGGCTAAGAGGCAAAGAAGGAAGGCCCATAGCCAGGGAGACAGACCAGGGACAGACTGCACTTGCTCCTGGTGTGGAAGGGATTGTCACTCCCGGATTGGCCTTTTCAGCCACACTAGACGCTGTGCCAGAACCACCTTTCAGACCGCGATACCATAGTCTTTTGAGACTGAAGGTTGCCAATATCATCATCATATTATTTATATTGGTTCTAAAATCAATAAATATAACCATCACACATGGTTCTCAGTTTCTATTTATGAAAAAGCTATTCAGAAGAAAATTTGTGTATGGTCTCATAAAGGCAGTGAAAGTTGTGCCTTCCTAATTTCAAACAAAATCAAACACCAGATTTTTGATTAACTTTTCTGTAATGTGCGTAATCTATTGGTTTGTGGCCCCTGACATTAGGTGGACAGGCCCTGATATTTTAAAAATGCACAGCTTTACAGAAAATCCAGCTTTACAGAATATCCCCTAAGTGCTTTGCATGTGTACATAACTCTAGAGAGTCTCTTTGCAATTTCAGAAAAATAATAATAATAATAATAATAATTAATACAGGTATTTCTATACCGCCTTTCTTGGTCCTCAAATTTCTCCTTAGACTTTATTCAAGGCGGTTTACATAGGCAGGCAAATTAAATCCCCATAGGGATTTTTACAATTTGAAAGAAGGTTTCTATCTTTCAAGAAACCACAACATTCAGATGTTTCTTTCTTGATCTGGTCGCACATTCTGGCCTCCATCCTCCTACGTGCAGAGCAGATGGAATAGCTTGGCTCAGCTTATCAGCTGCTTCAAGGTCGCACGGTGCTGGTGGCCTCGAACTGGCGACCTTCAGATGTTATCTTCAGGCAAATGGAGGCTCAACCCTCTAGACCAGACCTCCTGCCACACAAAATTTCAGATTGATTGCAGTTTGCTCTAGCACACACATTCAGAATTACAGAACTTTGTATTCATTCCAGATTTCCATTCTCTTGCATCGAGATGGGACTGATGGACATGCCACGGTGTTCTGGAGCCTGATACCTTCTGGCCTCAATCCAAAAGCAGTAACCACAGATGATATAAGTCCTTTCTCTGGCTTTGTTGTGTTTTTATCTGGACAAAGTGACACAACAATTAATATTACCATCAAAGCTGATGATATCCCTGAAATAAATGAGACGTTGATATTATCATTAGACAGGTATTCTGAAAGTAGGCTTTCTATTCCTGTTGATAATTAGTACTACAATTGTTGATTGCATTATGTTCATAGAGATGTTATGAATTAATGGTATTTTATATTATTAACTAATAATTGTTAATTATTGTATTTTACTGCATTTTAACCTTTGCATTTTTTTTCTTTTGTAAGATAACTGAGGTGCTTCATTATGGGTAGGGAGAGGCAGGATTTTTTTTCTAGTTCATAAAAAAATACGTCAGATTAGAGCCATGGATAAATTTCTCACTATTGACTTATAGATAATATGAAAATGGCTTTGTAAGACTGGTTGATCCCAGAACTTGTGCCTGCATTTCCTTGGCAGATAGCATTGCTCTGAAGACACAATTAAGCTGAATTTCCATTTCAGTAGCATGTAATGAAATAGTTCTGTCAAAATGTCCTGTAATAGTCTGTTTCTTTTAATGTGGTGTTATTCAGAATTAATAGGCATATGTAAAGTTTTATTCCTCCAGGAAAGCAGGTGATGACAGCAAAAAGAAAGTTTGAATGTCAATATTTCAGCATCCTTGCTGCTGCCTCCATGGTCATTGTGTAATTTGATTACACAGAAAATATTCCTCATGCTTCTAGATAGAAATTATTCTCTTCTTCAAATTAATTCTTATCCTGGTTGGTATCTGCATTATTTATAAAATTAAGGGCCCAATCCTACCTTCTAGCAGCGCTGCTCTTATGTGGGCTCCAAGGGAGATGACAGTTGCGAAAGTGCCATAAAGCATTTCCTTCTGCAACTGCCCACTGCCCTTGCATTAACATCATGATGGAAACATGGGACTTTGAACCTTGAGTTTTCCTTATAATATCTAATTCAGCTTTGAGGTTAGGCTGAAAGATGATGATTTGCCCCAGACCATCTAGTGAGTCTGGTGGTTGAGCAGAGATTTGTACCTGTACAGGCAACAATCTACCGGACTATTCTCACCATCTCATAAGGATCTTGTTTGTTAACATACTGTATTACAACTTCCTTGTTACTGGACTCCTCTCCAGTAAGTAAGTTCATGATGATCCTATGAAAATGATTGTTCTGTCGTTAATATGGTTACATTTCCTTGCCCTCTCAATGCAATACATTCCTCATCAACTTCACTCTTGGCCCCTAACCTTAAATGTACCAGCTGTTTTTCATACTATTGCTCTTTCACCTTCTCCAAGGATTAACTGCTATTCAACCTCACAGTTCTCTCACTTTGTTCTATACTGTACTCTTCAATATACCTGGAACGGGTCTCTCACTGTTGATGAAACCAGCCCTCTGCTCCTTCAAATGCTGTCTCAAAACCATTTGTTTATACAGTAAAGCCCTTTGTGAACCATAATATTAATGTAAATATGGAGTTACTTTTGTTCATTTAAGCCATTTCTGTATAACTTGACAGAAGCTGTCCAAGGTCAGACATCAGTTTTTTCCAGCCATGTTTCCTTACTTGTGGGCACATGCTATACTCCTCCTGCCAGGTCCACATTGTGTTTTGTTTTTTTTAACTACTGATATGCTATCCCTTGTTTCCTTTCTTCTGCTCCTTTTTGAAGCCCTGTCATTTTACCTTTGTTCATTTTTGACTGCAAGGGAAGAGATTATGAGCCCAAGCCTGAGCTTGCACCGCTGGCACTCTGCCGGCAGTGAGTGTGAAAACTTGCTATAAAGCACATTCACAGCCCTCAGCACCAGTTCAGCACCAACTGGTGCTGGGCTAGTGCTGGTGGATCATCGGAGCTCCACGGCTTGGTGGTTGCGTGGACTGCCAGGCGGCGGGGAGGTGGGCCGCAGGGAGGAGGAGTTTCGGGGCGGGTGGAAGTGGTGGGGAGAGGGCTGGGAGGAGGCATGCTGGGAGGGAAGGGAACAGGGTGGGAGGGAGGCGGGATTGGTGGAGCCTTGCTCCACCGGATCCTGAGCCGCATGTCGGGTCTGCCCCCGGACATGGAGGCTCTTGATTCTACAGTGACTCAAGGGTTGCCGTAGAATCTAGAATCGTAGAACCTAGAGGGACAAAAGTCCCCTTCTCCTGTGCCGACGGCACTGCCTGGTTAGTGTTTAGGATGCCGCGGCAGCCATTTTTGGTACCACAGCAACCCCACGCTCCAGGCAGCATAGTATTGGGCTGTCATCTTTCCATATACCACTTAGCATACTGTTAGTGCTAAATAAAGCTGTTAATACTTATAAATGCACTTTCTCATTTTTCCCCCTGACCTTTTAGGAGGTTTCTTAAATCCAGTGGCAGATATTCTATCCTTGACTACTTTTCTGTGCATGGACTTTTTCTGTAGAACTCCTCTTTATTTCTTTGGGAGCTTGGGAATGTGGCATTTTCAATGAAACATGCTTCTATCGCAAATATACAGTGAGCTGTAAAAAAAAAGAAAAGAAATAAATTTATTGCAAATTGAAATAATTGCTGAATTAAAAAATTCTAGATTGACTATAAGAGATGTCATTTCTAGTTTTGTCTTCTGACAATTGGTTTGTTCTTCAAAACTACAAGCGCGTGTTTAGGGCTGAAGTAATTTGGGGTTTAGAAAATGCTTTCCTTGTTTATATAAGTCTTACCATTTGATTTATTGAAAAAGCAGCCACAAATAACATTTCAGGCTGTTTTAATTCCTGTTTAAAAGAGGACTTTCAAATATGTCCCCATTTCAAAATGTAGATAAAGACAGTCTCCTGCCCTTCTTTAACTACATAGACAATCATTTGGGCCACTTGGTGGAATGACAGGTCCTGGAGGCTTGTACGACTATGAATCAAATGGGCTTCTTTTGTCTAATTAAAACCACTGAGTAATTACAAACAACCCTGAATAAAATTTGCTCAGCTGCTGTGGCTTGTAAGCCTGCACAGTGCTTGGCGGTTGGCAGCTAGCTCTTGGAGTAGAGCTGGTAACGAAAGCCTTGAATGGTCTTTGACATCCCAGTTGGTCATGGGGTCATCCCACATGAGTGGGAATTGCTGAACCTCTTGCTGGTGTTAGTCAAACAAGAAAGTGCCAAGCAACTAGGATTCCCATAAAGTGAACACGAGCTGCTGGAAAGATGCTGAGTTTTGATCCCTCTTTTTATCCCCCACCCACCCAAAAAAATCCTCCTTTCTTGCAAAGAATTTGGCAAACATCAGTTTTTATTTCTCCCCCCCCCCCCAAATTTCTTTCTCTTCATATTGACAGGGTAGAGACAGAAAGGTTTGTCGTGTACTTTGGGTAAGTGCAGCAAGCTGTGTCTTTGTCTTCAGTGAATCAGCACTTTGTTTTGGAAGTGGTTGGTCTGGACAAGACCCTGTCTCCTTTAATATTTCCCCTTCTTTCTGAAGCACTGTGTCTTGCAGATATCCTCGGGCGATGCATGCTTCCTATTGTCTTTTTATTTGGGAGCATGGGGTGGCAGACTGAAAACGTTTCTTTATGTAGGGTCTTTGAATAATAAAAAGTTATGAATGCATGGCTCATGAATGCATGGCTCTGATGTTTGAAGATACTCCAGGACAGTAGATTGGTTGTTCTGATTTACTAATGGAAAATCTGACCTCCTAAATATGGTATAATTGAGCTGTATAATTAAGATTAGACCAAAAAAAGTGTTATGCAGATACCCTCAAATAGATTGTGGGCTTTCACTACCATGTATAGACAGCATATTAAAAGTAACTAGCCAAATTTATTCAGGCTTTTTGAATATTTTTGTTGATAATTTTAAAACAATAATACAAGTTACTCATGAGCATATATTTTACCAAGGACATGTTACAGCTCACAATCAGGAGCCCTTATTTAAACCTTACTTGATAATCCCTAAGGAACTTTGAATTCAGTTAAGATCTACATTATTATGTGTGCACAGAAACCCAGGCAGCAAAACAGATTTGTAGCACAATCCTATGCATGTTTACTCAGAAGTAAGTCCTACTGTGCTCAGTGGTGCTTGTTCCCAAGTAAGTGTGAATAGGATTGCAGCCTTAGGACCCAAATCTGAACCCTGGGTGCTGGTTGCTATAAATGTGCTGTAAAGCATACGTATTTACAGCACTGGGCGTATAGGGAATGCTAGCACAGGGCCTGTGCCAGCCAGGCAGGAGGAGGATGTGCCACCCCTGGGGGTAAGTGAAACCACTGGGTGGTGATGCAGCCTCTGGGGGGTGGGGGAGATGGAACGAGGGTGGGGTGGGGGAAGGAATCAGGACAGGAGGGGAGCAGGACTGGCAGAGCTCTGCTCTGCCAGTTCCTAAACTTTGTTTTGGGCTGAAAACCCTGTTACAGAGTCTCTCAAACCTGCTCTGGCAAAATAGCTGGCATAGTCTTGAGAAGCTTCATTGTGGGACTTGGGGCTTTACCGGGGGGGGGGGGAAGGGGACAAAAGTTCCCTTTCCCTGAGGAGACTCCTGGAAGCTTCCCAGAGCCTGCTGGATACAGCAATAGCAGCTTTGGTGCCACTGCTCCAGCAGGCCCTGGGAAGCATAGGATTGGGCTACCCAAGGCTTCTCATAGCCAAAGAGAGTTTTTGAACTTCTCTCTGCTTACCAAGTAGATTTATAGAACTGGAAATTGATATCAATATCAAGGAACAAGCACTATCCCAAGTGATGCTAGAAACTAAATGCTTAAATTTATTAATTTCATACAAACACTGAGGATATTGGAAAGTTTCCTAAATGTTAGTAAAATATGCTTCAGTGCTACAGTTTGCTTTTAATCTCTCACCAGTCGGCTGTATTTTTGTAGGTAAAGTTTGCTGTTCAACAATCACTTATGCTGTTGCGTTTTGTTGGCTTTCTGTGTGTGTTGTGTGCATGTTTTGACTTTATCAAATCTACCACAATGGAAGTGGAGAGCATATGATCCATGTAGTAAGTTTTTCTTTACATAATTGCAGCATTTGTATGCAACTTTTCAATATATATGTATTTCAAACCAATAGAATAAAATGATGAAACCACCCAACAACAGGAGTAGATGCAATCTAAATAGCATGTTTTCTAAACTAAACAGCAGCCTCAAAGGGTTGACAGAACAAAAAAAAAAAGCTTTATTCTGTTTCTGAAAGGAAGTTCATAAGAGCAAGCATGCCTCCTGTGGAAGGGCATTGCAGGATTGCTCAACTGGAAAAAAGAAAAATCACTAATACTTTATCATAAAATTTGATATGTTTAGTTATTTATATGAGAACTTTCAAACTAACTTGCAAGTTGGAAACAAACCTTATGTTCTTTTTCTCAGAGTAAGTGTAGAAAATCAGATCCTGAAATCTGGATATACTAGCCGTGAACTGATCATTCTGGAAAATGATGATCCTGGGGGACTCTTCGAGTTTGCTGTATATTCCAGAGGCCCCTACAGGATAAAAGTAAGTTTCCAGAAATCAGTTCAGTCTACAGCAAGATCAAGCTGTACGTGGATACAATTTCAGGATTTTTGTTTTATAGGAAGGAGAATCTGTTGAACTGCATATTGTCCGCTCCAGGGGAGCCCTTATCAAGCAATTTCTGCGCTACACTGTAGAGCCAAGAGACAATGAATTCTATGGGAATACAGGAATTCTGGAGTTTAAACCTGGAGAAAGAGAAATTCAGATTACTTTGCTAACGAGGATGGATGGAATTCCAGAGGTAAAGAGGGGGAGAAAACAATCCTTTCTCATGTCTAATGTAGGATACTAAAGGTTGCATAGTCTTGGACTAAGACTGGGGAGACACAAATCCCCATGCAGTCATGAAGCTCATTGAGTACCCTTGAGCCAGTCACTCTCTCTCAGCCTAACCTACCTCACAGGTTGTTGTGAGGATAAAATTGAATATAGCACCATGTACAGGCGTGCCCCTGTATTCACAGAGCCCCACAAGTACGGAAACTGTGGACACAGGGGATACTATAAAAATAGAAGCCCCCGCACCACCACCCCTGCACCCCCTCACACTCGTTAACATTGTTAAAAAGGTCCTGTTTAGCATTAGAGCTAGTTTCATCAAGCATTTGGGCCGCCAGCAGCCTGCTCTGTAGTGCAATAAGAGTAAATGCTATAGCGACATTAAAACAAAAAAACTTCACCCTGGTAAGCTTTTTAATAATGTTAAGGGGGGGGATCAAAGATAAGATGGATATGGAGGCCTGCCTGTACGCTATTTTACTGTTATTATTATATAATATTTTCCTTTATATTAAGGATTGAAAAATGGGTCCCTGTCCTTACCATGATGTAACTTTAGCTGCTTTGTTTTTAAAGCAATCAAAGGGCCAAGGGAAGGGAAATTGCTTTACTCTCTTTTCTGATTCTTTTCCTTACTGACTGAAGAGCAGAGAAAGAGACTCTATTCCTATGAGGTCAGTAGACTGAAAGATTTCTGATGGTGCTTTGTAGCTGTACGTCCATCATATATCACCACCAGCCAAGAAGCGGAACTGGAGTCCTCTGTCCAGTGAGTGGCCTATGGGAGAATGGACTGCCTGGACTGCCTATTAATAATAATAATAAACTTTATTTGTATCCCGCCCTTCTCCCTAAAAGGGACCCTATTCACAGGGATATCATTAGCAGTGTGATTTTTTTCAGTCAATGACTGGATTATAAAATTATTCTATATGAATTAAGAATGGTAGTTTATCTGGTTCATTTCATTATTAATTATTCACTGCCTACCACAACTAGGCACTGTACCAAAGTGGTAGGATGTAGCTAATTTACATGATGAATTCTTCTTTATTGCAGAGTGATTTCCATTACTGATTGGGGATTGTTTGGGGATAAAATTGGAAACAGAACCATGTACAGGCATGCCCCTATATCCACGGGGGATTCCCCTCCCCGTATTCATGGACCCCCACAGATACAGCAACTGCAGATATAGGGGATGCTATGAAAATAGAAACCCCTGCACCACCACCCCTGTAAATTTTTTGTCAGCACTGCTTCCATAGTATATCCACATGGGAATCTTTTGGACAAATTGTGATGGGGTTCAGTAGTGACAAAAAAAAGTTTTACTAGACCATTAGGGCCTGATCCAAATCAGGGCTGGCGCAGGTCCCTTGCATCAGCCCAAGTCTGTCGCAAAAATGCCGTAAAGCACTTTCGTGACGACCTAAGTGGGGTTAGACCAGCACATGGACCAGCACATGTGCTGTCCTCCCTACTCCAATGCGGGCCCTGGGAGGCAGGTAGGTTGCATCTGTTGAGCTCGGCTGATGCAGGGGACTGGGGGGGGGGTGTAGGAAGGGTGGGGAGGAGGTGTTTTGGAGCGGGGGGAGGGTGGGCGGCAGTTGTTCCTGGGGGATGGGCAGGTGGGGAGTGGGAGTCGGGGCTAGGATCCGGCAGTTATGTTGGATCCTTACCCTGTTCCGGGGCAGTCCTAGACTGCTCGGATTCGCGCTACCGCTTGAGGTGATGCAGATCCGAGTAGTCCCATTGGGGCTGCTGCGGCTTTACCCCAGGGTAAGGGGAAGCTATTCCCTTTGCCTCGGGCTGAGCTGCTTGCAGCCCAGGCCCACCGGCCTTCCTGCTCCAGTGCAGGTTTGGATTGCACCCTTAGTCAATTTAATTTGGATTAATTTGGCAGTAGAAAACAATATTGTCTGGCAGATTCTTTTTCTGTTTAATTTTTAAAATATTAACCTACTGCTCTTTTTGAAATTATTCATGGATGGTTACTCATTTTTGTTTTGCATTGCAAATAGTAAACTTGGATCAATCTGCTTATTACTTTGAGCATTGCCAGTCCATATTTGTCTGATTTAGTTTCCCTGTTCTAGTTGGATGAATTTTACACAGTGGTACTCAGTAGCCATGGTGAACTGCCAAGTAAGCTGGGAAATGCCACACAAGTCAACATTACAATTCTGAAGAATGATGATCCACATGGAATAATTCAGTTTGTTGAGGATGGACTGACAGTAACTATAAATGAAAGCAAAGGGGCAGATGTTTATGCTGGTAATTCCTTATTGCTCATGTGTTATTGAACGTTAACTCGCAGTAATACCTGTTCGATTTCTTAATGTATTGAATTACATTGCATTATATCAGCGCGACTTAGTCATGGCTACAGCTACAACGCAGAGTCTCTCAGAATCTCTTTTCTTGTTAACTTCTTGGCATGAGTCCCAGCAGCACATCCTTTCCATACTTCAGTGGCACAAAGACTTAGGCCGCAATCCTAACCCCTTATGTCAGTGCTTTCCAGCACTGACATAAGGGCAGTGCAGCTCTGCGGGAAGGGAACAAACATTCCCTTACTTTGAGGAGGCCTCCATGAGTGACACCCAACTGCAGGATGCAGCACATGTCCCATTGGCTGGAAAGCACTGACATAAGGGGTTAGGATTGCACCCTTAGTGACTTAGTGAGTCCTAAGTCATGTTGGAGACTCCTCCGCATGCCACCATTGTCCATTTTTGAGAGGGCTGATGCTGTCTCTAATGTGTAGTTGCATTGTGTTGGTCCTCCTGCATGTTGCAGGACTCCTGAAATCTTCACAACATGGAAATAGCCACACTGCCATATCTGCTATATCGCAAAGGTCGCACTAGAAGGGGTCCTTGGTTCACTGCTTAAAAAAAAGATTATGCTATTATTGGGCTTGTAAGATGCTGCAAGAATATATGTAAATGACTGTAAATGACATAACCACAGGGACACGCATAGAGACACACATCACATACATGAATAGGAAGTTTAGTTACATCTGTAATCTCCAAAACTGCTAAACCAATTTACACCAACATCATCTTTGCCTGGATGCCATGGGCTTCTGAATGTGCTTGACAATGTGCTCAAGGATTTTGAAATCCAAGTAACAATCATCAGGTATTCTGTGTGATATAGCAGCTAAGCCAATGGTAGCCAACAATCTGAATCATGTCACTTTTTTCTTTCTTTCATAAAATGGCTTTCAAATTCTTACTTTATGGGAATGGTTTACATCAGGGGTTTCCAAACCCCGGCCCGGGGGCCAGATGCAATCCGCAGCAAGCCTCTTTCCGACCCGCGGCCAACCTCTTGTCCCCTGAAAGCCTCTGGCCCACTCAACTGAATGTGACCAGAACTGTGCTCTGATTGTGTCTGGAGGGTGTTCTGAAGGCCAGAGAGGTTGAATGAATGAGCCCATTCATTCATTTATTCACTCATCTAAGTTCCATCTCTAATTTATTTATTTAAATTTTATTTTGGAAATTTTTTTCCAGCACTCCACACCACGCCAGATATTTGATGCGGCCCTCTGGCCAAAGAGTTTGGAGACCCCTGGTTTACATGAATCATCATTTTCCCCGGCTACTATTTGTCAACCATATGGCAATATTATTATTATTAACAGTATTTATATACTGCTTTTCAACTAAAAGTTCACAAAGCGGTTTACAGAGAAAAATCAAATAACTAATGGCTCCCTGTCCCAAAAGGGCTCACAATCTAAAAAGATGCAAATGAATACCAGCAGACAGCCACTGGAAAAGACACTGCTGGGGTGAGGTGGGCCAGTTACTCTCCCCCTGCTAAAAAAAAGGAGCACCCACTTGAAAAAGTGCCTCTTACCCAATTAGCAGGGGTTCACACAATAATACAATAGTGTGAACAATAATAGTGGTGTGTGTGATGAATTTGTATAGATGATTTCCTTAGAAACAATGTTCATGTCAAAACTCTCCAGAAATGATGTACTTAACAAAATTTCTTGCTGTAATATTGGAATTTCTTCATGTTATTTTCCATTATCTGTTTTGCCTGACTGTCTACATAGTTAAATTCACATACCTTTCAAGCTTTTTTTCCTTGAGTTTTCTCTGTTGTGTGTGACATTACTAATCCATATGCTTGTGTTTCAAAGCTGTGTTCAAAATTATAAGAATCCAAGGAACCTTTGGCAATGTGAATGTGTCTTGGACAGTTCATCCAATTTCTACACAAGACATCTACCCAGAGCAAGGGATGCTTTTCTTTGGAAATGAAGAAATTTCAAAAAATATCACGATTTATTCATTGCCTGATGAGGTAAACATTTTTTACATTAGACATTTTTTTATTTGGAGAGCCCTCCATTTATAAGTTTATAAATTATAATGTAAGGAAGGTAACATGTTGAAGGCTTCAGAGGGAATAATAACTGAAGATACAGCATCTGCAGGAAGTTTTTGAACCAACAATTCAGGATTAAGATCCATAGAATGAAGCATTGAGCAAAGAATGGGCTTTTGCTTTCTGTGGAAGTGAATGAATAATGCACAGTATTTTATGACCCAATCCTACTGTGTAGGCTGCCATTGTGGCAGTCTCTCTGCCAGTCTGTGGAGTGCTACTGCTGGTGCAAAGCACCACCAACAGTGCCCTGAAGATTGGCCTACAACAGACTTCTGCTAGTGGAGTCATTTGGGGGCAGATCAGGGGCAAAACAGGGTGGATCTCAGTGGCAGCAGTATCCATGGCATCCTATACACCATCCTAGGCCATCTGCCCCTAGAAGGTTTCTCAGAGCTACACCAGCAAAACGAGTGGCATAGGTTTGAGGAGTCCCATAGAGGACACACAACGCCCAGGAAGGTATATAAAGTTTTTCTTTCCTTACTTCTCCCAGGCAGCCTGGTTCCTTGCCATCATGCAGGATACAGTGGACCCTCTGTTGGTGGCCCTAAAACAAGTGCATTAATCTGATTAGCCTAAAACCCTTATGATTTTTGGGATATGTGCCATAATATGTAAGCATTTGCAGTTGGACTCTTGGCTTTCATTTCATCACCTTGGGAAGTGAGATTACATTTACTTCCTTATTTTTTTTTCAGATACCTGAAGAAATTGAGGTATTCACTGTTAATCTTTTCAGTGTGACAGGGGGAGCTACAATGGGAAACATAACCACAGCAGTCTTGCAAATTACTAAAAATGATGAAGCAATTTATTTTGCAGGTAAGAGATTTCAAGACGTGCTAGTGAGAGGTTCATGTTCTCTAATATAAGATAAATATTATTCTGGACTTTATTAAATACTATGTCAGCTATTTTCAAACTCTCTGGGAGAGTTTGCAACGCTTTAAGTCCTTGTGGAGGCGGGGGGGGAGGCAGCAACGTGATCCCCAGGATTGCGCCGCTCAGGAGGGCTGCAGGGACTGGGATGCACTCACCAGTCCCTGCAGCAGCCTGTCGGAGGTGTGGGGAGCCTTGCGTGAGCGTCTGCAGGGCTCCCCAGCTAGTTAGAAATGAAAGTGGAGCGATCTCACTCCACTTTGGTTTTACAGAAGCCCTGCTATCCTGGGGATCACGTTACTGCGTCCTTCCTGCCTCCCCCCTGCCCCCGCCCCTTAAGGGGAAAGAGGCCAGGGCCCTCAGGCTGGGGTGTTGCAATGCCCTAGTCTGAAAACCACTGCTATGTGATTATATATTGTGATTTTTCAGTTGTAACCTGCTTTGTGCATGTTTTGCAAAAGTGGCATATAAGTACAAATTGTTGTTGTTGTTGTCATTATGCCCAGAAAAGTTATTTCTGTCTTACACCCTTCTCTCTCTCTCTCTCTCTCTCTCTCTCTCTCTCTCTTATCAGGACATAGTAGATGCCTTCTTTTAATATAAGGTGTTCTGTTTAGTCTTTTTTTTTTTTCCTAAGTGATTTCCCTTTTCTCTGTTAGGAGAAAAATTCTGCAAAAAAGCTCCCTCTATTTATACTTTCATTCATATATTTCAGATCCTGTTGTAGTGAAGGTTCAAGAAAATGGTACTGCTAATTTTATCGTCCTAAGGAATGGTTCTGATGCTGATGTTGCTTTGGTTTTGTACACTGCTGTTAATGGTGGAGCCAGTGCCGAAGAGGCAGACTTCGTTTTTAGTGAAAAGAGTGGAGTGCTTTTGTTTGATATTGGTATACAAGAACAGAATATCACTGTGTTCATCAGTGATGATGACATCCCTGAGTCAGATGAGATTTTTTACATCATCCTCTTCAACTCCACAGGTTCAAATATTTATTTGATCTTCTCCAGCAACTAAGCTGCTCTTGCTTTTCTAATATTGTTTGCTCACTTCATGATTGATATTTTTGAAAGCTAGTGATCATTACTGTTTTCTTACTGCCATGTTTCTTCACATCAAAGCAATTTTTTATACCCTTAATAAACAAACATTATATCTGAGTCTTTGTTCTTGTGTCTGGCTGTAAGATAACTCGGTTTGAAACAAACAAAAATTGGAGGTTTTCTAGCTGCCTTTCACAGGCAGTTGATTCAGCTTTTATTGTCTGTGTGAGATATTAAAACAGTGAAGTATAACATATCCCAATAGATTTATTATTAATTGCCGCCACCACCCACAACGACATAAAGGAAAAGAGGGGAATAAACAGATAGGTGTGTAAATTTTCAGGTGAATTAAAAACAGTTATTGACATACAAGTATGTCATTCTGTTGCCCAGTATATTATTTGGACATTCTTACTGTTTTGTGGAATATTTCTTCATGCCAGTCAGACAGTGGTATAGTCGGCCTGCATCTGACTTGTGTGAATTCAGATATACGAAGTCCGCTCTCCCCCATAAAAAACAGAGGAAAATAGCAGTTTAAATAGTTTAGGCAACTCTGCCTGCCATTCCACTTGCTTACCTTGGAGCAAGCCTGATACAGAAGAATGAAGCTGCTGTTCCTGCATGTCTCTCCAACTGTGCTTTTAGTTCTTAAAGCAACAGTATGTATTTATTGGCTTTATAGGAGTTTCAGCTATATGTGATTTTGACTTTAAGCACTGAACTTGGAACATACCCTAATGTAAGATGCAGACTGAGTGTACTGTAGCAGTGTCATTCTAGTCATGTCTACTCAGAAGTCAGTCCCATTGTGTTTAGTGGGTCTTACTCCCACAAAAGTGTAGATAGGATTGCAGCCTTAGAAGTAAACCTGATTCTCATCCTGTTTTTTTGAACTTTTGAATTCAGTTGTGATTTAGAACTGTGGTTCTCAACATGGGCCTTATGCTCCCCCAGGGACCACGCCATACTTCTAGGGAGCCACATGAAAAAAAAGAACGCTGGGGCCACATTAAGTTTCTGAGTGGGCCATCCAAACTTAACTGCCACACATACTGTGAAATAAGGTTCAGAATAGGGCCATGAGCAAAATATGGTTGAGAAACCCTAATCTAGAAGACTATAAGCCTATTGGGTTCTTATTGTTGGCAAAAATGTATATGTTTCTTTTTAATGGGTGCTCATCTGCTCATAGCCTTCTGACCCAAGGGCAATGTCCATTTAGGTGATTATGGCTATTTCAGCTCCTTGCTTTTAGGGCCAGTTTTTACTCCCAATGTGTAGATGCAAGATTGTGCCTTTCTGTCCTACTTACAAGATGTGTTTGTGGGTTTCCTGGACACCACACAGGAGCATAGCATTAGCACACAGCCTGTGTGTATAAAATCCAATGCACGTAGACCTTAACCTCACATTTGAAGCCTTGCATACAAAATCAGATCTGTGTGTATTAAATATTATGTTTGTAGGTCCCATGGAAACATTGCATTCACACTGATGTCTAGTAGGCCCAGAGGTAGGATAGATAATCAGGTGGGGAGAAGGTGGAATGTCTTTCCCTCAACGTGCCCAGGAAGAAGATTGTCTGCACATGCTCTTCAATATTGAAGGGCTTGGGATGATACTAGGATATGTTTTACCCCAACTATGATATTCATGTTATAATATTTAAACAAAGAAATTGTTCCTTTTTAGGAGACACAGTCGTTTATGGATCAGGGATGGCAACAGTAATAATTGAAGCTAATGATGACCCAAATGGCATTTTCTCACTGAAGCCTGAAGACAAAGCAGTGGAAGAAGGCAAGACCAATAATTTTTTGTAAGTAACAGTCAACCAGATATTCCTTGTCATCTCAAGTAAGTATCTTGGATGAAATTTCCTGAACTCTTTTCAGTTTCTGACTCTTCTCACCACTGGTTTTCTGAGCAACTAAGTAGTATTTCCAATAGTCACCTCCATATCTGAATGGTACATATTTTGAGAAAGACATTGGTTTATAAAGTTGCTATTCTTGTACTCTTGGCATATATAGACCTTTGGTGAAAGTGAGTACATGTACAAATTACCTCGCCTGTTTATGTTTTTAGACAAAAAATAAACATTCAGTAGTGTTGTCTTAAAAAATGCAGAATGTGAAGGTTTCCTGAGCTGCCATATTGGCATGTATAATAGAGACCATGTAGTAGCAATTCCACTGCTTTGCAGAAAAGATTTCAGAAGATGATGTTCATGAAAGGTTATGAAAGTAAATGTGCCGAACAGAATGGATAGGAGAATTCCCTTGCAAAACTACACAGCGGAATTGGTATATAAACTGGAATTTAAGCTGTTACTAATAATGTAATATTATACGTGATAACTATGAAATCTGACCAAAGATGCAAAATAAGGTATAGCAAGAAAGCCATGGGGGAGAGAAGCAGAAATCAAGCTGCTGCTAACTGAAAGGTAACCCTTTAGGAGATCTCTAGTAACACTGAATGGAAATATCTACTATGAACACTTACCTAAAACAATTCTTTGTTATATAAAACTTTAGATGCTTGTTTTCTTCTATGAATATTTGTGATAATCATAGGATCTGAATTTTTTTTAAAAAAAAAAATCCTGTCTCACTTAAAAGAAATTTTCCGCAGGCTTAGAAATAAAATCTATTATTGGTGCTCATTCATGGATGTATCCAGGACCAGCAGGGTTTAAGAAGTTATTTTTGCTTAGCTGATGTCCTTTGTTATGGTGCCAATTTACTCAGCAGGAGATATATAATCCATTGACACCCTCCACAGGTGTATTGGTGAGCCATAGAAATATGGTAGTGAACCTCCAGTAATGATTCTCGACTAAATTACTGAGATGAGGATTTCTCCTGTTTTGTTTTTGAATTATTGCTACTGGTCCGTCCCACCCCCCCCCCATCCTTTATTTAGGATGTGAATAATGGCCCAATCCAATCTGGCAATAGCACATTAGATGCAGGGCTACTGGTGCAGCATCCATTGCATTCTATGTGCCATCCCTAGCAGAGAGGCTGCTTCGTGGGAAGGGAAACACCTACCTTTGTGTTGGCTTTTGCATGGTCTCCAGTGGGACTCCTCAAAGCCATCCCAGCTCTTTCGCTGGCATAACTCTGAGGAGCCTGCCGGAGCCATGTCAGGCCCAGGCGAGGGGTTTGGGATCTGGTGGCTGCTAGCTCTGCCGTGAACTGCCCCCATCCCACCCTGCACTAGTGTGCCTCCGCTTTGAACTATTTCTCTTAAGTGACTACGGCATCTCCCAAGATTCCTCAACACTTTGTGTATCACTCTCACAACCAACATGGTGTATCTGATCAATCCCATCCCTCTATGTGGACATCCCTCTGTGTCCCACCTTAGGGATCAAATAGCACACCCCTGCCCCAGGTGATCTAAAGCTCCATTTACCTAATTCTGCATACCCAGCAGTGCTCTGGTCATGAACAATGACCCCCCACTGCATGGCACAAGACTTTTCATGTTGGTGTGGCATTTGTGGGGGTGCTTGTTCTGGTGCTGCTCAAGGAAATAGAAGCAAATATCCTTCACTGGATGAGCACAGGCTGACTCTTGGGCACACCTAAAGTATCTTTTTGGATACTAGCCAGCATCTTCATGGTTCTATTGTATCTAATTATGCATGACCATAGGGCTTCTGTAGCAACTAAAGGGGGGGATGCCCTCTCTGTGTTGCTGCAATTAAAGAGGTCCTTTAGGATGAGGCTGCAAGTTCAGATAAAAGCTCTCCCTCCTCTCTAAGAAGGTATTGTAGATGGATTATATGGATAATTATGACATGTATTTTGTTTTGCACTGATGTTTTTCTTACTGCTCTGGACATGCAGGAAAGCTCTTATTGTGACTGATCTATCACACAGGGTTCTGAGGCACAGAGGCTGTTTTGGCACTGTTTCTTTGGTGTGGCAGTTATTTGAGAATGGTTCCGCTTTGAACCCAGGAGAAGAATTCTATGATGTCTCTGGGACTGTATGGTTCACAGATGGTGAAGGGTCAAAGCCCATAACACTTCATGCTATTCCTGATAAAATTCCGGAATTCAATGAGTTTTATATACTGAAGCTGGTGAATGCCTCAGGTATTGTATAGTGGGTCCTATACAGTATGGAAGTAGCAAAACTGGATATTCAGAGTATTTAACATGGACTGAATACATGCTGAGTTCTGTGCAAAGGCCTGAATGCATACGCCATTTGCTAGGAAGGTATAGTGGTTCTGTTGTTGAACTTAGACCTGGAAGGTCCAAGTTCAAATCTCTGCTCAGTCACGAAGCTTCCTGGGTGACCTTGGGCCAGTTACTGTCTCTCAACCTAATGTACCTCACAGGGTTGTTGTGAGGACAAAAGGAGGAAAGGACCCATTTATGCTGTCCTGAGCTCCTTGGAGGAAGGGCAGTATAAAGAAGCGAAAAATAAATATTTGCATATTGTGCATGGGAATTATAATGTTAGGTTTTAAAAATGATCTGTCACTTTCTAGAACACATGCAGTATGATGTAAATGATGTGGTTTACTGCAGAAATGTAGGCTGCTTTCTCTTTAAAAAAATGTCCATTGCTTTTAAATGTTTACTGTACACTAGTTTTTCGAAACAAGCTGTTGCCAATGAAAGGTCTTGGCATAGTAAGCCAGTTAGGGCCAGCTTATTGAATCAGCAGATCCAAGGGGTAAAGCTTTTTCCAGACTAGACTGAACAGATGGCGGCGGGGGGGGGGGGAGAAGGCTGTGTTTGAATGCACATTGAAGTATAGTGTGTCTGGAAGAAGAATTCAGTCTAACTTGCTTATTGACATGTTACCTTGTTGGGTTCAGGGGGGACTTTTTTTCTGAGGGAACATCCAAACCTGTACATTCTAAGGAAAGCTTTATCCTTTCCTTAGGGTGGGGGAAGGACCCGGGGAGGGAGGGGGTGGGACCTGCGGAGCCCAGCTCCACTGTAGCCTGTTCTCTATGTTGGGCTGCAAAGCCAGGCACAGAGGCTCTCAAATATGCACCAGTAAAATAGCAGGTGCAGACTTAATTGCGGGGCTTGGGGCTTTCCCCAAGGGAACAAAAGTCCCCAAGGAGTTCTCTGGCAGTGTTGCTGGATGTAGCGGTAGCCATTTTGATGCCGCTGCACCCGCCAGAGATAGGATTGGGTTATTGTTCCGCTAGCACTACTGTTGAAAATCACCGCAGTGGTGCTAGAGGAGAAGGTAAGAGCTGCTGCACTCCTGGCCCCAATAGCCCTCCTGGAATGAGAGCCATTGGGAAGAGGATCGCCAGCTCCTTACTTCCTCTGCTGCCTGATGTTTCTTTATTGAGCAAGTGCAGAGGATCTTGGGAGCAGAACACTCCCGTGATTCCTCCTACTTGGGCAGTTTTGAAGAAGCACTGGGTGACAAAGAGATGGGGAGGCAGCAGTACTTATTATTGTGGGGGTGCAGACATGCTAACACGCATGCAAAACTACAAGGGTGATGGAATCTTGATCGCACTTCAGGCACAGGTTCTGTTTTGTTCAGCCCTGATTCGGTTGGCACGATCAATGTTTTTGTCTGCCCAGAACAATAGGAGTGTTAAATGAATTGCTTTGACAAATTCCTCATATAACTGTTGTTTTTTATATTTTAGGTGGGTTCCCAGGTCCTGGTGGCCACTTAGCTGAAATCAACCTTGCAGTAACAGTGATGATTCCATTTAATGATGACCCCTTTGGAGTCTTCATCCTAGATCCTGAGAGCCAGGAAAGAGAGATAGCAGAAGATGTTCTGTCTGAAGATGATTTGTCCTTTGTTACCAACTTTACAATATGGAGACAACAGGGAACTTTTGGAGATGTCCGGATTGGCTGGGAAATATTATCCAGCGCATTCAAAGATGGGTTGCCTCAGATGATCGACTGCTTATTGCTTGGAAAGTTTTCAAAATCAGTGCAGTCGCAGCCTCACATGCGACGTCATCACACTGGAACAGATGCTTTGTATTTTAGTGGTGATGAGGATGCCTTCGGGATAATTGACCCCGAGTTCCATGTCAGCAAGAACAGAACACTTGCAAAGTTCACATTTTCAGCATGGGTCATTGCTAGTGCCAATAGTGATGGATTTATAATAGCGAAGGATAATGGAAATGGAACAATGTATTACGGAGTGAAAACCCACACCAACGAATCCCATGTTTCTTTAAGGCTATATTATAATCCAGTGCAATCTAACATAACGTATGTAGCTAAGATCGCAGTCATGAAAAACTTAGAGGAAAATATTTGGCTCCACCTTCTGATTACTCTAGATGATGGGATAATTGAATTTTTCATTGATGGAAATCCAGTGCCTGGAGGCATTAAAAGTCTTAAAGGGGAAGCAATTGCTGATGGTAAGCAATATGCCCTTTATAACCTTCCTTTTTTTCTCAGCATCTAAAACTTGGCAGGTCCAAACTCCTTTTAGCAAGGAAGTATTTGTGTTCTAGTAGTTAAATACTTTTTTTCCCCTTGTGTCATGTAGAAATCCAACATCATCTATTTATAATCGCCAAAAAATGTGTCAGTGGCATGAAGCAGCAGATACTCTTCTTACGATTGTTCACCTCCTTAAAATGAATTTCAAATCTGTATTTGAATAGTAGCAAGCAGATTTGATCTCAATGATTGTTTCAAATAGCCAACTTTGTGAATCTGCAGCAGTGCAATTCTGTGCCAGTGTTGTGCTGACATCACTGCTCTTTTGGCAGTATGTCATACTCTGACCTGGTCCAGCACAAAGGGGGAGGGGAAAAAAAAGAACCCAGACACCTTTGTGTTGGCTCAGCTTTCCCAGTAATGTTCCAACACCCATGGAAACCCTGACACAACTCATCAGTCATGGAGTGGTGGCCCGATGCCAGTGTGATGTTAACCTGATGTCAGCCCAAGGAGAAGAAAATCACTTCACCTATCTGGCCCAGTGCTTCTGAGCAGTGAAGTTCTGTTGAGGTGAACCGGGCAGAGGTAACCCATTGTGCAGCCTCTGTTGGGATAATGACCCAAGCAATGAGTAACACAGTGCCAGTCACCCCCACCAACCAAGGGGAGATACCCCAATGACTTTCCAGTACACCTACACATGACACAAGGATGCCACAGTATCCCCATTCTCTATAGAAGCTACTATGGCACATACATTAAGGAGGCAAAAGCAGAGAATTGCTACGAGGGTCACCCAGAAAGTAATGCACCACATTTTTTTTTCTCAGCCTACAGTAATGGTATGAATGCAAAACTTTAGATATACATTATTTGAATTTTCAGGAGTGCACACACAAATTTTTGGTTTCTTCAAACAGATAGCGTAGCTGCAGCAGTGTTTCAAAATGGCGTCTGTAAGTGATGTACGTTACAAGCAGTGTGTCGTCACTGAATTTCTCACTGCGGAGAAAGAAACTATTGGGAACATTCACAAACATTTGTGTACAGTTTATGGAGAATCTGCAGTTGACAGAAGTACGGTTAGTCGCTGGGCACAGAGGGTGAGGCCATTAGAAGGCGGTTCAGCAAAGCTCCAAGATTTGCAGCATTCGGGGCGGCCATCCACGGCTGTCACACCTGACAAGACGCAGCTTGCTGATGTGCTCATTCGCGAGGACCAATGCATAACGACTAGGCAGTTGGCGCTGAAGCTGTCAATCAGCAAAGGAAGTGTGGATGCAATCATCCGTGCTCTTGATTACTCAAAAGTGTGTACACGATGGGTTCCGCGCTGTCTTACGGTGGACCACAAATCTCTCAGAAAAAACATTTCTTCTGAGTTGCTGAAATGTTTTGAAGATGAGGGGGAAGCGTTCTTGTCCAGGATTGTGACAGGTGATGAAACCTGGGTTCACCATTTTGAGCCCGAAACAAAACGACAGTCGATGGAATGGCGTCATCCTCAATCTCCACAGAAGAAAAAATTCAAAGCAACTGCTTCCGCTGGTAAGGTCACGATCACTGTGTTTTGGGACTGTGAGGGCGTCATACTCATTGATGTGATGCCAAGAGGCAGCACCATTAATTCTGAAGCTTATGTGAAGACATTAACCAAACTCAAGAAGCGCTTCCAGCGACTTTGGCGCCATAACAACCCAGGTGAATGTTTGATTCAACGCTCGGCCTCACACAAGTTTGAGGACTTTGGAACACATCACTAAACAGGGTTGGACTGTGTTACTCCATCCACCCTACAGCCCTGACCTAGCTCCCTCAGACTTCCACTTGTTTGGGCCATTAAAGGATGCCATTCGCGGAAGACTTTTTGAGGATGACGAAGAGGTGATTTGCACAGTGCAGAAATGGCTTCGTGACCAGAACAAGGAGTGGTACCGACAGGGCATACATGCCCTTGTGTCTCGCTGGAGGAAGGCCATAGAACTGGATGGAGATTACATGGAAAAATAGGGAGTGTAGAAGAAACATCATTCTTTCTTGTGTGTAAGTTTCATTGTGTTCAATAAATAATTGTTGAAGGAAAAAAATGTGGTGCATTACTTTCTGGGCGACCCTTGTAAGAACCACAGCACCAAGAGTTCAAGTTCCCTTAAGCTATTCACAAAATCACACAATTCCAATAAATATCTTTATGATAACTATAATAGACCAAGAACAAGAAGGCAGCTTTCTTGGGAGAAGGCAGCCATGTGACATAAGCACATTTCGTTGTAGGGCAGGGATTCAGATCACCATGGAGTATAGTAGTTCATCAGCTGGAAATAACCCTTTTGCCAGGGGAGAGACTGGGACAAGTCACAAGGGGCACCTCAACCGCACTCAGCCAAGGCAAGGTGCTGGTAGCCCACTGGACAGATATGCTGGCTGGGACCCAGGCAAGGCAGGTTCAAGCCTAGCCAATCACCAAAGCTGTTTGCTAAGCACTTAGCCACAGCAGGAGATGGGCAAAGAGCATCTCATGGAACATTAGTATCTCACAGCACCATAGGTATACCTGGCTGGGAGACTAGCACATGGACCAATCAGAGGGTGCACTGAATGAGCCAATCATTGAGCTTGCTATTGCAGCAGCCCACTTATTTAGCCACACTCCTGCACACCTTGTGACCCTTAAATAATTGCTGGTACCTGCTGCACAGTAGCATTGGCATATCTGTTGCCCTCTTCTTTCCCTGGCAACTGTCTGCCTCATAGACCATGGCAGCAGAGAATAAATGACCCTGAGGTGCTTTGACCCATCACCAGACTTGGAGAGTGAGGACAATGAGCCTTAGGAGAAGAACAAACCCTATATCTCTTCCCTGCAGAGCCCCATTCTGAGGCTAGGTGAAGTAAGAAAACTGGGATGGGAAGAAGTGTTCCCTGTCTACTAACAAAGAGGCAACATGTGTGACCAGGTCAAAGTTTTAATTGCACAGGTTCAGTGACAAGGCAGCATCTGAAAGAGAAACATGCAAGTGGGGTTGCCGGCCATCTTTCAGTAGGGCTGATGTAATATTGCAAATAATCCAACAGCTAGCCAAATTATAGTCTGTATCAGAAGTGGGTGGGATGAGGGGGTGATGGAAGTTGACTTTCTGGTGTTTGTTCCTTCCCCATTGTTTCCTGTAGCTTTTCAAATTTCTTTGCCAGTTGTATCATTGCCATGACATTTTGCTAATGTTTGAGGTGTCCCTGTCATCTCAAAGGAGTTTAGGTTATAGCATATTCAACTCCTCCTTGTCTCTTCCTCACCCCTCATACATCTCCACTTTGCCAGCTGTTGTTTCCCTGACTTTGTATGGCGGTATTTTGGAGGACTGAGAAGTATAGGATTGTACCTAAGTAAGTGTTTACTTTCTTAGGCATGTTTTAAGAACATAAGAACAGCCCCACTGGATCAGGCCATAGGCCCATCTAGTCCAGCTTCCTGTATCTCACAGCGGCCCACCAAATGCCCCAGGGAGCACACCAGATAACAAGAGACCTCATTCTGGTGCCCTCTCTTGCATCTGGCCTTCTGACATAGCCCATTTCTAAAATCAGGAGGTTGCACATACACATCATGGCTTGTAACCCGTAATGGGTTTTTCCTCCAGAAACTTCTCCAATCCCCTTTTAAAGGCATCCAGGCCAGACGCCATCACCACATCCTGTGGCAAGGAGTTCCACAGACCAACCACATGCTGAGTAAAGAAATATTTTCTTTTGTCTGTTCTAACTCTCCCAACACTCAATTTTAATGGATGTCCCCTGGTTCTGGTGTTATGTGAGAGTATAAAGAGCATCCCTCTATCCATTCTGTCCATCCCCTGCATAATTTTGTATGTCTCAATCATGTCCCCCCTCAGGCGCCTCTTTTCTAGGCTGAAGAGGCCCAAACGCCGTAGCCTTTCCTCATAAGGAAGGTGCTCCAGCCCAGTAATCATCTTAGTCGCTCTCTTTTGCACCTTTTCCATTTCCACTATGTCTTTTTTGAGATGCGGTGACCAGAACTGGACACAATACTCCAGGTGTGGCCTTACCATCGATTTGTACAACAGCATTATAATATTAGCCATTTTGTTCTCAATACCTTTTCTAATGATTGCAAGCATAGAATTGGCCTTCTTTACTGCCGCCGCACATTGAGTCGACATTTTCATCGACCCTCTATGTGAAGTTTTGATTTTTTGCCCCAATGTGCATGACCTTACACTTACTGACATTGAAGCGCATCTGCCATTTTTCTGCCCATTCTGCCAGTCTGGAGAGATCCCTCTGGAGCTCCTCACAATCACTTCTGGTCTTCACCACTTGGAAAAGTTTTGTGTCGTCTGAAAACTGCTCAACCCTGTCCCCAGGTCATTTATGAAAAGGTTGAAAAGCACCGGTCCCAGGACAGATCCTTGGGGCACACCGCTTTTCACCTCTCTCCATTGTGAAAATTGCCCATTGACACCCACTCTCTGTTTCCTTGTCTTCAACCAGTTCTCAATCCATGAGAGGACGTGCCCTCTAATTCCCTGTCTGTGGAGTTTTTTTAGTAGCCTTTGGTGAAGGACCGTGTTGAACGCCTTCTGAAAGTCCAGATATATAATGTCCACGGGTTCTCCGGCATCCACATGCCTGTTGACCTTTTCAAAGAATTCTATAAGGTTCGTGAGGCAAGACTTACCCTTACAGAAGCCATGCTGAATGTACAATTCAGTATTGGGGAATATTGAGCAACCACTTTTGAGTGCAACTCTTTATTTTCACACCTCAAAGGACAACTTCTTAGAGAAAACTGTTTGATCTGTTCCGCTTTATTATTTCAGTGATTATTTAAGTAAGCAGTTTTGTTATCTTTCATCTTGTGAGTTACCTTGATATTTTATTGATGAGGAGGTGTATCTAATTAAACATAAGCTCACAAGTAATAGAAGTACTAAGATGCTTCTGGAGATGTTTATTGACTTTAGGTTGCTTGAAATGCTTTTTTTAAAACACTGGATTTCCTCCTATTTTTAACAATATGTCCAGGTTTTAGTTCACCTCTGTCATTTTTCATTTTGTGTTCATTAATATTATTTTATACGGAAGTACAAGTTGACAGTTTGTTCTCTGCTCTCAGCAATTATCCAATTTATGATTAGTCTGTATGCATTTAATAATATTATATTAAAGACAAACTTCCAATTCCTACATGATGAAATATAACATTAATGATGATGATCTTACAAACTAAGTAGGATGCTGTATGAATCGCAGCTCTGTTAATAAAGGATTCTTTTAAAGGTTAGCACTTGCCTTGGTGTATGTAGGGAAGCTATTTCATTTGTATTTCATTTTTTACTCTTCTTTATATGTTAAAAGCAATTTTAAAAACCTGTTTTTTTTCCAGGGCCAGGAATAATGAGAGTTGGTGCTGGCATGAATGGCAATGACAGGTACACAGGACTGATGCAAGATGTTCGACTTTATGAATGTAAATTGACAAAGGAAGAAATATATGAACTTCATGCCACTCCAGCAAGGGCTGACCTGCACCCCATTTCTGGGTACATAGAGTATCGACAGGGGGAAACCAACAAGTCATTCATTGTTTCTGCCAGAGATGACAAAGAAGAAGAAGGAGAGGAGTTGTTCATCCTGAAGCTTGTCTCTGTTCATGGGGGAGCACGAATTTCACAGGAAAATACAACTGCAGCATTAAGAATCCAAAAAAGTGATAATGCTAATGGTCTGTTTGGTTTCACAGGAACTTGTATTCCTGAGGTAGGAAAATATAGCAAGTCAGTAGAGTCTAGGCATGTCTGAGAATGGATGTTCTATAGTAGTTAATAGTGAGAATTATAAGCCAGGATATCCTCAGTTCAAATCCTATCACAGCCATAAAGTCACTAGGGCTCAAATCCTAAGCATCTTTCCAACACTGACTTGGCTATGCCAGTGGGGCATGTACTGCATCCTGCAGTTGGGTGGCAGTCACAGAGGCCTCTTCAAGGTGAGGGAATGTTTATTCCCTTACCTCGGAGCTGCATTGCCCTTATGTCGGTGCTGGAAAGTTGGTTAGGATTGCGCCCCAGGTGGCCTTGCGATTCTTTCTGACTTGGGGCCCAATCCCATCCAGCTTTTCTGGGGCATGTGCTGCATCCTGCAAGGGGGGATAGTCATGGAGGCCTTCTCAAGGTAATGTTTGTTCCCTTGCCTTGAGGCTATATTGTGGCTGCCGCAGCGCTGGAAAGTTGGGTATGATCAGACCCTCAATCACTTGCAACATGTGGATAATAATGATCCGTTGTGTTGTAAGGAGTACTGAGATAAGGTATGTGAATGACTTTGAGCTTTCTAATGTATGGTATCATCATCCTCTAGGGACCAGCAATGTGTGCAGAACCTGAGATAACATAGTAAATAAGCAGTAAACTTGCAATCTAACACCTGCTTCATACATTGGACAGGTAGCATGGTTATCACCTGGAAGTGATTCTGTATGGTAGGAGCTCCACATGGCTGCCATAATGCACGTAAGCACACACTATGTGGCTCTGTCACGGTAATTGAACAGTCTTTAAAGCTCATCACGGCTTCTGGGGAAACCCATTGACACTGGCCCAGAGATTTTCTACACTATGGGTCTGATTCATGTTGTCATATAATGGTCCTGGAACGTGCTGGAATCCCTAGCATGTATGCACTGCTGAAACAGAGACGCCTGTGTTGGCTCGGCCATGTCGTGAGAATGGATGATGGGCGGATCCCAAAGGATCTCCTCTATGGAGAACTTGTGCAAGGAAAGCGCCCTACAGGTAGACCACAGCTGCGATACAAGGACATCTGCAAGAGGGATCTGAAGGCATTAGGAATGGACCTCAACAAGTGGGAAACCCTGGCCTCTGAGTGGCCTGCTTGGAGGCAGGCTGTGCAGCATGGCCTTTCCCAGTTTGAAGAGACACTTGGCCAACAGTCTGAGGCAAAGAGGCAAAGAAGGAAGGCCCATAGCCAGGGAGACAGACCAGGGACAGACTGCACTTGCTCCTGGTGTGGAAGGGATTGTCACTCCTGAATTGGCCTTTTCAGCCACACTAGACGCTGTTCCAGAACCACAATTCAGAGCGCGATACCATAATCTTTCGAGACTGAAGGTTGCCAACACTCATAACGGTCTTATAGTGCTTCTGCTTCTTGATTTGCTTCTGCTTCTTCTCCCCACTCAAAATGTGAAGCAAGGCTTCCATAAGATGGACAGGGTATGATAAAGAAGAACCATGGCTGGGGGATTAGAATATGGCTTACGTGTAGTAAATTGCATATGAAAATGATGTGGTGGTGGTTTTGCTAAGGCTTTTGAAAGCAGTACGAGAACAACACATCCAGACAGATGCAGGTAGGAGTAGCAGAACGTGATTTGAGTGCAGATTATGAGATACAGCATCTCAGTATAAACAGTTGGCCTGCATCTTACAAGCAACTAACGTGTGAATTCAGGTATACATTCTAGCTCCCCCCCCCCCCCCGGCAGACAAAAGCAACAATATAAATACTGCAGGTGATTCCACCCACCATTCCATTTCCTTTGTGTATGCTCTGGAGCAAGCCTGAAATAGGAGAATGAAGTTGCTGTTCATCATTTCAGTTCCAACATGTCTCTTGTACTGTGATTTTAGTTCTTAAAGAGACAGTAGATATTTGTGGACTGTAAGGAAGTGTTGACTATACACAATTTTGGCTTTATATGCTGACTTCAGACCTTAATCCTCACATAAGAAGCAGGCCGACTGTATTTGATCTTGGTTTAAATTTTCTCGGTATCAGTGGATATTAAAGAAATGAATATCATTTTGAACATGATTAATGTAAAATTATGTTTCTACCCAACTTTCTAAACAAATCTTTTAAATTTCCTTAAAATTTTACTTTATTGTACATCTTGTTATTTGCTTACAGGTGTCTGATGAAGGTTCCACTGTATCGTGTATAGTGGAGCGCACCAGGGGAGCCCTGGACTATGTTTATGTGCATTACAGTATCTCTCAAATTAATTCTGCTGGGATCAATCATTCTGTGGCTGATTTTGCTAACACTAGTGGGATGATCACATTCCTTCCTTTGCAGAGTTCAGAGGTAAACTGTTTTCTCAAAGTTAATGCTCATAGCTTCTTTGAATTTCTAGAAAATATTCTTTCTGTATACTTTACTGAGCCTTCTTTATAGAAATGTTGCATATTGAGATAATATTTCTTTATGACTGACTACAGGGACTGTAGATACAATAGATATGTTTAGCATATATATGTCTAATATTTGCAATGTGCTTCTCTTTTAAAAATTACATGATAAAGAGGCTAACAGAAGATTTTGAATCCGGACAATTTATTGTGAATGAATTTATTTGCAGTTTGATGGACAATTAGCACAATTCATCAGGATGAAATGAATGGCAAAATAGTGCTATTGTGCTTGTTCTCTCAAGTTATACAACCCAGTCCAGGATCTGGGGCTATATACCTTGCTGGTGGAGGAAGGAACCTGTAGATCTTGCTCCACCTTCAGGTGGTTGGTGCTGTTGAAAAGATCCTGTGGCGCTCTGTGTGCTCCTGGATCTTGCCTTTCAGCTTGGGGAACAGTACAAGCATTTCTCAATTTTCTTGGAACAATCAGCTATGTATCCAGGGCAGTGCTTCCCAAACTCCTACAGGGGAGTTGGGAGCAGTATAAGTTGTTGTGGGGGAGGGGAGAAGTCAGCCACACAATCCCTAGGATCTTGCTGCTGCCAGGAATGGGAGGGGGGTTTTCTAAGTTGCAGCCAGTGCTACAGTCCTGAGGGGTCCAGAGAGCCCTCCGCAGGTCTCCTGGTGCCTGCAAAACCGAGAGAGAAAAAAAGGGCACTTGGTTTGTCATGAAAACTGGAAGTGCCCTTTTTTCTTCTTTCAGTTTTGCAGGCATGGGGAGGCCTGCAGAGGTCCCTGCACCCCCCAGACGCCACAAGACTGCAGTGCTGGCTGCAAATAAGTAGAAAACCCCCTCCTGTCTTTGTCAGGAGTGCAGTCCTGGGGATCGCTTTGCTGCCTTCCCCGTCCCCTCCCCTTAAAGGAGCATTGGCCAGTGCTTCCCAAGCTGGTGGGTTATGACCCACTGGTTTGGGAACCACTAATCTAGGGCATTGGTTCCCAAATTGGGCATCACTGTGCCAGAGGGCACTGCAGCATACTCACTGTGTCACCATGGAATGGCTTTCCTGGCTTTCCTAGGTGCCACTATCTTAGATCATGCAAGGTCTCACATAGTCAAAGATGGCAGCACCCAGCAGAGCCAGGAAGAAAAGGCTGCTGCGAAAGAAGAGCGCAGTGACCACAGTAAGTGTGGAACCACTGATCTAGGGGATAAAACAGATGTAAAATTTTAAATATGGTGGAAATGGTTTAAAGCTGAGTGCACATTCCTTGTTTTGAAAAGAAATGCATTTTCAGGACATAAAATGTATGGTCAGATAACTTAACACCACACATAACATGTTATATCTCTCTTCACTCTCAAAATCACAACATGCTAGTCTCAAACCACTATTTTTAACAAGTACTTATTTTAACAGAAAATATAGCAATTTAGACTGAAAATACTGCAAAATGTTTCCTTTGCACTGTTGAAGAAGACCAAAGTCTGTACAGATTTTTTGATGTAATAGAAAAGCAGTTAGTGAAGTAAAATAGTTTTGAACATTTAACTTAAAAAGTGGTATTGTCAAGTCTGCATGAAATTTCAGGTAATTAAATGGTTTCCTAATCCCCTATAAGGATAACATTGGCTGAAATAAGTCCTTTGTTATAACCATTGATTGCAAAAATAACCTTTCAGGGTTGAAATGAAAATGCCAATTACAGGCGTGCACTGCTTAACAACCATTCGCTTAACAACGGATTGCATATATGATGGAGGTCAAAGCACAATAAAGATGCTCTTAATTAGGCAATCGCATCTCCCATAGCCTGCAGCAGAGTGTCTGTTTACACTTCAGAGAGGCTTTTAATGCAAAGAAGAGGCAATCTGTCTCCAGTGGCTTGTGCAGCCAGCTACTGTCTGGCAGGGGGTGTCTATTTACACAACAAAGGCAATAGATTGGACTGAATGTTCACTTAATGACCTAAACCTTGTTAAGTGGCACACACCTGTATTATTAAATAACTACTGAAAGAAACGTTCATTTGCTTTTGGAGTTTTCTTTCTTAATGGAATTGTTTTGTCATCTTTTATCAGGTTTTGAATGTACTTGTTCTTGATGATGATATTCCTGAACTGAATGAGTATTTCCAGGTAACTTTAGTGTCTGCTGTTTCTGGAGATGGAAGAATAGGTTCAACTCCAACTAGTGGAGCAAGCATAGATCCTGAGAAGAAAAGTACCTACATCACTATTAAAGCCAGTGACCACCCATACGGTAATAGTGATAAGCATTATTTTGTGTATGTTTGGGAAAATGAGGCATTCTTTTTATGAGATGGTTGAGGAAGCTAAATGTTTCTTGATTTTTCCATCTGCTGGGAATAATTAATAGTTTTTTTAGAAGTTCGCTTTTAAAAAAATCCACCAGAATTCTGTGCAAGCTATGTTTGCTTGGAGCTGTACAAGAAATGACTATACTTCTGTGAAGAGTAATTTTGAATTTTTTTTTTAAAAATAGGACTATTGTATAATGTTCAGTTGATCAATTGATTAAATCCCTTGATTAAAAATATTTTGGTTGACTTAAAAAGTGACTTTTAAAGTGTCTCCAATTTAATCAGGCAGCAGATCTGAAAATAGTATATTTTAATAGTTACAAACATCAAATGACAAATTAGAAGAAGTGTTCCCTCCTTTAAAGATGAAGTATTTCATTTAAAATGCCTACTGTGACAATGCTGGTTTTACTGGTGCTTTTTAAATTTATTGATTATGGTATTTTTTGTGCTCTGGTCTTCCACTGGCTGTTAATATTAATATTTACCTTTTGATGTTTTGTATTTTATACTTTGATTTTTATTTTGCATTTTTAATAATTGTAAGTCACTTTGGGTGCCCTTTGGGAGAAAATCAGGATAAAAATCAAATCAAATTTGATAATTTGATAATTCATAATTTAAAAGGAAAGTATGCTTTTTCTTTAAAACTGTTTTCTTATATTCAGATTTAATCAATGTCATCAGTTAATCGATATAATTGTCTAAGAGCCCAATCTCTGCAGCCTGACATGGAGGCTCTTGATTCTGTGCCAGCCGAAGGACTGTCGCAGAATCGAGTAGCCCCATTGTGGAGCTGCCCAGTGCGCTTAGCATACCGTGACAGCCATTTTTGGTGCCACAGCAGCCCCGCGTGCCAGGCAACTTAGGACTGGGCTGTAAATGTGCAATCCTAAGTTCCACTGTGTTCAGTGGGACTTACTTCAAGGAAAGTGTGTATTGGATTGCAGCCTACAGTTTCTTCTGTCTTTGACAGCCCTAGTGGAAAATCTAACTCCACAATGGCCCTATCTTTTATCGTTTTTCTCCTCAGGGCAATGCATTCTTTGAATGAAAACCAATATACCAACATCATCTAGTAGTGGAATAATCCACCGAATAAATGAATAATTTCTAAGAAAGTATTATGAATGCTTGCAAATGGGAGAAACAGATGCAATGCTCATTGGAAGTCATTCTTCAATTGGCAGCTTCACATCACTGAAATTTAAAGTTATGTGAAACAACATGGGGGCAAAAGGGAAGGAAAAGATGACCTGGATTTGAACTCATGTTTCCCCTGTCTTAATGCCTGTACACTTGGAAACCTAGCATAAAAAAGTACATGTGTTTTTATGTATTAAACATGTCTCCAAGAGGTGAAGTTTAATGTTATTAACAAAGACCAATTTTCACAATGCAGAATAACACAATACTTAATCTTCCATCTCTCAGGTTTGCTACAATTCTCGGTGGGGCAGCCTCCAGCAGACAGTGATGAAGTCATCCTGCCAGCCACCACTGCACCCCACATTTTTGTCAAGGAAGAGATAGGACAGGTCTGGTTGCTCGTTGTTCGAGCACAAGGGCTACTTGGAATTGTTCTGGTACAATACCAAACAGTTTCACTGACAGCTTTCAGTCCTCAGGATTATCAGGTACGTGTAGCAGTCTGAAAGAGGTAGCAGGTTATATGTAAAAGCTATGCTATCCAACTCTTAGTTGGCAAAGTTGGTTAACTGGCATCTCTGTGGTGGGCAGAACTGCAAGCTTATACTGGTGAGTTTTGTAATAAAGCATAAGTTGAGTAGGTGTCCTATCCAACTCTGAGATCCTTCACCTGACAGGGCTCCCCTCTGCTCTCCTTCCTTGCTACATGAGGGCCTCTAGGAGTGGAGATGGAAGGATGAATGGAAGGAAGTGAAATGCTTCTGTTCTTAGAGGGCACTTGTAATAAAGGAAGGCGGGTGGAGAGGCATTGAAGAAGGATCCCTATAAGGGTGGCAACCCTGAGATCGTTGAAAGTTTTGTTAACTAGCACAGTTGGATATCTGATATCCCCTGTTCCCTTCGAGAGCCAGATAACATGACTTTTACTGTAATTAGCTTCATGTTTATGGAATTGTGCACCCATTTTTACCCCCTAATCTGTGCTCTTAATAATAATAATGATGATGTTGGTGATTAGGTTATGAATGCAGGGCAATCATAGCTTGACACAGCCCAGAGTACAGAATTTTGTGAAAGTGAATTTTAATTCTCAGCTTCCAGTAAGCCCCCACTTTTGCTGCAGTGCAACTGTATGTAATAATGCAAGCAAGGGTATTAGAACTACAATATCCACAAAGCAGCTTGATTGACTGAATTGGCCATGCACCAGAGTTTCTGATACTTCACATGTAATTTTCTTACCATCGCAGAGAAAGAAAATTTTCTGCAGACTGCTTTGCATGGTGTAGTCTACAGATTAATCCAGGCAATCCAATCACTATTGTAGTTGCAAATCTAATCACTATCTAGGAGAAGGAGTCTTGTCAGAACCCATTAGAAATGTTGTAGGTTTCCAGAGAGGTCTCCCAAATTGCTAGAGTAACCAACCAAAACAAACTTTTATTAGTATGTCATATCTAGGATATGCAACAGAATATTTTTTTTCAGATTGTTTCTTTTGCTTTTACTAATTTATATGGACACAATGACAAATTTTGAGCAAAAATATAAACAGCCTTTTTACTGCAGGGTGTTTCAGGAACTTTGGCGTTTTTGCCAGGAGAAAGATACAAGTACATTAAAGTTAACATTACAGATAATTCTATCCCTGAACTGGAAAAGGCTTTTAAAGTGGAGTTACTGAATCCAGATGGAGCAGGTAAAAGTTCACAGATCTACTTATCTCTGTGTGTATGTGTTCTCATTTTGGAGTGTGACATGCTTTCTCTAATATCCATAATTGCCTGGATCATGGTGTATGGTTATAATATTACAGATGAGGTCTGTGCATGCAATAATTTGCAGCAAAACTTTTCATTTATTGGTTCTGTCTTTTCAAACTCCTGTGCTGTTCCATCTTTAAAAATAAGGATAACATAAAATATCTGTCATAGGTATCTATAGTTGGGTAGCATAAAACAGTATCACGTTTTCTGTCACTGAGCTTTTATCAATATTCTGTAAGTTTGCAGAGCTCTTTTGCTTTTCAGGAATATCTTTGTTTACTTTTTGTTCAGAAGTGTTTTTAAGTGCTTTCTGTCATCTGCGTTATATATATGTGTATATGTGTTTTGTGTATGTGTGTCTTCTTCAAGTTGCTGAATTCTTTAGTGACGGCAGTGGTAGTGGTGTTGAAAACTTGGACTTCTTCCTTCCTACTGTCCATCAGCATGGTAAGGTGCTTATTCTGCATTTTTCCAGTTGTATTATTCCAAATGTTTTGTCATCAGTTGGCATACTTTGGCACTGTGATTTTCATTGGCTGGTATCTTCTACATGTATGTGCACATACACATGCTCTCACGTCCATGTTCATTGATGCCTCTTACAGACAATTTGTTTTGAAATAAGTAAGGTTTCATTGCCGCTAATGATTTTCTGCTCAGCAATACAATTTGCTGCCCATTTCTGGTTAACGTTAACTTACAAGTTGCCCCTGTTTGTTCATGGAAACTTTTTCCCATATGCAAGTGTACTGGATTGCAGTAGCATAGCTAATGATTGTGTAGCGTGATGCCAAGCTCAAAATATTGCCCCAGAAGTGATGTCCCAGCCAGAAGTGACATCACACCTGGGCTTTTTAAAAAGTGAAAATTGGGAGGAACCCACCTCCTCCCCCTAGCAGCTCGCCATCCACTTGCTCTGCTGTCTCCCCCCAGTCAGTGGCATAGCTAAGGCATCTATCTGCTACCTGGGGTCAAAGAACATTTGTAGCCCCCTCCACAAAATGAAATTTAATAAATTAAATAAATAAAAAGTGTGCCTCTGGGTGAAGATGGATGGTTATTCTCTGCTAAATATTGGAGGTGCACCACTTGAAAAAGTGCCTTTTTACCTAGTTAGCAGGGGTAACTGTATTATGATACTTGGAAATGAGAGCTGACTCATATTAACTCCTTATTGGTTTTATGCTGTATCATGATAATATGTCAATAACATGTCAATAACATAATAACATGTCATTGGCTCTCAGAATAATCAGTCTCATAGGTCTGTTTTGAGTTAAGAAAATCCATTTTTTGTTGTGTTTTCATTTTCTGGTTAAATGGCCATAACTTTTGATAGAATACAGATATTCCAATGTAGTTTATTTCATTGCATTCTACATTAAATTACCTTTCCAATAATATATAACATGATGGTATTATTTTTACATTCCAAGATTTTCACAATTCTGGTCACTAGTTCAGCTTGTTGCCCCCTAAAGCTTGATGCCTGGTGCAACTGCTACCCCTTGTACCTCCTTAGCTACGCCACTGCTGGATTGAATCCTTAATAGGTTACGTCGCATTTAATCTTTAATAAATTCTTCATTTGCTTTCAGCTGCCACATTTCACACTAATGTTTACTCTCAAACAGAGAATAGCTTGCTACAATAGTTGAAAATCTACTCTAATACAATGTTTGCCTGAATTGTTTTGCTCCTTTTTGTCTTGTTCTTTTCCACTTTGAGTTGCAGATTGGTTTATTTTTAAAGTATCCTATTATAAGGAAACATCATTATTCCAAAATGCTTTGATCATATTGCCTTACTGTTCTAATTTGCACGCATTCCCAGTTGTGTTAAGATGCAGGTGAAAGATGAAAGGCAACCACAGAATAAGGGAGTCTGTTCAGTTCTTGTTGATGATCTTTTGAGGAACATATTTCCAATGAAAAACATTTTCAGGACAATGTCCTAATTTCTTCTCAGGACTCTATTTCCTTGAAGTCTTTCTAAGATTGAGGGGAAAAAAACCTAGCCATTATTTCAATTGAAATGTTAGCCCTAATTATGAGACCCTGTTCTCTCTTGATCTGCAGTTGTTTTAGCTCCAATGACATTTCACATATCCCCCTCCCCACATTTTCATGATAGCTTATCGTATTTTCCCAAACTTCCCCACTCAACTATTCTGTTAATTCAGGCCCAAATCCTAACCAACTTTTCAGCACTGGCATAGCTGTTGCAGTGGGGCATGTGCTGCATCCTGCAGTTGGGTGACACTCACGGAGGCCTCCTCAAAATAAGGGAATGTTTGTTTCCTTACCTCAGAGCTGCATTGCCCTTATGTTGGTGCTGGAAAGCAGGTTAGGATTGCGCCCATAGTTCATTAAAATGATAACCGTCTGCACTAATTATAACCATTATTCAAAGTGTTTGTGGGCAAGAAAGATGAGTATTTGAGCAATTGTATTATTATTTATCAGGAATATAAGTACAGGAATCTCACTGGGGGTTCTATATGTCAAAAACCAGAGTCTTTCTATTTGCTCTATATTTCAGATGTTCTTTGGTATGGCTTGGGGTGCTATATTAATGCATTTGTTTTTCTTTGAAACTTGGGATCAACAGCCAGTTTGGGAATAGCATCTCACATCATAGTGACTATTGAAGCCTCAGATGATGCACATGGTGTATTTGAGTTCAGCACTGAATCTCTCTTTGTCAATGGAACAGAACCTGAGGATGGGAATGGAACAGTCCAACTTCAGGTCAGCAAGTCTGAGTTTACAGTTTTGACATTGCTTTCTTTAGAATTCTCATAATGCCATTGTTAGAGTGATAACCTTCAGCCTAATCCTGTCCTGGGCTGGCATAGAGTGTGCAGCAGTGCTGGCACAAACTCTGCTTCATGCCGCGGGCCAACCAGTGAGCAGGCAGGGATGGAGAGGTAAGTAAAATACCCTGCCATACCATTGTCCCCAACGTGCCTACTCAAGTCTGTGTCAGCTCTGACTGGCATAAAGCTGAGGAGGTGCAGGGAGCATGTTGAGGGCTGGAGGGCATAGGATATCAGCAGAGCTGCTGCCACTAATATCCACCCTCAACATGCCCCCCAGCCAGCCATGATCCTCCCCTGGAAAACCCTGGAACACTCCCTCTGCCAAGATGGAAGATTAAGTATTATGTCTTATTACTAAGATCTTACAGCTAGTGCTTGAGTTATATGTGTCAGTCATTCCCCTTAGCTGCTGCTTTTAGAAACCTACAGTGGGGATGAGTTGACTAAAATTTTGGGACATTCTGTTCTCTAGGTACTTGGGATTCCATATGTCTAGCAGGTTCATCTTCACACTTACATGGGCAGGAACAGTGATCATGTAGGAATTGAGCATATGAATTAGGATATTTTTTGTATGCTGAATCGAATGGCTGCAATTTCTGAAAGCCCCATATGCCTTGAGGGATTGCACAAAAGGAGAAGCAGGGAAAGTGAAACAATGTACAGGACCATCTACCTAATTTGACCTATTAGATCAGTACAAGGCTAAGGAAGCGTATATCCACAACTTAATCCAGATCTCTACTAGAGTAAGTGCCTTGGGTTGTGTCTGTGGCTGTCCTGCCTTTGTGTCCAAGGTGGCTGCTCCTTGCTCATTTTGCACAAGTCCTCCAGGTCCATATGCAGAGTGTGCAACTGTGCATACCTCTCCTCAGCTCACATTGAAAGTGTTGCGTTAGCTTACCCAACTGTAGGTTCTGTGTAGAGCAGGGGTAGGCAAACATTTTGGCAGGAGAGCCATCTCTTTGACACTGTGTTGGGGGGTCGGGGAAAAAAGAATTTATTTACACTTCAAATTTGAATAAATTTACATAAATTTACATTAATGAATATATCAGAGATGAAACTTACGTGAATGAATGAATTCACTGAGCTTATTTATAGTACACATGAGAACTATAATACAGGCATGTAGAACTACATGAGAACCACAAACTCTTTGGCACACCTCTTGCACAGTGAAAACTTACTGACCAAGCCAGAAACACATGGAGACATAAGTTGTTCAGAGGCAAGGGGGGGCATCTTTTAAATAATGCCCAGGGAAAAAAGAGAAAACAGGGAGCCTATAAAGGCTTTGCTCTAATTCAGCCCGCAGCTCACATCTGGTGGTCACAACCAGCAGTCACGGGCCTGCGCAGGCTCCAACAGTCTCAGATGGGAAAGAGGCTCATTTGAGACTGGGGGCTGTCTGAGGGCCGGATTGTGGTCCCTGAGGGCAGCAAATGACCCCTGGGCTGGGGTTTGCCCCCTGGTGTAGAGCAAACAAGATTGTTAATCCAATCTGAGTTGTCTGGCCTGCTCTCATGGCCTTGTGAAAAAGATGATCAGCAAGATCACTGTACCTGGTATTCTTATTTCAAACTCCTTGTGCTGACCTAAGGAGCCAATATGGATCTGACTTATGTGGTTATTATTCAATGCTGTATATAAGGTGCTACAAGTACAATAATGCCTTATCTGTCTTAGTGAGTGAGATTCTTTATTCTTAATAATACAACAATAGTATCTTACTGTTTTGTTCTTCAGGTTGTCAGAAATCATGGTGTCTTGTCCCAAGTGACTTTGCATTGGATCATAGTGCCTGATGGTACCGAGGATCTGTTCGCTACCTCTGGCAACATAACGTTCAATATAGAGCAAAGAACAGCAAATGTAACAGTTCATATCCTGCCTGATGAAATTCCAGAAATAGACAAGGTGTTTTCAGTGAAGATTGTCAATATGTCCTGTGGACGTCTTGGAATTCACACTAATGCTACATTAACAGTTCTTGCTAATGATGACCCCTATGGGCTTTTGATCTTCTCTGAGAAAAACAGACCAATCAAAGTTGAAGAAGAAACCAAGAACATCACCCTTACAATAGTAAGGTTAAAAGGTCTCATGGGAGTTGTCATGGTTACATATAGAACAATCCGTGATGAGGATAAGTTGCCCTATTTGCCAACAAGTGTTGCCAGAGCAACATGGGGACAAGACTATCTGCCTGTTTCAGGATCTGTGATCTTTGCAGCCAATGAAAGTGAAGCTACTGTGGACCTCCCTATTCTGGATGATGTTGAACCAGAGAAACCAGAATCTCTGTTTGTGGAGTTGCTTGGTGTTACTTTGGTAGAAGGAGTCCAACTTAGGCCAAGTAAGGCTAACTGTATTTTCAGACTTGGTAGATTTGTTGCAATAGAGTACTAAATAATGTTGAAATCATTTTAGAACCTCAAATTGTATTTTCTTGTACATATAAGATAAAGATACGTATTGTTCAGACTGAGCCAGTTCAGACATCACATGGAGCCATGTTTTAACTGAACTGGTTTGTTTAAGATGCCAGTTTTTGCACAGCCAATGAATCCCTAACTTACCTTGTTCCATTTCTTTTGGCATTGTGTCCATTGTGTCTCATGACATTCTTGGGTACAACCCGAAACTTCTCATTTCTTCCCAGCTGCTGGCAAAGTGTCACTTCATCAGCTGTGCTCTTGCTATTGGGTTGAAGAAGAAGGGTGCGTGGTAAATTGATTCCTAGCTCCTTTGGTCATCTCTGATTGCTTTTGGCACAGCTGAGTGATGGTACAAAGTATTCATCTACTCCATGCAAGAAAATTTAGAACTGTTACTTGTCCTCCACCCCACCCAATCATTACATTAAAAGCACCTTGATGTTAATATTAAAACAAAGCTTTTCTAGAATGTAAACAATTGTATTCACAAGTCATATCTGCTTATCACTTTTGAATTTTGGGCATTGAAGGCTCAGGACAAGTCACCTTTGTGTGCATTTATGTTTTCATTGCATTTGTTTTTTGGTAAGAGCAATAGCAAAGCTGCCTGTGTATTCCTTTTATTGCAAGAAATGGTGAGCAAAGCTGTTGCTAGTCACACAAAGAAGGTATGTTCAGTCAGAATGCCAGTGAAAGTAACTTTCAACCTAGTATCTCTTTCCCTGCTCATCTGGGCTGGTGTATCTGTTGACAATAGCACTGCGAGAGCAGAGCGACTGAAACAAATCACAGTTAAACCAATAGTTGCGTTTTTCTCCCCAACATAGGGATGAATCTTTGTGTCTGAAAATGTAACAGATGACTCAATGTTCTTTCTAGTTTTGTCAAATGACTGCTTAAGAGATTGCCCTGGAATCCTGCATAATGTTGTTGTCTCATAACATTCTTGTGTGTGCTTTCCACATAGATTGCACTGTATATCTGGTGACGTGTCTTTCAGTGTGTCTCTAAATATGGATGGGCGCAATCCTAACTGGCGGTTATGCCGGTATAGGTGGCCCTGGAGGGTTGTAAACGTGCCGGAAAGCACGTTTGCGCCTCCTTAGGCAGGAGCTGTGTCGGCGCATTCAGATGCGCCAACATGCAGATGGAGGCAGAAGCCTCCGCCGTGGCTCCTGCACTGCTGTTTGTGTCGGCGCGAGCGCGCCAGCATAAGCAGCAAAGGTAGGCATGGGGGGGCCTTGGGGAGGGGGGTGGGAGGGGACGTTACTGGGCGGGGGGAGGGCGAGCCTGGGGGCGGGTGTGCGGGGAGCCGGGGGTAGGGCTGGAATCTGGTGGTTATGCCGGATCCCAACCCCCGTCCCCCGGGGTGAGCAGAGTGGCTTCAAGCTGCTCTGCTCTCCGCACCTCCTCTGGAGGTGGCGCGGGTCTGAGGAGACCCATAGGGGCGTGCAGTCCTTACGGGAAAGGGGAAGAGCTTTCCCTTGCCCGTGGCTGAGCCGCTGCTCACTGCAATCCCGCGTTGGATGCAGCGCAAGCCTCCTAGCTTGCCTGCTCCAGCACGGGTTAGGATTGCCCGATGTTAGATATCTAGTTTAATTTGGAAGATTGTAAACTGATTTGTACTTCAGGATTCCCAGGTTGTCTAATTATCTCTCCTTTTAATTCTTGATAAGCACAGAGGTTTATTATTATTAATTATTATTATTAACAGTATTTATATACCGCTTTTCAACTAAAAGTTCACAAAGCGGTTTACAGAGAAAAATCAAATAACTAAATGGCTCCCTGTCCCAAAAGGGCTCACAATCTAAAATTATATCAGAGGTTTCTGATATAATGCTCTGTGGGAAAACTGACTTGTCCTATACATTTTGTCAAAAGAATACAGGCATGTGGCACTTAACAATGGTCCACTTAATAACAGACCGCATATATGGCGGTTGTCAAAGCACAACAGAGTGGCTCTTAATGAGATAGCCAGGTCTACTTAACCTGTCCCTCTGGGGAAAGTTAATATACTTAAAATGAATGTCATGTCACGTATACTATATATAATACATGCTATTTTTTTCCACATATCCCTCAGTGTTATATTAACAAATTTTATACCTTGTTTAGAAAATTTTGGGGGAGCTCTGCAACACCCAGAATATCCTTTAAAAGAATGCAACTCTCCTTTAAATAGGGTGGGTTTGGACTCCCAGATTTCAGTTTATACCATTGGGCTTATTTGTTGGAATTTTGTAATCGATGGGATATTTCATAGGTGGAGAACCCGTCCTGGTCTAGACTAGAAACTTCTATAATTGCCCCTTTGTGGAAATGGATAGCTTTGGGGTCCAAAAATGCAAATGTTAAACAGATACCAGTAGCTATAGCTTCAGTTAGACACATCTGGAACATGATGGGGCAGCAATATAAATTTGACCCTTATTCCCATGCTGAATTAACACTATGGTCTAACCCTGAACCAACAATCCATAAGGAATCTTTTTTTGGAAAGAGTGGGCCAATAATGCAGTTATGACTTTAAGGGTGCAATCCTAACCCCTTATGTCATGCTTTACATCACTGACATAAGAGCAATGCAACTCTGAGGTAAGGGAACAAACATTCCCTCACTTTGAGGAGGCCTCTGTGAGTGACACCCAACTGCAAGATGCAGCACACGACCCATTGGCACCGCTATGTCAGTGCTGCAAAGCACTGACATAAGGGGTTAGGATTGTGCCCTAAATCAACTATTGGTAATAATGATGAGTTTTACACATTTGTACACTTACAATAGAAATATGAACGATCAGATTCAGCCAAATGGCAATATATACAACTGCATTATCTATTAGCTTCTAAATATGGCCCTGCAGCAGTGTCTGCCTCACAATCTCCACCTCTTTTGGAGATACTTTTAGAATCACATACAAAGAAGATGCCAGTCACATTTATCTATAAATATCACAGGCTTACAAAATTGAGGGTCAGAAAAGTTTTTCCCAAACTTTATGGTGGTTTGATATGGATTTGGGGTGCCAATTCCAAAAATGGCATCCGTTTTGCCCTATCACGTCTAGTTTTGGAGACATGGCATAGCCTCTTTAGTGAATGGTTCAAGCAGCTTCCTCATGAGGAAGCCAAGGTGTAGACTTCCTGTGCTAACTTACTAACCCCCTGTGCTAACTTACTATCTCCAAGGCTAATTCCCTGTCTACTGACATGCAGACCAGGGCATGCTGAATGGTTTGTCATGCTTTGCGACACCTGTAAAGAACTTTATGCTGCCAGAATGCTAGTTTTGGCAGTGTAAGGCCCTATTAGGACTGGGCCATTAATCAACCATCTTTTTTCTAACATTGCTGAGCCTGAAGCTTCTGGGAAACTCACCAGCAAGACATGAGGGCATTGGCCCTCCCTAGCGCTGTGTCCCTAGAATTTGATGAAAGGTACAGTCTGATAATGGAAGTTCCATTTACCTATCGTGGCCAATACAGCTTTGGTTTTGGCATTGTTGTGTGAGATTATGATGTGACTAAATATCAGTGTATTTTAATTTTAAATTAAGTTTCATTGAGCTTTGCTCTTAGGCAAGGTATTGTGAAAGCCTTCTTTATAAATGTCACAATAGTTATAAAGTAGGGAACTCATACTGTCTCATTTTTTAATTTCAGTTTCAGATTCTCCTCGCCTTGGTCCAAAAGGTGATACAATTGCTCACGTGATTATCAATGCCAATGATGATGCTTTTGGTACACTACAGCTCTCAGCACTGACTGTGCGAGTTGCTGAAAATTATTTTGGACCAATAATCAATGTCACAAGAACTGGAGGAATTTTTGGAGATGTTTCAGTGAAATTTAAAGCAATGCCATTAACTGCATCTGTTGGTAAGAAAAAATGACACTGAGAAGGCAAAAGTGACACAAATATGGACTACTGGTCTTTTATTTATTTATTATTGCATTTATTGTTGTGTTTATATACTGACTTCCAGGAAGCTCAGGCCAGCATGCATTTTTTAATGACTGTTCTGGTACGTATGTATTAGCTCATGCATGTGCTTCCCAAGACAAACATCTTAAGGCAGTGATTCTCAAATCATGTGTCACAGCGAACACATGGGGGCACCACGGGATTTCCCCAGCAGCCTCTTCTTCTTGACTGTCTAGGGTGCTGCCAAATTGGATCACGTAAGATTTAATGCAATCCAAGATGGCAGCACCCATCTTTCCAGCTCCGAGCACCACTATCTTGGATTGCACAAGATCTTGTATGATTCAGTATGGCAGAGGCCAGAAGAGCTAGGAAGAGAAGGTTGCTGGGTCAGAAGAGGTTGCTATGAAAGGAGGGTGCCGTGACCACAGTAAGTTTAGGAACTGCTGTCTTAAGAGATCTTTTAACTGTTGGCCAGGATTTGAGCAACCAGTGCTCTTCAAATGTTGTTCCCACTTGTTCTTTATTACCAAACTCAGATTTCCATTTGGTCACATGGGGAAGCAAGAAATGGCGTCATAAAGATTTTGAATAATGGAATCAAGGTTATATAATTAACATGTTCAGGTCCAGCCTATTTATACACAGATTTTTTATACATTGATTTGACTCAACACGAATGGCCCCTGCAAATGAGAAGGAATGTGCTGATCCCTGGAGAAGGGGAAAATTCACCCCTTTAAAATCAGTTTAAAAAACTGAACAGTCTTTTAACAATAGCCTCCTTAATGAGACAGAGAGAGAAGGCAGCTGGCTGACAATCCATCAATCCTTCTCTCCCCAGTGGACCCCTCCCTTCCCTTTGAGCAGTGAAAGAAAGGTGATCAAAAGGACATAGTGGAAATGGAAAAGGTGCAAAAGAGAGTGATTAAGGTGACTAAGATGATTACTGGGCTGAGGCACCTTCCTTATGAGGAAAGGCTACGTGTTTGGGCCTCTTCAGCCTAGAAAAGAGACGCCTGAGGGGGGACATGATTGAGACATACAAAATTATGCACGGGAAGGATAAAGTGGATAGAGGGATGCTCTTTACACTCTCACATAACACCAGAACCAGGGGACATCCACTAAAATTGCGTGTTGGGAGGGTTAGGACAGACTAAAGAAAATATTTCTGTACTCAACGTGTGGTCGGTCTTTGGAACTCCTTGCCACAGGATGTGGTGATGGCATCTGGCCTGGATGCCTTTAAAAGGGGATTGGACAAGTTTCTGGAGGAAAAATCCATTATGAGTTATAAGCCATGATGTGTATGTGCAACATCATGATTGATTTTAGAAATGGGCTATGTCAGAATGCCAGATGCAAGGGAGAGCACCAGGATGCAGGTCTCTTGTTATCTGGTGTGCTCCCTGGGGCATTTGGTAGGCCACTGTGAGATATAGGAAGCTGGACTAGATGGGCCTATAGCCTGTGGGGCTGTTCTTATGTTCTGATCATTTTGCATTGGTGAAGGGAGGGGCTGAGTGAATTGCTGATGGATTGTCTTCTTAATGACTCTTGTCTTCCATCACAAAGGTCATCAAGGCTGTTTTTAAATCCCTGGAGCAAAGAAACTTTGTTTTTTAAATTGATTTGCTATAGTGCGTTTTTTTGCCATCCACGTGAGTGCTTGGAAGGGAACCCACGCAAATAATGAGGCTCAACCTGTATTTGATTCAGATGTTACTTATGAAACTTTGTAATCTTTATGTGCACAGGTGAAGACTACAGTGTAGCCTCATCGGACGTTGTCTTACTGGAAGGGGAGACAAGTAAAGCTGTGCCAATTTATATCATTGATGACATCAACCCTGAGATTGAAGAATCCTTCTTTGTGCAGTTGCTCAATCAGACAACAGGGGGAGCATTGCTTGGAGGCCTGACTCAGGCAGTTGTAACTATTGAAGCCTCTGATGATCCATTTGGATCATTTGGTAAGATGAAGCTTTCAAACTCATTATTCCTATATGAGCATCTAGTTGACAAATGTCACTTGCTGTTTTAATAGAATGTTTTTACCTTACTTTTTATCACAAGGCATTTTTTCATTCAAAATATTTTACTACAATGTATTCTTGAGGATTTCATATTTCCTTGCTATTATGAGAGTGCTGCTGTTCTAAACATTGTTTAGAACAGTAAAACATGGTTTATTATTGAGGTAGGCACCACCATAGTGCACTTAGAGCAGCATTTGAAACTCACGAGAAATCTGTGGGGCAGGTCAAGCGCAGGGATCACCCTTTGAGCATCATAGCTAAAGGAGAATGTGAATCTACTTCAGTGTCTGCATCACATTGCAGAGAATGCCAAGCACAGCATTTACAATCTCCCTCCTCTAAACTGTGGCAAAGCATGGTCTGATCTAGAGTCAAAATGGCTGTTTTTTAATGGGATATTTATTCAGGATAATCCATTGTTGTAGCTTGCTAAATCTATTGCTCTGTAAAAACCGTCATAAACATCTCATAAATATCTATGAACATAGTCCTGTGTTATAAAATGTTATATACTGTAAAATCTGTCTGTAAGAAGTCAATTATGGAGAAAAAAAAATTTCAATTTCTCTCAATTTTACTAGTCTTCCAGATTACTGAGGTCACTGTTGAAGAGCCCGAGTTCAACGATACCAGGATAGATCTACCAATAATTCGCAATGCTGGAACACTGGGCAATGTGACTGTTAACTGGGTTGCTACCATTAATGGGCAACTTGCAACTAGTGATTTGCAGGTTTCCTTGGGCAATATTCTGTTTTCGCCAGGGGAAGCCATGAAGAATTTACAGCTGAAGATTTTGGCTGATGATGATCCAGAAATCCAAGAGGTGAATTCAGCACTGGTTAATATGCATTGTAGTTCATTACGTTGACTTAATATTTATGTAAGTGGGACTTGCAGAAATATTATGCTGAGAAATAATAAAAGCAGCTCAGAGATACATTGTTTCTGAGACAGCTTTTAAGCTGTTTTGAAATGAGTTTAAGGAGTAATTAATCCTTTTGTGGGAAATTTGGGGTAAATTTACTTGGAGCACTATATTGAAAACTCATTAACCACAAAATGCATCACATAAATCTAATGCTCCTTTAGCATATTGCAATAAGTGCTGAATGTAATGAATATGATCCTGGTGGTGTTTTAAGGAAGAGCTTCTATCCGTTGAGACATCTCTCAAAACCTAGTTTTTAAAATCTGCCTCTGAATATATTGAATTGGTCTATTTTTCTGTATGTGGAGACATCCATAACTTCAGAACATGTATCTCAGATTTGTTGTGCATGCATGATGGTTCTCTTGCATGCACACAAACATACTGGAGATCCTGGCATGCATTTTTGAAAATGAGAGTGCTGACATTGGATAAAAGCTCTTTCATCCTGGAACTGAGTGCAATGTTGAATAAAACTGCAGTGCATATGAGAGAAATTCCAGGTAGTGATGCCCAGCAATCTCTCTCTATTGGTTTGCTAAAACATGTGATAAGAGCTCAAATAATAATCTTGGATTTCAGGAAGTGTTTCTGTGGGTCCAAAAGCAAAATTTGATATGGGAACTTTTCTGAAACTTATGTTGGCTGCTACCTTATTGCAGTAAGTGCTGTGTTCAAAGTTGGTGATATCACTTTTCTCTTCTAGCACCAGTAGGAATAGGGAGAGATGTCTTGAAATTTCTAAATTTGGATTTGCCGTGTGTAAGGGAAGGCATCTAGAGAAGGCCTTAGGCTGAAGGGAGTACCATCCTAGGGTTTAATGCTTATGCACCCCTTCCTGCTTTCTGCTTCCCTTTTATACTGGCTTAGTAGCTGAATTGGGGGGCGGAGAACTGGCAATTCTATCTGATACCACCTTCTAAGGCTAAGGATACCAACCGGGGGGTGTCATCTGTGGAAAAACCGTCCCTGTTTTGTGAAGTTTGCAGATTAGCTCAGAAGCAGGAGTACATAGAGTAAGCACAACAAAATCAATTTCAATCATGCAACTAGCTAGGAATACAGTCCCTATACTGCCATCTACTTACATTGTACCCCGAAACCCAGCCCCTGCCATTAGTGAAGAGGTAAGTAGGTGTGCCTTCCTTGAACCATCATTAGATTTTACTGCAAACCTGACAGAAAACGCACATGAGCACCGCTGTACTTGAGCTTAAGTAACCTGGGGTTGATGATGTCATAGAGTTACCTGACTGGATGATATCATAGAGCTACCTGACTGGAGAGTGGATTTAAGCTCTTACAGTAGGAACCTACCTGGCCTCTCCATCCCACCCCTTTACTTAGATAAAGTGAATTTTTGTGCACCAAGTAGATGCATGCCAGTCTCCGTAGGAGGCTTGGCTACTCCAGACAGAGAAGGACCAAACTCACATGCAGCACATGACTTCTGGGAATGGCATTTGCCAACAAAGACTACTGAAGGAGGATGTCTCAGCAGCTTTTAGGCTGCTAAATCCACACAGAAGCTGTTGAAGGATTAGAAGTATCAAAAAATAGAGGGAAAACAGGGCATTAATCACACCAGGCTTATAAGGTGGTGAACAGGCAATGTAGTGCCAAAATGCATCATGTGTGTTACACTGCAGTTAATTAGAAGCTGAATTGAGTCCCTTATTTTCATTCTAAGCCATGTTTGTAATGAACAACCCAGCAGTCTAAATTAAGTAGTGATCGTTTACTATCTGGCTCAAACTAATCATTTCTTTTCACAACAAAATAACATTATAGAATATCTAACATATTTTGTAGGTCATCAGAGTGGAATTAACTCATGCCTCCAATGGAGGTACTATTGGGCCAGATGGAGTGGCAAATGTTGTAATTCCTGCTAATGATAAACCATATGGCATAGTTTCCTTTCACCAATCCTTATACAGAGTTCAAGAGCCAATGGAGAGAAGTTCAGTTGCAAACATAACGGTGAAGAGAAGGTGCATGTTTTAATATCTTAGTTTTGTAACAACTTTGCCTGTGATTTATTCTGTTTTTTGTGCTTGTATGTTGTTGTTGTTGTGTTTGCCTGTAATTATGTTTTTATTTATATAGGACCATTCATGTATATAACAGTTTACAGTAGAGTAGATGAAAGGACAGGCCCATGTTTCAAGGGGTTCACAATCAAAAAATAGGCAAAAGAGAGACATCAGAGAAATGCAACAAAAAGTGGAGCCACAGTAAATGGGGAAAGAATTATGCTATTGTTTCAGTTATGTGTTGTTGGGGAAGGAACCCAGAGAATGCCTCAGGCCGAGAGGAGAAGTGCCTGCTGGTTAGCAGTCAGGCATCTCTTCCTATCTCTTCCTACCATTTTTACTAGGTCAACAGCTGAACTTGGTCAATCTATCTACTGCCACCATCTTGAATTTAAGTCACTTAGGACGCAATCCTAACCCCTTATGTCAGTGCTTTCCAGCACTGGCATAGTGGTGCCAATGGGGCATGTGCTGCATCCTGCAGTTGGGTGCAACTCACAGAGGCCTCCTCAAAGTAAGGGAATGTTTGTTCCCTTACCACAGAGCTGCATTGCTCTTATGTCAGTGCTGAAAAGGTTAGGATTGCGCCCTTAGGGTTGATTATGTCATAGAGTTAGCTGACTGGCTGTGTAGAACACACCTGGCTGCTCTGTCCCACCCCTTTGGATAGATCAGCAATTTTAAACTTTTTATCTCTCTTTTTATCTTGAAATTGCCAGGTCACACCATTGGTGTTTTTTTGTTTTTACAATTGGCAAGGCATACCACACTGCTGGGGGGGGGACATATCCCCCAACGGCCCTACTAATAAATGGCACTCCCTCAAACTCTGGCGGCACACATGCAGTCCATTTATGACACACCAATGTTCCATGGCACACTGGTTGAAAATCGCTGACCTAGACAGACAGGTTTGGCTGCCCTGTCAGTAGATGCATGTCAGTCTTAGTAGGAGGCTTGGCAACCCCAGACCAAGAAGGACTAAATCCACATGCATCACATGACTGTTTGGGAGTTGAGTTTTCAAATAAAGAACAAACGCTCCTGCAGGAGGATGTCCCAGCAGCCTTTTGTCAGCTGAATTCAAACATAAACTGTTGGGGGATTAGAAGTATAAAAAAATAAGGAGAAATAGACAAAAAATAGGGGGGGAAAATCGAGGTGTTCAAAACACATTTACTTAAGCTTAGTGTCAGTAAGGGATGAAAACTATGGAGTTGTGCTAAAGACTTCACAAGAAAGATGAGTTTTATGGGGAGATTTGAAGGAAGTAGGACGGGACACGAAGTATTTATAATCACAGATAATCCCTCCTCCCACGTTGCAGTCATCTTTTGGCAGACATCCTGTGTCTGCAGGTAACCTAGAAGCATTTGCCCATTGAAAGGGATGAAAGTTTCCCCCGTGGCTTGTCTTTCTGAGGGCAGAAAAATTCTGGTTTAGGCATATCATCTGAATTTCCATTCCAGCATTCACTGGCAAGTTTTCTTGTTGTTTTTTAATCAAGAGAGTAAAGCTACGCTAAGCTGGAAACCCTTGTTCAAAATTGTTGGCTGCCCTCCCTGCTAACTGCTAATGGAACTACTAGCCCTCCCTGCTAATTGTATGAATAGACAGGCTTAGGATTGTGCTGTAAAAGGAGTGTTTGAATGAAGTAGGTTGTAGAGGAAAGTCTCAGTCTGAATCAGGAACAAGATTTGCTTTGTAAAAGATGACTTCTCCAAAGGTGTTACTGTGAAACACAGTCTGGACATTATGAATGACAATAGTTTAATGGGCCTATTCCTTTCCACCACCACCCCATCATCCTTTCTATTTTGACAAAGATCTGTCTTTGCCCCCAATTTGCCTTTCCCTTACTTCTCTGATTTTTACCAGATTTTAACCAAAATTTCCATCGAATATTTTATAATAAAAATTAATCCATTTACAGTAGTGAAAGTGTTGGACAGTTTTTGTTAACTTTTACTTTTCCAGAGAAAATGAACTGATTTAACATGACCTTTTTTGCTTATAATTTGTAGCGGTGGAAGATTTGGTCAGCTGCAGATTTTCTACAGCACGTCTGAAATTGATGTTGTGGCTCTTGCAGTGGAGCAAGGCCTGGATGTACTGTCCTACTATGAAGCACCTGTGCAAGGAATTCCTGACCAGACCCAGATGATTAGAGTGAATGTTTCCTTAGCAAGTGATTCATTATACACGTGTGCAACTCAGTGTCTGAAAGAACAAGCATGTTCAGCTTTTTCTTCTTCCAATGCCTATGGAATTCCATCATGCTTTTGGGTGGCATCTTGGAGTGGCCCTTTGACTAACAACTCAGGATTTTGGACTTACAAAAAAAATCTTACAACTGTATCCTCTCTTTTCAGTACACAAGCATTTGCCACTAGTGACTATGAGTCTGTAACCAGGCAATGGGTAATAATGGCAGATGGAGAAGAGTTTGTAAATCTCACAGTTGTCATACTTCCAGATGATTTTCCAGAAGTGGATGAGAAATTTGTCATATCTCTGTTAAAAGTTGAGTTGATGAACATATCTGCTAGCATTGAAAATCAACCAACCATAGGACAGCCAAATACTTCTACAGTTGTCATACAAATGAATGGAGATGCTTTTGGTGTATTTGTGATCTACAGCATCAGTCCCAACACAAGTGAGAATGGTCTTTATGTGGAAGTTCAAGAGTGGCCTCAGAACACTGTGCAGTTAATGATATATAGAACAGAAGGTGGTCTGGGACAAGTGACAGTAGAGTGGAGCATAACTGGTGGCACAGCTACCCCAAATCTGGATTTTATAGGTGAAGGAGAGATTCTGATTTTTGCAGAAGGTAAGGAATTTGGGAAAGTACACAATAGCAGCACAGTATTTGGTTGTACTTTTCACTACCTTGTGTGACATTTCTTGGAATGATAGTAACTGAGACTTACATGAAGCAATCACTAGGGAGAGGTACTTGATGGACCATTATTTAAAGTCCATAATCCTTTAATCATGATTTAGATTTCATTATTGAGCACGGTATTGTGCAGATTCACTAACAGAGACTTTCTCTGTCACTTGAGGCACACAGTATGAAGGTGATTTCGAATAACCAGCTATTTTCCAACAGGAGGTAGTATTTCAGTAGTTCAATACAAAGATGAACTATCAGAGCTTAAACTCAGTATAACCTCTGATAGTGGGCTGGGCTTCTGTAGGCTGGGCAGAAATGGGTTTCAGCAAAGTCAGGCACTGGCAAGAAAGCCATACTCAGCAGTAGACCTACCCAGTCAGGCTGATCTCCGAATACTGGGGGCAAGCAGTGGTACCCAATACATCATCAAAGGTAGGTTGGGGCATCATGAGGGCTCCAGTGCAAGCAAGGTTTTGCTGCATGACTAGAGGTGTTTGTTTCTGGTGAATAAGATAGGATTACAACCTACAATATTACTGAACATAATGGGCTTACTTCTGAATAAAAAACACCATTTCAGACACCTCTATGATACACATTTATAGGTGCACTGCTCTTGCGAACTGATTTTCATCAATGCAAAATATGTGTAGACCTATAACTTCAAGTGTGTGCTCAAGCTATTTGCGGAATCAAGGTAGATCATACACCGAAAGATATGAATGAGAGTCACTTTCTGGTGGAAAAAGGCTGGTTTCGTACATGTGAATCTAGTCTAATTAAACTATTTAAGCCAAGGGATGAGAATCCACAAAAGTTGGATCCAGAGATAAGGAGACTTACAGAAAAAGATGCCTGTTTCTAATTCAGCAAATTGAAAGTAAAGGAAAATTCATAAAAAGTACCACAAACTGAATTTGTTGTACTGATACTGTTTGTCCATAGAAAGCAAAAATAGTGGTAGCAATGATAGTCTCCCTTTTTCTCTTATTAGGTGAAACTAAAAAGATGATTACGTTGACCGTTTTAGATGATTCAGAACCTGAGGATAATGAAAACATTCTGATCAGTTTGACCCACACTGAAGGTGGCAGCCGTATTCTACCCAGCTCAGATACAGTCACTGTCGTTATTCTAGCCAATGACAACGTGGCAGGAGTTATTAGCTTTCAGACAGCTTCAAGATCCATTATTGGTCATGAAGGTGGGTTTCTTTCCATACTTACTACCTTCATGCTGTGTGCTATCAAGCTGTACATCCATGATTTCTCCCAATAGGGCTTTCTTTGATTAAACACAGTGGCCAGCAGTGTTAAGATAGAATACATTTTAGAGGGTACATAGACACATACTGGTACGGTGCAAGGGTCGCAACTTCATGGGGTGTGCTGTCTGTCTCATATGTAAGAAGGCGGTCCTTGTGATACTTCAGCCTTAAACTGTAAGGCTCTTTTATTGTGCCTGGAAATAAATGCAGTGCAGATGGAGGAGGAGCAATCCAAAAGAGTCCGACTGTCTTGCCTCATCACTACACCAGCAATCACATTTTGCACTAATTGTAATTTCTGAACAATCTTCAAAGACAGCCCCAAATATAGCACACTGCAGTAATCTGGCCTCAATGTCTTACATTTCCCTGCTCCTTTTTTGAAAACATATGTGGCCATAAAATGACCAGTCCAGAAATCTTCGTATTTTTACTGTTAAAAGAACCTTAGGGGAGCATAAACCTGGTCTCCCCTCCCATTCCATGTAGTTTCTGCTAGCCAATACTAACGGCTATGCACCATATACATTTTATTTTGAATAATATAAAATGATGTTGTATAATAATGTGTTGAAATATATTATGTCATTTGTGCATTTTGCTGTAACAGTAAAAGTCAATTTATGTTGTATATACTATTATTAACTTGCTTTGCGGTATTGTGCAAAATTTTCAAATAGGATAGAATGTATTTCAGTGCAGTATTAAACAATATGATTTTGTGGGGGAAAAAATGTTATGATCCTTTGTTTGTTATCCAAACTTCATGAACCCAGTTCAGGCCAAAAAGCAAAGGGATAGGAAGTAAAATAAGATTTGCTAATGTCAATATGTACATGGTAGTTTGGCATAATATAAGTACAACATTTTTGTGTGTGTAAAAATATTTAGAGAAATGATTCCTGTAGTTATTCCTGCAGATTCCTGAACAATGATTAATCATTTTTTTCTCATTTACTCTGATAAACAAAGCATGGAAAATTTATGAAACAGAGTGGCTTTTCTGTGATGATTCTGAAAAAAATTCAAGTTACACTATTTTATGTAAAGATATTTACATGATAACGAATACATACAATCCATTTTTTCATTATAAATTAAAATAGTGTTTTCAGAATTTCAGAAGAGAAATAGCCAGCAAATAATTAAAACAAACTTTCAGTGACACTTGCATAATATAATACTGTATGTGTCTAATTTATGAAGTAAAAGATTGACTGTAAAAATCTTCTTATTTTGATCTATGCAATACTGTATGTACTGGCAAACCTAAATGTTGTGCACCTGAAAAAATGCAACAGAAGCTTATAGACTATAATTATACTTAAAACATGTGTTTTCTGCAAGTTAAAACTCCAAGTTTTTTATTGTTTTAACCAGCAAAGGCAAATTGTTCATGTTCATTTCATGTGGGTGTATTTATACATGCTACAGAACCAATATAACTGTTGGTTCAGTTATGATTTCAGTCAATCATATTGTTTAATTAGAATGTGAATGCTAAATGTTTATGGTATCAGAAAAAAAGACAACTGTCTGAAACAGAGAAATTTGTACATGCTCATTACAAAACTTTGCTCCTTTTTTCAAAAATTGCCATTATCATGAAGATAATTAGAGTCTAGCTTATACACGGATTTATAATGTATACATATTATGTATATTTTCTTATAACAAAGTATGAATGAGAATATCCATGCACATTTTAAATCTTGAAACACTATATGCAGACGAGTAATGATTAACCTCTTATGAATTCTTTCCTTTGAATTCTTTAAAAAAAATAACTCTGATGGTATCATGTAAGTTTTAACTCAGATAGATGGACCTTACAGGTAATTCCAAGTATTTTTCTGCGTGTATTGCAAAACATTCTGCTATGGTGCAATGTTACACTATATGTGTATTTCTATAATTGAACTGCATTAGGCATTAATATGAAACAGCTGGTACATACAGCATTTACTTTTTTAAATATATATTTGCTGTTTTTACTTCTTGGTGTTTTTGCATGTTCTGATGGTAATCTGAATTGCTTTTGGTTGTGCTAATGTGCTTATATAGTTTGCAGCATGCATTTTGTACCTATTTTTACTAATATGTAACTAAAGACAGATTTTGAAGGTTTAGCATTTGGACAACTCAGGATCCTCTTACAATAAAATTGTTCACTTCATTGGATCTCTGAAGTGAAATGTTCTACAAGAGTTTACTACAAGCACCTGAATATGCTTTTGAAGAATGTTACTGTGATTATTTTATTCATTTATTGCATGCCCCTAATTTCAGGGTCATTTATGAGCAATGCAAGTAATGGAACAACTCACTAGAAACCTCTTATGCACATGTATCATTAAAGTGACTTTAAAGACCATACTGGTGTCCTTCAGCAATACTGTATCTGTTTGCAGTGGGCATTATACAGGGGACTTTACTGGTGGATTGTATATAAAAACTATTTCTGTTTCCCTGCAGAATAATGTGTTATACTTTCTTTAATTCCTAGGAGAACTGTTGCCATTTCATGTGTTAAGGACTGCCCCAGGAGCTGGGAATGTCACTGTTGATTGGAAAATTATTGGGCAACCTCTGGAACAAAACTTTGAAAATATTTCTGGTGTAGTTTTTTTTTTGGAGGTAAGCACAACTACTTGTGTTTGACCAGAAAGGCAAGAGGAAGCATATATGACTGCTATTGAGCTGAGAATAACTAGAACCTCATTGGCAGGAGCAAACTAATTTCTTTGATTAATTACAGTCTTACAAATACTCTGGAAATGTCTTTATCAAGGCAGGGGGAGAATGGAATGGATGCTGGCCTCTTGTACTACATCCTGAGGTCTACAGAACAGGCCTGAGCATCTACTATAACAACAGCATGCTGGCTAGGAGGTGTAATATTGGGATTTCTCCCTGTGTCAGAGGCAAAAGACCAGGAGCTTTCTAGTTCTGTTTCTACTTGCTTCACACAGGATGCTGTGCAAGAGACTGCAGTGCTAATCTTTTTCTGTGAAAGACCTAAAGGAGAGGGTTGGATCAGACTGTAGCTTTATCTGCGTAATTGAAATGGCATGCTTATAAACCATATGACTGCATGTAGACCATAGTACTTTGACAAGCAACAATTCACTGATTTCTCACTTTCAACAATAGGGATCATTGAATACAACATTTTATGTTCACCTGCTAGATGACCATATTCCTGAAGAAAAGGAAGAATATCAGATAATCCTCCATAACATTAGAACCCAAGGTAATATAACATTTCAGTGCATCTGAAAACATCTGTAGCTCTTGAGACTGTACACACATCTAACTAAAATGATATTTGGTGTAAAAACTGTCAAAGCTGAAGGAGTGTCTGCCTCCAAATGATTGAAAACTACCTTCTTGATCTGAAGTATTTCAAATGGGCTAGAAGTGGATTAGTAAAAACCAAGTCTTACCTCACTGTGATGCAGAATGACAGTATGTTTTGGTTAATCATACCATCCTTATGATGACATTTCTTACAGTATAAACACAGGAAATGTAATGTGTTTGATTCATTCCCTTGACTCAGTATTGGATATTGAAAAATTTTCAGGAAAACAGGCTGATTTTATAGCTGTTTAAAATAACAGCTTTATTGTTGACTATTATTATGGGTGACCATTCTGTTTAATATAGTGCAACATTTTTTGCAGGTGTTCCTTCTACTGGATCTGCTATCTTGGACAGCCAAGGTTATGAAGCAGTTTTGACAGTAGAAGCTAGTGATGAACCACACGGAGTTCTGAATTTTGCTTCTTCATCTAGAGTTGTCTTGGTTCAAGAGGGAAACAAAACCATTCAACTTTACATTAACAGAGAATTTGGATCTTTAGGTTTGTATATGGAGGACAGTGCGTTTTAAGTTAAGAAGTATGTGTTCATTTATTTGCACGTGCGCACATGAGAGAGTGTATGTACAGGTGGAGCCTATTTATCCGTGTTAGTTCCGTGACTCGGCGCGATTAACAAAAAATGTGTTGTGCTAAATTCCATAGAGTTAGGCAAATACACTACAGCCTGACACTTCCTGATGGAAGGAAACTAAGGCAGCTGTTATCAGTCCCCTCCACTCCACTCCGTACTCAGCCCTCCCTGTTGCCAGCTGCCCAGCTTCTTTCACATGGGATGCTGATCTTTTAAGAGTCCAGCCTTATGCGTTTCTACTCAGAAGTAAACCCCATTGTAGTCAATGGGGCTTACTCCATTACTTACTCCATTTCCTTACTCCAGGAAAGTATGGAGAGGATTGTAGGCTATATCTCATGCTTGCTTGGTGGGAAGTCTTGCTTGTGTCCGTGATTGCCTGCACCATGGGGGGGAGGGGGTTGCTTGTGATTGCCTGCACCATCGCAGTGGGGGGGAATTTGGCAACCACTCCCTGGGTTTTTTAAAGCAGTCCCCTCTGTTGCTACCACACCTGCCCCTGTGTGAGTGAGAGAGAGTGAGAGAGAGAGAGAGAGAGAACTCCACCTTGCTGCGCATGTCCTGGCTACAGAGATTTTCGGGCCCCCCCTTCCCCTCTGCAACCTCTTTGCTGGCTCAGGGGCTCCAGGAGTGTTACTGTTCCTTTGCAAGGGGAACCTCTTCCAGGGCTCCAGGGCTATTTCCCTGCCTGGGCGAGCAAGGCAGAGCCTTTTTGCAGTGTTTTGGGCTGCCTGGAAATGGAGGGAGATGCCAGTGCAGGGCAAAGGAGGCAAAGGTGTGTGTGGCTTTCGGTTCCCCCACCCCATTCAAGTTGAGACAAATCCACAGATAAAAAATCTGTGGATAAATAGACTGTACCTGTATTTATATTTCTATAAAACAGTGGTTCTCAAACTTTTAGCACCAGGACCCAATTTTTAGAATTAGAATCTGTCAGGACCCACTGGAAGTGATGTCATGACCGGAAGTGACATCATCAAGCAGGAACATTTTTAACAATCTTAGGCTACAATCCTACCTACATTTACTGAGGAGTAAGTTCCCTTTACTATTATTGTTAAAAGCATATGCAGAGTAGCCTGTTAAAAGTACAGATCTGTAACATTTCCCCAATGCAGTCACATGCCATGGTAGCATCAAGTCTAATATATTAAAAATAAAATATTGAAATGAATGGAAATTGGCTCACTACCCACCTAATGGGTCCTGACCCACAGTTTGAGAAATGCTGATATAAGACACTTGCCTTTCTTCCTCCAGAAATTAAAAGTGCTTTAGTTTAGTTTAGTTTATTATATAAATTATATTCCATCTCTCCCCATGCAAACAAGGTATCCAAGGTGGCATCCAATAACTCAAACATAAATCAAAATACAAAATTATAATACAGTACATCATAAAACAAGTGGAATAAATTCTGAAAGAAATTTCATAATTGGACTATAACTACAAAAAAACCCCCTATTTTACATGTTTGCATACAGTTTAGTTTCTATGATAGAGGAACCTGGAGAAAGCCTTTCTTGCCATTCACATCAGATCCTGGGAATGGTGGGGGATTGTTTTATAGCTAAAACTGGAGGGAGGGTGGGGGAATGATTCATATGTATTAAATATGCTGGGCCTCATCCATCATATGCATCCCTGTTTCTCACCCACATAAAATAACAAGGGGCCTTTGTATCCACTGGGATTCCATTTCCCCCTCTAGCAAATATGGAAAGTGCTGACATGGGGGGACCCCTGTATGGATAGTGGCCCCTGTGCAATCCCCCCATGCCCATTACATTATCTTTACTTTATTGTAGAAGTGCTTGCAGCATGGGTGCTTCTTGTTCAACAGTCTTGCTTAAATGAAGAGTTGAACATTCATAAGAACATAAGAACAGCCCCATTGGATCAGGCCATAGGCCCATCTAGTCCAGCTTCCTGTATCTCACAGTGGTCCACCAAATGCCCGAGGGAGCACACCAGATAACAAGAGACCTGCATCCTGGTGCCCTCCCTTGCATTGGCATTCTGACATAAGCCATTTCTAAAATCAGGAGGTTGCACATACGCATCATGGCTTGTAACCCATAATGGATTTTTCCTCCAGAAACTTGTCCAATCCCCTTTTAAAGGCATCCAGGCCAGATGCTGTCACCCCATCCTGTGGCAGGGAGTTTCACAGACCGACCACACGTTGAGTAAAGAAATATTTTCTTTTGTGTGTCTTAACTCTCCCAACACTCAATTTGAATGGATGTCCCCTGGTTCTGGTGTTATGTGAGAGTGTAAAGAGCATCTCTCTATCCACTTTATCCTTCCCATGCATAATTTTGTATGTCTCAATCATGTCCCCCCTCAGGCATCTCTTTTCTAGGCTGAAGAGGCCCAAATGCCGTAGCCTTTCCTCATAAGGAAGGTGCCGCAGCCCAGTAATCATCTTAGTCGCTCTCTTTTGCACCTTTTCCATTTCCACTATGTCCTTTTTGAGATGTGGTGACTAGAACTGGACACAATACTCCAGGTGTGGCCTTACCATCGATTTGTACAATGGCATTATAATATTAGCCGTTTTATTCTCAATACCTTTTCTAATGATCCCAAGCATAGAATTGGCCTTCTTTACTGCCGCAACAAGCTTTATACAGCTTATTATTTAGCTTATTATTACGTATTTATTCAACAAGCTTATTCAGGCAACAAGCTACAGACTAACAGGAAGCAGAAACATTTGGCTCCTCAGTTAAGCAAGATCGGTAAACAAGAAGCACCCATGCTATAAGTGCTTAACTGAATCTGCGGATACTGGATACATGGATACGGGGACTCGCCTGCGTATGAAATTGATAATAGATAATTATCCTTGTAGTTTTTGTTTACCTTGAATAAAATGATACATGATCTTTAATTTTAATGCCCTTTTTATTGTACATTTATCAGGTGTTATCAATGTCAGCTATGCAACAGTTCCAGGATGGCTTGGCTTAAGAAATCAGACTGAAGGGATGTTAGCTGAACCAGGAGTTGATTATATACCTGTTTCAGGATCTTTGCTTTTAGGAGAAAGTGAAACATCAGCCACCATAAACATTACTATTTTAGAGGTAATGTCATTCAGCACTGGAATGAAACAGATTGTAATTTTGACAGGGTTTAGTAATTGAGGTTTTTTGTGGTAAAGAAAAGCACAGAAAGCTAAGAGGAATTAGATTTATACAAGTAGAATCACCTTTCATTACGATGTCTTCACTATCAGCATGGTACACTTCACATGCATCAAAGTCCATAATGGGGTTGCTACATTTTCAAGGAAAGGGAAGAGACTCCTGGGAGAAGGCAGACTGTCCAACCATTGTCATTATTATTGAGAATATGTATATACCTCTTATTGACAAACAGTAGTTCACAAAGGGCACAATCCTAACCCCTTATGTTAGTGCTTTCCAGCACTGGCATAGCAGTGCCAATGAGACATATGCTGCATCCTGCAACTGGGTGTCACTCATGGAGGCCTCCTCAAAGTAAGGAAATGTTTATTCCCTTCCCTCAGAGTTGCATTGCCCTTAAGTCAGTGCTGGAAAGCACTGACATAAGGGGTTAGGATTGTGCCCAGAGCCATTGAGGGTGCAATCCTAACCCACTTTCCAGCACCGACATAAAGGCAGTGCAGCTCTGTGGTAAGGGAACAAACATTCCCTTACTTTGAGGAGGCCTCTGTGAGTGCCACCCAGCTGCAGGATGCAGCACACGTCCCACTGACACAGTTATACCAGTGCTGGAAAGTTGGTTAGGATTTGGACCTTAAATAGCTAAAGTGAATGGATCCCTGTAACTAGTGTATTAGGAAAAGGAATGAAAATGGGGAAAGTCAGTAAAAGTACAAGCAGGCTGGTGAAGGATGCTTGATTTGAGCTGGAAAGCACAAAGGAAAAGTTTGATCAAATAGATGCAGTAATCAGTAGCCCAGGAGCTGGAATGCTCCTGAAAAGACAGCCCCCCCCCCCCAATGAGACTCATCATATCCTAACCACTGAAGTTTGCAAATGGTCTGGATGGCAAACATAGGCCAAATCACATTTTGTTGTCTTAAAAGTTAGACCTATTCCTGGATACTTTTGGAGTGCCGATTCCAAAAATGGCATTAGTTTTGCCCTATCACATCTAGTTTCAGAGTTATATGGCATAGCCTTGTTAGTGAATGGTTCAAGCAGCTTCCTTGTGAGGAAGCCTACGCCATCACTTCTTCATGAGAAAGTTGCTTGAACCATTCACTAATGAGGCTATGCCATGTATCTCTGAAAATAGATGCGATAAAGCAAAACCGATGCCATTTTTTGAATCAGTGTCCCAAATTCATATGAAACAACCATAAATTTTGAAAAAAAGGTTTTTCTTACCCTCAACTTTATAGGCTAGTGAAATTAATATCCTGAAAGTAATCTAGCTAGAAACCATCCCTAGCATGTAGTTATTTACATTAATCCAAGGAATGCTGGTCCTCTATACTTACAAAAGAGTGAGTGCACTTCAGTATGCCAGCATTAAGTATTCATGGAAGGACTGAGCAGAATGCATCCATTTCCTATATGGGCCTGGGCTTAAAAAGCTTTGGCTTTATATCTTCAGAGTTACCTGACTGGAGGAGTGGTGGCCATGTGGTTTGCAACCCAAACAGGCAGGTTTGCAACCCAGTTGGCAGATACAGGCTATCTCTGGGCAGTATAGCTTTTGCAGACAGGATGAATCCACATCCAGCACATAGAAGTCTGGGAATGGTGTTTTCGAGCAAAGGATGGAGGCTGCTTGCCAGCAGCTTTTTAGGCTGTTGCTGTACCTGCACAGGTGAGTTAAAAGTGTCCAAAAATACAGAAAAATAGACAAAATATTAGGGAAACAACATGGCATTCATCACATATATGTTTCCCCCTTTTCCATCTCTGTACTTCCTTACCAAAACCTTTCATACTTAAACCTTCAGTGTTGGAGGCAAGATTTGTGACTGTTATGTCACTTTAAATGCATTATTTTATATACATTACATAAAGACCCATCAGTTGCCAGCTGCTTCTCCTTTTTGGGGAGAAGGCTAAAAACCAAATATAATGTGTAATAATATTTAAAAATTTTAAGTGAACTTTCTTTTCTGATTCTGAAATGCTGGCTAAAAAATATAGAATTAAAGAGGCATTTATTGAATTTCTGTTTTTCAGGACGATGAACCAGAGATACAAGAATTCTTCTTGGTTAATTTAACCTCTGTTGAACTCATCATAAATCCTTTGACATCTTTCCCACCCAGACTTGGTATAAATTTTATATTAGTGCAGTATAATTCTCAGTTACACAGTAACATGCACAATGTATACTTATGATAGCTCTTGAACTTTTGTAGATATACTGGTATCTTTTAGCTTTCTTATATAAGCCTTATTGTAATTTTAAAAAACTAAAAAGAAGAAGAAAAGGGTGTGTGTGAGGGAATCTTTACTTTCTGGAACACAGGTTTGTTGCTAAGCAGAAGAGGGGGGAAAAAAGTATTTCCTCACTTAAAAGTTGCCCCACATCACAAACTTCTTAATAAAAACTTGTCCCCAATTATTTAAGCTTTAACAGATTTATCCTATATAGGTTTATGCAGAAGTAAGTCCTATTGTGTTTAATGGAATTTACTCCGATGAAAACATGTATAGTGCAACCCAAATCATTTTCAGTTGTCTTTGGCATTGTTATCAATTTTACTTTTTCAACTGATACCAGCATTCTTGCTGGGTAGTTGGTGTAGTTCCTTTCAAAATGCTTGTATTTGTTTGCTTGGTCTGGCCAATTGCTTTGTGGACTAGATGTTACTCTTCAGGAAATTTCTTTCTGTGTACTTCTAATGTTTCATATTTGACCTCCTTTATTTGCGTGCCTGTAGATATGACTGGTTTAATTCATTACAGAGTTAAAGGTAAATAGCAAAATATTTCCTTCTAATCTGTCCAGTTTAATATGTGTGTGCTAGAGTTAGTATAGATAATATTTCGTCCTCTTGTGTTAACTATATGTCTATTCTACTTTCCTTCATTAAGTGAGAACAGTGTCTTGTATGCTTCATGGTTCAGTACTGAAAGGCAACTTGGTGCCTTTGAGCAGTGCCATAAACATAAGTAAAAGAACAACAATCAATATTTGTGTTATTGTTGTTTCAGGATTTTGGAGACATTGTTTTCTACTTGCAGTATTTCTAACATTTGACAGTAAATCATAAAATAATGCCTAAAGTCATGTTCAACTGTTCATATTTTGTTTTCAGACATAGATGGTTTGGTAGCACAGATTATTATTGATGCTAATGATGGAGCAAGAGGTATAATTGGCTGGCAAAACACTAAGTAAGTTTCATCTTTCATGAAGATATTCTGTATTTCAGTTGCTTGAGCATATAGCTGTTCTCTTGTGATAGTACAAATGGAATGTGACGGGTGTTTCTGAGAGTTTCTTCTCAATAGTAGCTTCTTCATCGCACGTTCCCAAACTGCTTTTGGAATTTGGGTGTGTTTAAAAGAGTCAAAAATGCACAGTTTGAGTAGATTATTCTGTATTCATCCTCTATAGGTGCTTTTTTTTGGAGGGGGGAGAAGCTCATAACTCAGTGATAGAGCACAAGCTTTGAATATATTAAGTCTCAGGTTTGAATTCTGACACAAGTTCAAAGATTTCCAGTTACTACTTGAGAAAGACTACTGCCTTCAACCTTGAGAAGCCACTGCCCTCTATAATAGTCAGTACTGGGTTAGATACACTTGAATACAACCAGTCACAATCAGATCTTCATCGTGATTTTTTGAATATGTCAATATGCCAACGAAATCATATTCTTGCTGCTAATTGTTTAATGTGTTGAGATATTTTGTTCTCCTCAGTTTTGAAATAAATGAACTGAATGGAAGTCTGACATTAGCGATATTCCGGGACAGAGGTTATTATGGGAATGTGTCTTTGTTCTTATATGCCCAAAATCTGGAAGCACAGCATGGATTGGATTTTAATTTGACCTCAAGGGTAAGAAAAAGCATAACAACAATACTGTTCACAGTAGTACCAGCCCGATTGGATAACTTGATTCAGAGAGAAAATATTAGATAGTATTCTAATAAGAAGTTCCTAATTTCTATGTTTGGGAGGAGGAAGAAGGGGAAGTAAGACCATTTTCATGAGCGTGGTGGGAAAGATTGAGCGCAAATTTCAACTAGGTCAGAATCTGTTGAATCTTTTGCCATTTTCAGACGACAAATAAACATAGGCTGAACACATGGGAGTGGGATCATGTCTTTTGTCCCACCCTCAATCTCTGTGCAATCATTTGAAGATTAGCCTATGCATATACAAGGTGTATACACACAGGCTTTGTACACATAATCAGGAACCCTGCAAAATCCAGATTTGTACCCCATTCCATTGAGAGCCTATGCATGAACAAGTTCACATGTAGATTCAATTGTTACCTACAGAGCAGGTGCAATTACACTTACCTTCCTCCAACTTTATCCAGTGCATGTTGATGAACTCAAAAGGGCCTATAATTACATTGTGATAATTACATTCAGTTTGTAATTCAGTATATTTTATTTAAAGTACTGACTTTCAAAATGCTACTTTCAAGTTCATATTTCTAAGAAATTGTACCAATGTGTTTTGTTAATAGACCATTTATTTTGCCAATGGAGAAAGATACAAATATATTAATGTTACGATTTTTGATGATGAGATTCCTGAAGGGGACGAGAGATTCCAGCTAATTTTAACAAACCCATCCCTTGGTCTGGAATTAGGACAAAACACAACAGGTACTATAAACTAATCTTGAAATGCAGGTAGTTTTATTTTTATTTGATTGCAGAATTATATTCTAGGAACCATCATTACTAGCAGTGGATAATTATGTATTGTTCACGAACCTAAAATCTACATAAGGGAATTATTTAACTACCCACTTTATATAATATTTGTGAACAAAAAAGCTGTGATAGGCAATTTGTTGTATTATTCTGCAATTAACTATATTGTTGATGCAAACATTTATGTGCTCAATAGTATAGTACATTCCTGCTTCAGTTATTCTTCAGTAATAATTGCTTTGTAATTCACATTCAATGTGGTGTTGAATGTAACAGGATCACAATATGAAACCAAATTTTGTGTAATCCTCTGATTAAGCACTCATTCCACTGAATAATAAATTACGTATATAAAAAAAACTTATCAAGTAACAATAGAGGAGAAAGTAAAATACTTCAGAATATTAAGTGTTTTGAATAATGCATATCATTCAAGGAGTTAATTTTCTTCATTCAATTAGAGCTTTAGGAAGGTTCTTGAATACGTACATAAATTTAAGCCGCTTACACTACAATCTTATGTTGAAGTTATCAGTCCAACATTGACCTCGATTTATGTTGTAGCATATGTCGACTCATCCCTCTCACAACTGCCCCTGTCTCCGCTCATTCTGAAGGTGTCTCCTAACTGCACTTGTGCCAGTATTGCACCAGGGTCTAGGTACATCTGTCAGCAGAACTGGGGCTACAGTGGCAGGGCTGTTTGTATTGGCATAGCTGTCATTGTACCAGCATCCAAGGGCATATGCCAGTGGTTCACAAACTGTGGGTCGAAACCCACTGGTGGGGCATGATCTCATTTTTGGCGAGTGCCAAAGGGTGATGGAAAGATTAGATGACTAATTGCCTCCAGCCCTGAGGCTATTCAAAAATCAGAAACTGTAGCTGCTAATTACTCTACAGAGAGCTCGGTTTGCAAGCATGTGTAAATATAGGGATATAAATGTTTGAGGACCTTTTTCTGATTATTATTACCTATGAATTAATTAATTAATTAATTATTTCTTTCTAGATTTCTCTTTTTAAAAAATCTTGTAAACTTATGTGGTCACAATAGAGTAAAAAAGTGGGTCTGGTGCTAAAAAGTTTGGGAATCCTTGGCATAAATGATTAAGAGCGCAATCCTGTGGTCTGCGGCACGGCTCCGTGCCGTGGACCACACGGCACGTTTGCGGGGCTCACCACCGGGCTCCCACCGAAGCTAGCCCAGTGCCGGCTGGGGCGGGGCTAGTGCGTGGTGGTCACCCAGGTTCTGCAGCTCAGCAGTCTCCTAGACCGCCGGGCTGCAGAACGGGAGGCAGGGGCGTGGCTGGGGGCATGGGGGAGGCATTCCGGGGAGGGGAGAGGCGTGCCAAGGGTGGGCGGGAGGTGTGTCGGGGGGAGAGGAAGAGGCGAATCCACAGACCTGAGCTCCGCAGGATCCAAGGCGCTCGTGGAGGGCTGCGCACCCTACATGAGCACCTTTACTTTAGCACCGATCTTTTGGACGGCGCTAAAGAGAGTAGCCCCATTGCAGGGCTGCTTCCCTTACTCAGGGGAAGGGGACAAATGTCCCCTTCTCCCGAGGTGCCTCCCACGATAGCATGGGAGGTGCAGAATCTGGCAGCAGCCCTCCATGGAGCCACTGAGTCTGGGCACTGCGGACAGCTCAGGATTGGGCTGTAAATATCTTATACTGCTCAGACTGACATTTCTGAAATATACCATTTCACCCCTAACTTTTCCATCAAATCAAATGCTTCAGTGCTTTGCAGAATAAAACATATTTAATGAACCTTGTAATTAATTGGGAGGGGGGTGTTATGTGGTATTTCTCTCTTCCTCCTGCATATATTTTGCACAGAGAAGATTATCCTACATTCACTATTATAATTTCCTTTGTTTTCTGTGCAAAGCCACAATTACCATCGTTGCCAATGATGATGGCCATGGAGTTTTGTCCTTCAACAACAGTGATAATTTCTTTCTGAAGGAACCAACATCTCTCGGTCTGAGTGAAAGTGTTGCAGTGCTAACCATTATCAGGGAACCTCCTCAGGGAATATTTGGGACTGTGACTGTGCAATATCTTGTGAGAGAGAAAAATTCTTCTGAAGCATCTGTAGATTTGACGCCATCACAAGGTTATATTGTTCTAGAAGAAGGAGTTAGATTCAAGGTAATATGCAGGTAGTTATTACAAAATGAAAGAAATTTGGCTTTATATTAAAGTCCATCTGTTTGTATATCTAGAAAAAATTTTAAAGTAATATAATGAGCCCTCCTTTTGCGCAGACTCGGCATCCACAGATGCTGAGCCTGTGACTCAAGGGCCTCAAAAGACCTCCAGGATGTGTCGAGAAGTGGCTTTTGGTTGTGTCTGGGTGGAGTTCTGAGGCTGCATGTGGTCTCTTCATGCCTCAGAAGGCCTTTCAGACATGACTGGAAGGTACATCCAGTTTGCTGGAAAAACAAGAGGTACATTTCAGTAGCATCCGGGAAGGTTCTGGGGAGGCCGGGAGGCCATGCATGACCTCCAGAGGGCTAGGCACGGCCCCTGGGTAAGGGACTGCAGCGCCACACCCCCCTACAGATTTCATTATCCATGAAATTTGGTATCCATGGGGGGTAGGGGCCTGGAACAGATTTCCCAAGGATATCAAGGATATCAGTGGATATCAACTGTACAGCAAGTCCTTGCTTAAAGTTGTCAATTGGTTCTTGGAAACTGCAACTTTAAGGGACAGATATACACTAGTCCAGTGGTTCTCAAACTTTTATCTGTCCCTTTAGTAGTTACAAGCCCTATAAAAGTAATTTTGTTATTTCTTTGTTGATTTCAGTGGATTTCAAGTTTTCTCAATTTATCCACTTGTTTTCTCTTAACAGATGTTGCATATTACTGCTGTACTTGATGCCGAACCAGAAATGGATGAACACTTCATTGTTACTCTGTTCAATCCAACTGGAGGAGCCAGGCTTGGTGCCAGAGTAGAAACTTTGATTACAGTATTGCAAAATCAGGCCCCACTGGGACTTTTCAGTATCTATCCGGTTTTAAATAGGTATAATATGCAATTGTCTCAGTAAATACTGACAAAAATAATTTGTCTTTCTTGTATGTAAGATGTTATTCTACATTTTATTTTGGTACAATCAATTAATATAAAAAATCAAGCTAAAGGCAGATACTTATAAATAATTCAGTCTCAACATATAAAAACTATAAGAAGTGAAAAAACTATTTTAAAAACTAGAAATTCTGATATCAGTGCTATGTTTTCATTTCCAAAGATCAATAAACTGTTGCAAACCAGGGCTAGTGAGTAAGATGTTGAGACTAAGGGTCCAATCCTATGCAGTGTACGCTAGCTCACCACTGGTGTACACTGTCGCAAATGTGCCATAAGGCACGTTTGCGACCCTCAGTGCTGGCGGAGTGCCAGTGCTAGCTCAGAGCTGGCTGGCATTGGGCTAGTGGTGGTGGAGCACTGGTACTCCACTACTTGGCGGTCGCATAGACCGCCGGGCAGCGGAGAGGTAGGAGGAGGCAGGGAGGAGGCATTCCGGGGTGAGGGGAGGCAGAGGAAGGGTGGGGAGGAGGTGTGTCGGGGAGGGAGCAGGTTGGGAGGGACCAGTGGAGCAAACCTCCACCGGTTCCTGAGCCTCCATGTTGAACTGCCCGCCTGACATGGAGGCTCTTAATTCTATGCTGACCCTCGAGTTGCCATACAATTGAGTAGCCTCACTGTGAGGTTATTTGCCTTACCAAGGGTAAGGGGACAAAAGTGAGCCTGCAGGATGCAGTGGCAGCTATAGCTTGTATTTTCTAGTTTGGAAGCTAAAGACAGTGCAAATCATTGTTTGCTGGTTCAGGAGTAACCACTAATGATTAAAACTGAGCAGAAATTAATTGGATCTGAATGCACAAGTGGAGGCAAAAGGAATAGAAGAGTGCACATGTCCAATGCATAGTTCTCTTCCTCCATGGTTTGGCACATTGAGAAAGTCATGTGCAAACCAGCCCCATGATCTGCCATTGGTTTTAAAAATAATTTTTATAGTAAAAAGGTAATATTTTGACAGCTACCTTATCACTACTTTGATGGTAAGAACACATTTTTAGACACAAATCAGAATAATAACAAATACCCACCTCTGACTCCAACATTTAAATAATCCCATAATTGAAGATACTGATAACCCGTGAGGAGTCACAGGGTGCATTTTCCTCCTGAGTTTATCAAGGTTTTGTACAATTTTCAGTTGGTGAATCCTAAATCCCCATATTTTGCTCCTGCAGAAATTCAGTTTGTTAAATTGTAATTATCACTGCTAAATGGTCAATAAAAATAATCTTGGGCTAAAGAGTTTTTAAAGTTCCCCCGATACTTTCATTATTGATGCAATAAATAGATTTGTTTATCCTGCCATCCTCTCCAGTGCCCTATACAAACCACCCTCATCTGGCACAAACGTACCCCTGCCCAGTTGGGATCCAGCACCTGGAGACCAGTACTTGTCCTCACGCTGGCCTATCTGGTTCACAGGTCATTGCAAATGTGCTTTATGGCATATTCGCAACACTCAAGCTGGCGCAGGTGACTTGCACTGGCCCAATGCAGGGTTCAGGTTGCGCCCTAATATCCTGCTGTAGCATCTTGTATCATTTATTAAGCTTTATATTTCCATCCTGCCCATTAGCCCCTCCAGGCCCTAGTCTTATACAAGATATTCCTTGGTTTACTTTTGTAATGGTCTCCATAATTTTTAGGACAGATTCTGTCAACATTGAAGAAACCAACACTACTATCTACTTCAAAGTGTTGCGGAGCAATGGGATCAACACATCAGTGAGTGTGGAATGGGAAACAGTGTCTGACACTGCATTTGGGATAAGTAAGTCAATTCATGAATAAGTTTTAAGTCACATGTTACAAATGAAACAAGGAGAATAATTTGAATCCAGAGGCCCTGGAATGGATGTGACTGGTGTCAGCTGTTGCTATTTTGGCTGCTGTCTTCTGGGTCACAGTTCTGACCAACTTATGGTTGCATGTGTTTGAGATTGACACCATCACTTCAATAATACACATTTCTTTAATTTCTGCCACTCCACTGAGTGATTAGTGTATTTTTTTTTCCTTGTAGAGGGTGGAATAAGCGTGTTGTCACTTCTGCAAAGTTTTGTGGAAGAACCACCATCTAGCTGGTGTTTCTTTACTTCAGGAGAATCTTTATATGGAATATTGTTGCGATCACATCCAGCTCTAAATTCCTCAGTATACAAGTGGCAGGGAGTTTTTGTTCCTGTTGAGGTAAATACTTAAAATACATGTGAAATGCTTTTTAAAAAAACAAGAATAATCCAGTTTTGTCTATTTTGTCATGCTAATCTGCCTTGTTTCAGAGCAAATTCCCCTCCATTAGGGAGCGGGACCAGAGCAGGAGCGTTGCCTCTGAACTTTGGGGAAAAGGAGTAGGTGGATTGGTTGAAGCTCTTTTTTCTTCCTTGCTCAGTCTTGGGGATCTTATTAGGGAGCTGCCAAACAAATTAAGGGTGGTACTTGAATTTAAGTAGCTGTTTCTTTTTTTTAAACCAAAGGTGCATATGGTCTAGAATCCCTGCTCTTAAATATATGTGGGCAGGCTATGCCAGTGATTCCCAAACTTACCTGAGTCACGATGCCCCTGCAGCTTCCTCAACCAGGCACCACTGTCTTGGATCTAGTGAAATATGGTGAGATTCAAGATGGCAGCACCCAAATCTTGCAAGATTTTGTGATATCCAAGCTGGCATTACCCACACCTCGTAAGATATGGGCGCCACTATCTTGGATATCACAAAATCTAATGAAAATCTTGAGATTTTGTGAGATTCAAGATGGAAGCTCCCAGGGGAATAGATAGGAGGGGCCACCGAGGATATTCTGCAGTACCCCTGTGAGTGTGCTGTGATGCCATAAAAAAAACAGGTCATCAACTCACACTTCATGGTTCTTTTCTCAGGAGTTTACTATTCAGAATCCTCAACACTGTGTGGCATTTCAAATCAACGGCTTCTCCTATCTTGTGATTACTCATGATGGAGCAAAACAGTACAGACCTTCTGACAACACTGTGTTCTCCTTCACCCCTGGATTTCAGTTACTACAGGTAATGTGTTTGTTTGGTTCAAGCTTTTTAAAAATACATACATTTGTATGTGCAGGAGGTCTGGTCTAGAGGGTAGAGCCTCCATTTGCCTGAAGATTAACATCCACAAGGTCGCCAGTTCGAGGCCACCGGCACCGTGCGACCTTGAAGCAGCTGGCAAGCTGCAGCTGAGCTGTTCCATCTGCTCGGAGCGTGGGAGGATGGAGGCCAGAATGTTAAACCAGATCGGAGCGTAACACCTTGAATGTGGTGGTTCTTGAAAGAGAGAACCTTCTTTCAATTTGTAAAAATCCCTGCGTGGATTTAATAAGCCTGCCTGTGTAAACCGCCTTGAATAAAGTCTTGAATAAAGACCAAGAAAGGCGGTATATAAATACTGTATATTATTATTATTATTATTATTATTATTATTATTATTATTATTATTATGTGTGGATAGAATACTCACAGACATTGAGCATGCTTTTTCCATCATAGAGACAATTCCCGTGGTAGGATTACCTTTCTCAGACCATGTCAAAATCAGAATGTTCTTACTGAGATAGATGATATATGGTTCTCTATGTCTGTTTAATTTAATTTAAACTGTATATGTTTCTTAATGTGCACATACTCTAACACTGCCTCATTTATATTTGGGTAAACACAATTCTTGTGTGTCTGAAGGCCAGTCATGTCTATGGCGGACCCCCACTTGGTGGGCTCAGGGAGAGGAGTTACTGCTGAGGAGAGTTGGGGTTGCCTGGACTTATCCCGTTCTAGAAGAAGTTGCAGAGGCTTAGCAAGGGGCCTGCACCAACAGTTCATTCGTGTTAAATTCTTCGCATTCATCTAGCCCCTGTTACTTCACGGGAACCAGTGCTATGTCCATTCACAAAGACTCGTGCCTGGTCCACCTCACAGGTGCTAGGGTTAGAACATAAGAACAGCCCCACAGGATCAGGTCATAGGCCATCTAGTCCAGCTTCCTGTATCTCACAGCGGCCCACCAAATGCCCCAGGCAGCACACCAGATAATAAGAGACCTCATTCTGGCACCCTCCCTTGCATCTGGCATTCTGACATAGCCCATTTCTAAAATCAGGAGGCTGCACATACACATCATGGCTTGTAACCCGTAATGGGTTTTTCCTCCAGAAACTTCTCCAATCTCCTTTTAAAGGCATCCAGGCCAGACGCCATCACCACATCCTGTGGCAAGGAGTTCCACAGACCGACCACATGCTGAGTAAAGAAATATTTTCTTTTGTCTGTCCTAACCCTCCCAACACTCAATTTTAGTGGATGTCCCCTGGTTCTGGTGTTATGTGAGAGTGTAAAGAGCATCCCTCTATCCACTCTGTCCATCCCCTGCATAATTTTGTATGTCTCAATCATGTCCCCCCTCAGGTGCCTCTTTTCTAGGCTGAAGAGGCCCAAATGCCTTTCCTCGTAAGGAAGGCGCCCCAGCCCAGTAATCATCTTAGTCGCTCTCTTTTGCACCTTTTCCATTTCCACTATGTCCTTTTTGAGATGTGGTAACCAGAACTGGACACAATACTCCAGGTGTGGCCTTACCATCGATTTGTACAACGGCAGTATAATATTAGCCATTTTGTTCTCAATACCTTTTCTAATGATCCCAAGCATAGAATTGGCCTTCTTCACTGCCACCACACATTGGATCGATACTTTCATTGACCTGTCCACCACCACCCCAAGATGTCTCTCCTGATCTGTCACAGACAGCTCAGAACCTATCAGCCTATATGTGAAGTTTTGATTTTTTTGCCCCAGTTTCTGACTTTACACTTACTGACATTGAAGTACATCTGCCATTTTGCTGCCCATTCTGCCAGTCTGGAGAGATCCTTCTGGAGCTCCTCATAATCACTTCTGGTCTTCACCACTCGGAAAAGTTTGGTGCCATCTGCAAACTTTGCGACCTCACTGCTCACCCCTGTCTCCAGGTCATTTATGAAGAGGTTGAAAAGCACCGGTCCCAGGACAGATCCTTGGGGCACACTGCTTTTCACTTCTCTCCATTGTGAAAATTGCCCATTGACACCCAGTCTCTGTTCCCTGGTCTTCAACCACTTCTCAATCCATGAGAGGACCTGTCCTCTAATTCCCTGACTGTGGAGTTTTTTCAGTAGCCTTTGGTGAGGGACCGTGTCGAACGCCTTCTGAAAGTCCAGATATATAATGTCTATGGGTTCTCCCACATCCACATGCCTGTTGACCTTTTCAAAGAATTCTATAAGGTTAGTGAGGCAAGACTTACCCTTACAGAAGCCATGCTGATTCTCCCTCAGCGAGGCCTGTTCATCTATGTGTTTTGAGATTCTATCTTTGATGAGGCATTCCACCATCTTACGCGTTACAGATGTTAGGCTGACCAGCCTATAGTTTCCCAGGCCCCCCTCTTTCCCTTTTTAAAGATAGGCGTGACATTTGCTATCCTCCAATCTTCTGGCATTCTGGCCGTTTTGAGGGACAAGTTGCATATCTTAGTCAAGAGATCAGCAACTTCATTCTTCAATTCCTTAATAACTCTTGGGTGGGTGCCATCAGGGCCCGGTGACTTATTGATCTTTAATTTATCAATGCGGTCTGGAAACGTCTTCTCTTTTAACCTCTGTCTGACTTAATTCCTTGGTCAGGAGGGGCCGTTCGGGCAGCAGTATCTGCCCGAGGTCTTCTGCAGTGAAGACAGATGCCAAGAACTCATTTAATTTTTCTGCCATCTCTAAGTCTCCTTTTATCTCCACTTTCCCTCCCTCATCATCCAGAGGGCCAACCGCTTCTCTGGCGGGTTTCCTGCTTCTAACATATTTGAAGAAGCTTTTATTATTCCCCTGAATGTTGCTGGCCATGCTTTCCTCATAGTCTCTCTTGGCCTCCCATATCACCTTCTTACATTTCTTTTGCCACAGTTTATGTTCCTTTTTATTCTCCTCATTAGGTTCACTGTCTTTCCAGTCCTGCCGGCAGTGGGGTTATCTGGACACAGCCCCTGGCCAGTGCTGAAGTGAGATAATGTCGCTGGCGATTGCTTGCTGGCTGGCTGGGGGGCTTTTGTCACTCCCAGTGCTTCCCATGAGTTGGCTGCTGGTCCCCCCAGGTCCAAGGACTAAGACACCTCCAGTGGCTGGGGTGGAAGTAACCCTTATGCCCTGCCTGAGGCAGGATGTATTAGACCCTCCATTCTCCCAAGGGGCTCTGGGACCTGTCCCAAGTCAGAGACAGGTCTCAACAAGAGTGTGGGGCTGGCAAACCTTCTCCTAGCTCCCATTCCCAGGGAGGAGCAACCTTTCCCTTTGTTTGCTGGGCTCCTTATGAACCCAGCAGCCAGCCCTGAGGGCTCCACCCCTTCCAACCATGTGATCAGCTGGGTCCTACTCCCAGGGAGACCTCTTGCCTGGGGGCTGTGTCCGGGAAGTACTCGCTCTGCTCCTCTACTCCCGAGGAGACCCCTGGTCCCAAGTAGACCTGTGTAGCTGGGCCAGGGTCCAGGTGACAAGGCCAAATAGACATGATGTGTGTGTGTTTTATATTCAAACTTTTACAAGTTTCACTCTTCCTTCCATGATATTTTATTGATTAATCTGTCTCAGAAAGCTGCTGTTACTACAGAAAGGAAAAAGAAAGACATAATAAAGGTACTTGTTTTGATAGCATTAAACAGTAATGGTGTGGCATACTGCAGCTCTTTTGACCCTTAGGAAAGAGCTGACATGTTTTCAAAGCTTAAACTACATTGAACTTTATTATACAGTTATAGAAATTAAATGCATTTCTAAGTCTTGAATTAGATAAACATTTTATTTCTTTTTCTTTTTTTAATTTCTTGCAGATTCAGACCATCTTGGTGATGGATACGAGCGATATAAAATATTTCAGTTTGGATCAAAATCACTATTTGATTATTGCAAGCTCTATGAGTGAATCTAAATCTCTCCAGGTTAGGAGGTCTTTTTAGTTCTTCCTTGGGGGTGGGGGGTGGGGAGAGAGTTAGTTTAGACCTGAGATCTCCAAATCCCCCAGCCTGGGGGCCAGATGCGGCCCACGACAAGCCACTATGCGGACCCCTGCAAGCCTCTGGCCCGCTGAATTGGATATGACCAGAGCTGTGCTCCAGATGCACCTGGAGAGTGTTCTGAGGGCTGAGAAGGCCATGTGCTTCCCATCAGAATGCCTTCTAAAGGCCTAAAAACAACATTTCCTGGTTTTCCTGAGAAACCAGGTTTTTGGGCCATCTGAAGGCCTTCGGCTTTCTGAGGTTTTCAAATGTATTTATTTAAATTTCATGTTTAAAATGTATTTTTCTGGCCCTTGACACCATACCAGATATTTGATGTGGCCCTTTGGCTGAAAAGTTTAGAGATCCATGGTTTAGACCAGGGGTGTCCAAACATTTTGGCAGGAGGGCCACATAATCTCTCTGACACTGTGTCAGGGGCCGGGGAAAAAAAAGAATTAATTTGCATTTAAAATTTGAATAAATTTACATAAATGAATAGAGATGGAACTTATATGAATGAACGAAGGTCTTACAGTAGCTCAAGGCCTATAAAATGCCTTGCACAAAGCAAGGCCAGCCTTTCCTTTGCTGCCACTGCTGCATCACAGATGTGAAACACCCAAGTAGTGTAGGGAGCCCTTGTCCCACAGCTTAGGTGAGACATCGAACAGTCATCCTCACACTGAGAGCGGTTGCATCGGGCCAGCATGGGCTCCAGCAAGTCTCCAGAGGGCCAGAGGCTCAATGGAGGCCAGGGCTCCCTGTGGGATCCCCTGAGGGTGGCAAGTGGCCCCCGGGCTGGGGTTTGGGCACCCCTGGTTTAGACTACAGTTTAGCAGTATCTACAGAACTTCTGTGATTTCTGAATTGTTTAAGCATCTGAAAGCACATAAAGTTGCAAATTCAATTTGAAATTTTAAGAGTTACATGGAGGGCACACTAAAAATAAATTGGATCATTACTGGTTTGGGAAAATAGCTGTTAAACTTACAGCACTGACTTATACTATTTTAAATCCAAAGGAGTGTTTGAACTAAGCATGTTGGAATCAATGATAGAAGCAAATTGTGACTATTAATTTCAACACCTCAGTAATTTCAGTGGGACCTGTGGCCCCATCTTATTTTGGGCCTGCACTGTTGGAACATATGTTCTGCCAATGCACACTGTTGCTTTAAGTACCATAAAGTGCTTTGCAGCAGTGCAAGGCAGTAGTTTTTTGAGAAATCATCTGTGCAGATATTATCTGACTGTCCCTGCTGCAAGTCCAGCTCCATCACATGGAGAATGTTATATAGGATATTTGAACCAGGTGGTGATTAGAGGGAGTGGACATTCTTCTCCTGCTTGGTACACACTACCATACACAGGGTTTCCCCTCTTGAGTGCAGGAACAGAACTCCTGACAAAGCTCTGAAAGTTTCCAAGTTTGGTTCTGAGCATATGTGTGTCTGTGCAGATGACTGCTTGAAGAGCTATTATTACAGATAAACAACTGTCCTTCTGATGCTTTCCCAAATTATTCAATTAATCAGTTGGACCAGGCCCTCCAGACTCCAGCCTGTGGACTGAATCCAGCCCCCGTCTAATCTCTCACCTGCGTGAATGATGCTTACCATTCTTCAGGGGCAGACTCTTGGTCATGGTGCCATTCTCCCTTGAACTGCACCCCAGCTTGCTGTGTCTCTCCAAAAATCTGGGTGCAGTGGCTGCTGGGGTGACAGAACCTGGAAGTGGCAAACTGGGGCACAGTTCGGGGAGGATTGTCATCACAACCAGGATGTTCCCTGGCAGAACAGTAAACGCTGTTCATGCTGGGAAAGTGTTTCCCAGCACACAGTGGTCTCCAGTCTAGAGACTGCTGGGTTGGACATAAGCATTTTATATATGATGTACAATAAACATATCCTGGCTTTACCTATTCTAATGTCTTGACGGCATTTTATGCGTAGGAATTTTAAAAAATGCTCATGTGATTGCTGATTCTTCCAGCTTCTCAATGTTTTACCTATTTTCTCATTTTTCACAGATTTTCCTCTGGAATAATGGCATCTTTGAATTCCATCATCAACTCCCTGTGAATGGAGTTCTAAGTGTGGAGGTTTTTCCCAGAGGAGGCTCTATTTATTTAGTAGTTGCTCTATCAGACACCACCGTAAACTCTCTTTTATACCAATGGTCAGACAACAAATTTAGACAGTTTCATGAAATTCCAGTCAATGGAATAACACAAGTAAAAACCTTGACTTCTGGATCTGACATCTACCTAATCTTTGCAAAAGGTATTCATGCATATAAAATATCTTCAACAGAATCACCTGTTACTATGGTAATAGAAACATAAAATGATAACAGAAATTGCTTTCTTATCAAGAAAATGTTTTACGGTCATTTAAAAAAAAACAACTAACATGTCTTTGATAATGGAAAATGCAAATATAATGTTTGTCTAATATAAATATACAACTTGCAGCTTTTCCAAGAATATGACACTAGTAATTTATGGATTTTTAAATTTCTTTTTTATATTTTAGTTACTTTTAAACATGCTTGTAACCCTGAAACTTTGGGTTAGGGAGAGAGAGCTTGTAAATAAAATTACAATGGTTGATCCCACCTAGTTACATCAAATATATCCAGTTCTTACGATATGAAAAAGTATGCTAACATAAATGTGCCAACCACTATACAAATAATTAATTATTTGGCTATAGTAGTTTTATATATAAGTTCCACATTCTTCCTCTTGTTCTCTACAGGATCCAGCAGTTCATGTGACATTTTTGTCTGGGAGACAGGGCAGTCTTCCTTCAAGTATTTTCAGTCTCTTTTTGTCAATGCTGTAAATGAAATTCACACTTTTCTCCCACCTTCAGGGTTAGGTAAGTTTGAAAAAGCCACATCCTTTCGGGCTGCTTCACAGATGAAGTTTTTTTCCTACGCAGGCATAACTTCCATGTAGGAAATTGTGTATACAATATGTGTATGCCATTATGTGTGAAGAAAGCAAATGTTTCTTTTTTGCTGCATGTATAAGCAATAGGAAATTGCCATTGACCACAACTTCCTAATGTATGCACATGCAGCAAAATGGTGTATGTGTAGTATACAAGCATTTTGCTATACAGAAGTGGTATCTGTCGTACCTTATGTACACAGCATTTTTTTTACTGAGCATTGTGTTTCCAACTCCATTCCCCTAACATCAGAGCAGGCAGACATCTCTTGAAAACACTAGAACACAAAACCATCAACATTTGCTTCTTTCTGGATGGTGTGATTGTGCAAATTGCTTGATACATCCCTAAACAAGAAAAAGGGGCTGCAGATCTGCTATTCATGGTCAGCAGTGAAGCTTTTGGCACCATATCTTAGTCCCCCATTTCCTACTGTAAGGAAGCTTACAAACATATAAATGAAACTATCACATATGCTTCCCTTTATTACTTCTGCCTTCCTAATAAAAGGAGACTAGTAAACATAAAGATCATTATTAAATGTTAAGCAAATGTTCGACTGTAACTAACAGTGAAAGGAAAACTAACCAGAGAACTTACTTTATGTTGAATATAAGCACTTAAAATTTGCCTCTCTAAGTTTTTCCTTTCTTATGTTTCTTGATGCAGTCCATGTGCTGTTTGCCAGCAAGAATAAATCCATACTCTATTCCTGGAACTCAGAGATCAATCAATTCTCTCCAGTGTTGGAAGCCCCTCCTGCCAATCATTTTACCACTGTCAATGTAAAATCACTTCATGCAAACAAAAGTCTAATTGTTTTGTCTGGAGATTCTTACTCCAATATTTATGAGCTGACCTCAGTCTCCAATCAATCAGATTTTATACCAAGGTAGGTTTCTGATTTTATCTTTTGACCTATAACTGGATCCAGTTCTTCCTATTCAAATGTTTCACAGCCCAATCCTGAGCTGCCTGGGGCGCGTGGCTGCAGCGGCACCGAGAATGGCTGTTGCCGCATCCTGCGCACCTCAGCCTGCTGCGGGCGGCACCTCAGGAGAAGGGGACTTTTGTCCCCTTCCCCCAGGTAAGGGAAGCAACCCTGTAATGGGGCTACTCACTTCACTGCTGACCAAAAGGTCGGCAGTAAGGTAAAGGCGTTCATGTAGGGCTCTGAGGGACCTGCCTCCCTCCCCCAGCACGCCTTCCGCCCGCCCACTCTCCGCCCCATGCCTCCCTGTCATGCCTCTCGCCTGCCCTCTCCCTGCCCTCCCCACGCCTCGCCCCTTCCTGGAATGCCTCCTCCCTGCCCCCCCGCCCTTGCTTACCATGCCGCGGCTCTGCGATCCATGAGACCGCCAAGCAGCGGAGGACGGGCACCCGCTCGGCCAGCCAGCACTGGGCTAGCACGGACGCTGGCCTGGTGGTAAGCCTCACAGACGTACCTTACGGCACGCTTGCAACAGTGCGCTCCAGCAGAAAGCCAGAGTGCTGAGCTCAGGATTAGGCTTTTAGTTAGCTATAATTTCTAAAGGAAATCGCCTCCAACCTTTTGTTCATGTTTTCTGCAACTTCATGGATGTTGATCTAATCCATGGGTAGGCAAACATTTTGGCAGGTAGGCTACATTATCTCTGTCGCAATGTGTCAGGGGCTGGGAAAAGAAGAATTAATTTACATTTCAATTTTGGATAAATTTGCATAACTGAATACATTACAGTTGGAACTTATCTCTAAGTGGTAGGAGTGTACCACTGGTGCTGGGTGTCGTAAACATACTGTAAAGCACGTTTATGGCACTCTCCATGTAGGGACTGCCAGCACTAGTCAGTGCTGAACCCAGCGCCTGATGGATGCTGCCTGGAGCAAGGGAAGAGCTCCAGGTGGTGGTACGGTTTGTCAGGGCTGGGTGGAAGCATTCTGGGGAGAGGGCAGGGGAGGGTGGAGCAAGGGGAGGAGCCAGGGTAGGAGGGGGTGGGACCAGTGGAACCCTGCTCTGCCAGATTCAATGCTCTGTGTTGGACTGAAAAGCCTGACATGGAGCTCCTTCAGTCTGCACCAGCAAAATACCTGGCACAGACTGGAGGCAATCCATTGTGGGACCTGCCCCCTTACTCAAGGGAAGGGGACTAATGTCCTCTTCCTCTGAGGAGACTTCAGAGGCTGCTGCAGCACCCTTAGGATGCAGCCATAGCCAGCTTGGTTTTTTCCAGTTTCCAAAGAAACTAGAGTAAGATTTGATCAATAAACAAAAAGATTAGATCAAGTCTAGATCAAATCTGAGCAGCACCAAGGAATAACATTAGAGGCAAAAGGATCATTAGATTATTTGAATGATTTGACAGGGAGAGACATTAAGTTATGTATGTGAAGATCTTTGATAATCTGGCATATTGCTCATATGGTAAAAAATCTTTTCTGTTTTCTCTCTCTGAAGAGAGGGGTTCAAAGGAATGCACGATTGTGTGCTGTATGTTAGCTCATGTTGAAACTAGACTAATTCAAATGGGGAACAAATCTAGTATAGGATCCTTGTTTAGAGTATTATGAGCTGATGTTCTTGTATTGCTAAGTAAAAAAAAACAACTAAGCAGAAACTGAAATTGTATGTGCCAGTGCCCTATCCAACGTTCCAGCACTGATGGGGCCACAGTGCATACCCGAGGTAAGGGAACAAACATTCCCTTACCTTGAAGAGACCTCTGTGACGGCCATTCCACAGCAGGATGCAGTACATGCCCTGTTGGCACAGCTGCATCAGTGCTGGAAAGTTGGATTGGACAGTCCTGTGAGGTCCCATTGTCTATTTTTAGTAAGTGGAATTCTGATGAGAGATTTTTGTTGTGACAAAACCTTGACGTTTGCTGTATTTATCTTGGGAAAATTAATGCTTAATTATAATTATGCTCTTTTTGTTTGTTTTTATGCTAGTTCAGGTGAACTGCTGTTTGATCCTGGAGACAAAGAAGTTACGTTTGCAATCAATATCTTAGATGACACAATCCCAGAGGAAGAAGAATTTTTTAGAGTATGGCTGAAAAATCCAAAGGGCGGGGCAGAAATTGGTGCTAATGGTTATGTTACCATAATTATACCCTCTAACGATGATGCCCATGGAGTTGTTGCATTTGCCCAGGTAGTATTGAGTTATATCACAATGTGTTGTGCAGTAGGACAGCAAGTAAGGTGGTAGGAGGATAGAATGGGAGAGGGGGCAGAACCGGGTGAAATGGGAGAGGACTTAGGGGTGTGACAGAGGTGGAAGGAGTGGCACCTGGCATGGGCGACTTGCACTAGATGCCGTTCCCTCCAATAGCATTCAGCACACCACTTTTGTCTCCATAGACTTTCACAAGGTAAGAGCTGATGTAGATCCGAGGAGACTCTTTAATGATTGGGAGGCTTATGAAGGGGTAAGGGAAAATAATTTCCCTTTTCTTTCCCAAGCCTCCTGATCTGTCCCCCTACTATACTCAGAACAATACCTGTCAGTTCATAGAAGCTTCACAAAAGTTATAAGAACTTAAAAACAAGTTGAAAGATGCCCTTCTGCTGGCATAAAGCTGTTCACAGAAAGGCAAATGAGTGAGGCAGGAGAAAACAGACCTCAAATCCAAATAACTTCTTCCATTTGTGCAAGGTCTTGTGGAAGAACTTCTTAAGACATTTCTATGACCCACTAGAATTTTTATGCTTCAGCCGATATTTTCCTTATTCCCCCATTTTCTTGCACTGTAATTTATTCCTGCTGAATAAAGATACACCTTTTAAGTTTCAGTTATCTTTATATTTGACAGGGTTCCCAATAGTCGCTGTTCATCCTAGCGTACCATCTTTTTTCATGGCATTTTGTAGATGTGCCTTTTTTAAGGTTTTGAGCCCCTTTGGAACAGTTTTTTTTTTTCATTTCACTTGCTACATAAAGCACTTTGTGAACAATATATAGATACTCTTAAGTAATTCTGCCCAATACTGCATATATGCAACAGGGATCAAATGTGTACACCTGTGGGCTGTGCAGAAATAGGTTTTAATAATGCAGCTTCTTGATACACTATAGTGCTGCACTGTGAAAAGTCTTCTGCTAGTGTTTGCACAAGAGCTCATGAAATGACAGTAACACATGTTCTCCTTCTATTCATGTTTCTTTGGATTCAAGTCAAAATCTTTGAAAACAGGCCAGTTATATGTTGAATTCCTTATGTATTACTTTGGGAATTAAATATAGGGAACCCAGGTTCTTTTTCCTGAGTACTGATCATTTTTTTGTAACATCTTTTCAGATATTTGTGAAGTTACTCAATTTTTTTTCTATTTTATGTGTACATTCTTAGAATTCTTTATTTAAACAAGTAGAAGAATTGGAACAAGACACCTTGATCTCCTTGAATATTGAACGCTTAATAGGTACCTATGGACGTCTTATAGTACAATGGATAGCCAATGGGAGCATTAGTGATATATTTCCAACTTCAGGAGTGGTATGTATTGTGATAAATAGAGTATTACTTGCAAAACGTGCAAAGTTCAAATAGCTAGTGTATCAGTGATCTAATTAATTACCAATTTGCATATACGAGCATTGAAAACTGGTTGGTTAAGCTTAGAAAGTTTTTCTATTGTATTTACTGTTGTATAATTAAGGGCTCAATCCTGTACTCTCCCAGAGACTGTGTTGAGCTCTAGTGCCAGTGCTGGGTGCTGTAAACATGCCAAAAAACATGTTTATGGCACCAGGAGAGCAAGGAGTGACGGTGCTGGACCCAGCACTGGGAGGCCAACACTGGGGGAGTGCTCACAGTAAGGTGCACTGCTGGGTGGCAGGGTTTCTGGGCAGGATGGGAGGCATTTCAGGGTGGGGGGAGGAAAGGGGTTGGGAATGGTGGGTACTATGGTCCATGTTGGGCTGAAAAGCCAAACATGGAACTCCTGCAGTCTGTGCTGGCGAAATAGCCATCACAGAATGGAGAAGATCATTGCAGCCCCCGTGCCGTTACTCAGGGGATGGGGGCAGAAGTACCCTTTCCCCAAGGAGGCCTCTGGCAGCCCTGGCAATACTACTGAATGCTGCAGTAGCCATTTTGGCACTGCTACACCCAGAGAAGCCGCCTGAGATAGGATTGGGCTGCCCTAGTATGAATTCCGTATCTGACAAAAATGATTGCGATAGTCAACTCTGTTCATTTTCAAAATTACAAATATAATGCTAACTCGCAATGCCAGAGGCAGCTGAATAGCATCAATAGGATCTGTGCCTGCTCAGAGGTACCTCAGTGACAAAAACTTTAGTCAGAAAACTAGTGATTCCGCCTCCCCGCAGTAGCAAATTCCCTGAATTTGCTGGTGCAGGTTAGCTGGCCTGTGCCAGGGCAGGTAATGTGGTGGCAGGGGCAAGTCATGGGCAATTCAGGGGAGGCTCAGGATGGGGAGGGCAGAAGGGGTGGAGTTCTTCATAAATCATACACATTGGTTCCTATCCCCTCTCCCTTCCTCTCCTCAGAATACACCAGCAAAATAACTGGTGTGAGTCTGAGGACACCCATTGGTCATCAGGCAACCTCCTGGGAAGTAAGTAAAAGTTACTTACCTTTCACTGGGTGTCTGAATGCCCTCCATCACTGCATGCAGGGTGCATTCCATTGGCATAGTAGAAGATGGTGGGGGTAGAATTGGGCCACTAGTTTTATTTCTTTGGGAGACTTAGCACATTTTTCCCTTTCTGTGGTCATCCCTACCTTGGGTAGAGTTCTATTCTGTTATCTATGACACAAAATCCGTCATTCAACTGTTGTGTGTTCTGTAGAGCTAACCTCACTTCCCTGCATGGGCAAGACTTTTGCCTTGAACAAGTACAAAAAGTAGACACTGGTCAACTCTGTTCAGAAAGTACTAAACAGGGGCCCCTGTTGTCTGTTTGCCTAAGATAGTTGGTATAGTCTCTTTGTTTAAAAGCAAGCAAAAAAAAAATCTTTTAGAAATAAGGTTCTAAAAAGTGGACAATCCAGATTAATGTTGATATGGTGACATTGTTCATATTCAACAATTATTAAATAAATTAAGGGCACCATCCAGACAATGTTAAGTGCTCTAAAGTCCCACTTGGTTGGCAGCATCAAATATATACTTAGATCTTTCCTTTTGAAATCAATGAGAACTGTGTTTTAGATAATGATTTAAGATAATCTAGATGGATTGTGCTATAATTTGTTGCATTTGCACCATTTACTCTTAGTATACTGATTTACACTGTTCCTCAAAAAAAATGTGATGTATTTTTATCCTTAAAATATTTAGATTACATTTTCAGAAGGTCAAGCCTTGTCAACAGTCACCTTAACAGTCCTTGCAGATGTCATTCCTGAAGTTGCAGAGACGGTGATTATAACTCTCACCCATGTTAGCACTGTGGGCATTCAGGATTCCATAAGAGGAGCTACTATTGATTCAAACCGAGCGAAGGCCGTGCTCACCATTTTGCCTAATGATTCTCCTTATGGTATAGTAGGATGGCACGTGGATTCTCTCTTGGTTAAAGTAGCAGAACCTGAAGGTAAGTCAGTTTTGCAATTATTCTGAAGAATTGCTAGTATAATTTTTCCAAATCTCTTTTTGTGGCACCAGTTTCAGCTCTGTATCAGAGTACAACAATCTCTTGAGAGAAGCACGTTATCAAATATTTCACCTTACTCTGAAGAATGGAGCTTGGCTCACATACTTGAACCATCTAGATTAGTTTTTCTGAAGCTATCTAGCTTGATGTGTTTTTGTTCACTGTTTCTCTGTAATTGTGGCACATTATCAGCATAATGAGAATAGTTTAATACCTGTATTTTATTATTTTTACATGCTACACCAGAAATGAAGCAGTTCGTGATGAATTTCACAGACCAGCCCTCACTAAATCCCACCCCACTCCCCGCAGATGCAGTCACATCAATGAAGTACATACTGTATCCTATAATGTATCCTGCAGTCTGGAGGCCTCTTCAACATAAACACATAAGAACAGCCCCACTGGATCAGGACATAGGCCCATCTAGTCCAGTTTCCTGTATCTCACAGCGGCCCACCAAATGCCCCAGGGAGCACACCAGATAACAAGAGACCTCATCCTGGTGCCCTCCCTTGCATCTAGCATTCTGACATAGCCCATTTCTAAAATCAGGAGGTTGCGCATACACATCATGGCTTGTACCCCATAATGGATTTTTCCTCCAGAAACTCGTCCAATCCCCTTTTAAAGGCATCTAGGCTAGACGCCAGCACCACATCCTGTGGCAAGGAGTTCCGCAGACCAACCACACGCTGAGTAAAGAAATATTTTCTCTTGTCTGTTCTAACTCTCCCAACACTCAATTTTAGTGGATGTCCCCTGGTTCTGGTGTCATGTGAGAGTGTAAAGAGCATCTCCCTATCCACTCTGTCCATCCCCTGCATAATTTAGACCTTGAACATTAGCCCTTCTAAACCAAAGTCAAAACACTGTGAGCCCACACTGAACTGTGCCACACTGGAGAACTGGTAATCCACACTGAATGGTAACAAGCGACTACACTGGTCAGAATGGATGCCCACACTGGGCAGCGAAAACAGGCCGCCAGTCCACCCTGGCCTATGCAAGGAGCAGCCAATGAGCTGCTGTCCCATTTTCTCATCTTTGCCTCATGTTCTAGGAGTGTCTGGTAAGGGGGAATGAAGCACTATGGCACTTCACTGTCATTACGTGAGATGACTTATAATGAAACTAATTTTACTGTTGACTGATATTTGTTAAACAAGAGTTACATTCTTATAGCATACTTCTAGTCACAAAAATTTCACCAAACTTCTAAACAAAGGCCGGGAACAATTCTATTATTACTGAAATAAATGTTAGCTTTCTGGCCCAGAGAAAACCCATGCAGTCATGAGGAGAATGTGCAAACTCTACGCGAACAGTGGCCTTGGTCAGGAATTGATTTTTTTCTTTCTCAGCAACTTCATAACGAAATGACTTTGAACAAAATGACCTTAAGTAAGAACTTGGCTGTTTATAGATATAGAATTTCATCTTTTAAACTAACATTAAATTGCCTCTCATATATAAAAACAATAAACATTAAAAATAAAATATTGTTTCATACTAAGCTTGGGCATTCATGTCCATGTTGTTTCTTTGTTAATCCAATTTGTATCCCACTTTTGCTTCTTTGGTTACATTTCAGTCTGGAGGACTCAGTTTTGGTTATGTATATATGGAGATATGTAGCACGTAGACTTTAAGGGTGCAGTCCTAAAGTTAACTAAAGCACGTTTGCGCCACTGTGAGAGGAAGCCACGTCGGCATATCTAGATGCCGACATAAGCCTCCGCTGCGGCTTCCTCGCAGCCGCTTGTGTTGGCATGCCTGCGCCGACACAAGCGGCAAAGGTAGGTGCAGGGGGGGAGGAGGAGGGAAGGAGGCATTTCTGGGCGGGGGGAGGGCAGGTGATGGGTGGCCCCGGGGGCGGGCACACGGGGAGCCAGAGGCGGGGCTGGGACCCAACAGTTATGGGACCCTAACAGAGCGGCTTGACTTGCGCTACCTCCAGAGGTGGTGCAGGTCTGAGGAGACCAATTGGGGCTAGCAGCCCTTACCCAGGGATAAGGGGAAGAGTTTCCCCTTGCCTCTGGCTGAGCTGCTGCTGCCAACAAACCTGCGTTGGATGCAGTGCAAGCCTCCTGGCTTGCTTGCTCCAGAGCAGGTTTAGATTGCGTGCTAAGTGAACTAGAAAAGAAATATTAATGTTATCATTGCCCTAAATTCTTCTGAAACCCTTTTAAAAATATTTTGTTGCTCCTTTTCTGTGGCAGTTTCACTTATTTTTGCCCTAACTCCAAAGCTTTGATAAGAATTCCTTATTTCTGACAAAAATGTAATTTATTGAGAGATATGAGCCATTGCTGTCATGTTCAGTTTGTCATGCTGGGCATTTGAGACTTCAAGATCTGAGCGTGAAAGGCAAATGCCTTCAATCATGAACTGAATCATTGCACCAGATGATGTTCCATGTAATTTTGATCATGATTTTGGAGTTAAGGTGAATGAAAGGTACTGATAGGTTTGGGGGTGGCAGAGAGATGAATGAAAATAGGCTAAGTAAAAGCAAAAAAAGTAACTTGTTTAAATTATGGATCACATGCTGTTTCTTGCGCTTCACTAAATCATTTTCTGCCTCTTTCAAGCTCTTCAGGGATTTTTATATCTTTGAAGTATTCGAAAGTGCTATTATCCTCAAATTTCACACATGGAGCACTCTGGTTGTTTCAGGAGTTTGGTTACAGGGTAGCTGTAGCTCACTGAAGTAGAAATCAAAGTGACTGTTTCAGAAATGATACCTTAGGGATATTAGACCACTTATTACAAATTTGTTTTTAAATCTTTCAGAGAAATCAACTTTTGTTACTTTATATATTCTCCGAGAACAAGGATTTGTTGGAGATATCCGCTTGCAGTTGATATCCAAACCTCTTTTTTCACTTCCTCCTGTTAATCAAGCAATGGAAAACGAGGATTATAGATTAGAAAATAAGACCATTATTATGACAGAGAACATGACAACAGCTTCTGTAGCTGTAGCCATTTTGCTGGTGAGTTTTTGAGAAGATTAGTTCAGGTTCCTGGCAAACCTGCAGTTGGGTTGTTTATGGCTAAAACAAATGTATTTTTTTCTGGTTAATATAAATTATTATAAAATTGGATAGTATTTCATAATTTAAAATTGATCAGAAATGGCTTTGATCGATCAAGTGTTGCCTCTAAGACACAAGAATTCTGATGTATGCTTAAAGTCTTGGGCAGTTCCTAAAGTCCTCTTCATTTCAGCTAGAGGCAGCATCAATTGCAAGTATGAATCAAGTGCTTTTATTGAAATGAATACACATGAAAACTTTTTGTGGTAAGAACAGAGAGATGCCTTGCTGAAGCAGTTTTTGTCCATTTTTACTCATGCACATTGATCTGACATAACTATATTATTATTATTAATATTAATAAGAATATTTATGTACCACTTTTCAAACAGAGTAGTTCACAATGTAGTTCACAAAGTAAAATAAATCATTAAATAATTCCCTCTACCCACGGGGCTCACAGTCTAAAAAGAGCTGTGGAAGAGACACTAGCAGCAGTCCATGGAAAATACAGCATCGTGGGGCAGAGAGGGACAGTTGTTCTCCCCCTGCTAAATGTAAGAGGACACTACTGTAAAAGATGCCTCTTTGCCCAGTTAGAAGGGGATCTAACTGGAGCCCAGTTTGTATCTGAAAGAAAATAAACTGCACTCAGCTTCAGTGCAAACATGGAAGGTTAGACTACATGTTATATTGAGCACACCATTAAAGTGGATTTTCTTCACATTTCAGAACTGAAATGAGAGAAATGCTCTAATCCTTTGCCATGGTTAGTATTTGCCCCAGGAGGAAAGCTCCCAATGTCACTGATGAGACGGCTGCAACTCACTGTGTGTGTAACTCACCCTCTTCCTTAGTATTGCTTTTCGGCCTTTTGGCTAAGATCAAGCGAAACATTCTCTATTAAAGTTCATCTGTTTTTATCAGTTTAGTATAATAATAAGAGGAATTGGTCAATTAATGTACTGTATGTACAGTTTAGTTCAGTGTAGTTTTAGTTTACTGTATGTAAATATTTACTCTATATTTGAGCTGACTTCTCCTTACAGGCTGTCTAGAATTATAAACTGAATTTGCAACGTTGTTTAAAATATTTTTTCTTTCTACAGGATAATATTCCAGAATTGCAGGAGGGGTTTATAATCAATATCAGCAGTGTCCAATTGTTGGACTCATCTCTCACTGGAGGGCAGCCAAGTGTGAAGAGACCTGGCTTAGAAATAGCTGAGATAACAATTGAAGAGAATGATGATCCCAGGGGAATATTTGGTTTCAATGCTACCAAGGTGAAGACAAATTGAAAACTGTCAGTGTCTGGTACTGTTCTTAGTCTATATCCCCTGAAACAAACTTCATTTAGTGTCATAATATTAAGACTTACTGCTGAGGGACCTGATGTGGACCCTAGGCCTAGAAAAAACATGCTGAGTTGGTACTTTTGCTGCAGCATCAAATAGAAGGGAATTTTGCTGTTCATATGAGCGGGTAAAGGAATGATAGTAACCATGATATTCTAGAAAGTCTATAAAGGGCTGGTAAAAGGCAAATACAGCGGACTCGTATTATATGTGGATATTCATTTCCTGGAAGGAAGACTGGGGGTATTCAAACTCATAGTTTTTGCCCCCCCCCCACTTTCCAAACACAACCAGAGATAAGCTCCAGTCAGTTCTGGAAGGTCTTCTGGGGAAACCCTCCAGGGGCGCCCCCGGTCCTCAGAATGCCTTATAAGGTATAAAAGCATCACTTCCAGTTTTCTGAGGGTAACTGAAAGTAGTTTTTTTGTTTTTACTGAAATGTGCATTTTCAGGCCTGTAGATGCTGTGATCAGGCTGTGCAGGCGCCCACAGAGGCTGCACTCCCCTCCCCTCTGGGGAGGGTCCAGGTCTATCCACCTGTGGATTTGGGGTGACCCTCTTATATAGGAATTCATGGTTGGACCTGTAATTTCAGTGACAGGATCCTGTGGGGAAGTGAACTAGCTAGAATGTGGGGTACAAGGATTGCTCTGGATGCTGTGGGTGAACAGCCCCTGCTTATGTGATCTCTTCAACTTACATGGAAGCATGAAGATCAAATCAGGATTTCAGTGACAAGTGATTGGTTTGTGTGACTGTGATGAAGGCCACAGTTGGAGTCAGTGTACTGTCAAGATAGGCAGGTTGATTGAGGAGGGGCCATGAGGTGACAAACTCCAACATTTACCAGAGAAAGTGATGGTGACCTTTTAATATGTCAAACGGCGGGACATGCATCTCTACTCAGAAGTAATTCCCAATGAGTTCAGTGGTACATATTCCTGGATTGCACCAAAGTGTCTGATTCCTGCTTTGTTTTGTTTTTTTAATCTTACTTTTTAATATGCAGTCTATGTTGAATCATGTGTTAAATAATGCAGAGTAATTTTACGTGTTGTACAAATTTAAATGGACAATGGAGGTATGTTTATTTTACTTACTGCAAGAAGTATCTGAACAAACAATAAGATCCTAATCCCAATGAAGATGTGCAGCTTAATTCTCCCAGTTTCAGTTTCAAATAGATGCAATCAATTCATAGTGGTTTGAATAACTGTCTGTAGTGTTCACTGAATACTTCTGTTATTTCAGGACGTAAGTGGAACAGTGGCTGGTTATGAGGTACCTCCTCCAGCAAATGTTCTGAAGCTACAGGTTACTCGAATTGCAGGAAGATTTGGGTCAGTAAATGTATATTGGGAAACCACCCCTATGACAGCTAGCCTGGAAGACTTTACACCATCCTTTGGGAACCTTACGTTTGCAGATGGACAAGTATGCAAAAATGAACAAGTATTTTAGGTCATCTTGCACACCTCAGTTTCTGTCTTTGAAACAGTTGGGCTATATTTCCTGTGGCAGTGATCCCATGTGATGACTGCAATGAATTATGTGATGAAATCCCCATCACACATTGCCTCTTCATGCTTGCTTTATTTTTTTAAGCTTCTCCTGTAACTATATGAATGGTGGCATGAAAGAGTGTTCAGAATGTACCTGGAATTCCTTTACATGTAAAAGCAATTGTATGCTTGGCTTTTCATTTCTCATGAAATGAGATCTACATGGGAGTTTAAAAGGGTTAAAAGAGCACAAGATTCAGCCCTTGCAGCATGTGCTCACCAGTGCGCTGGTACTAGAACTCACCAATACTATTTTACAGGTTGTGATTAGTGATGTATCAACAAGACTGTGTATTCCATGTAAGTGTAAGACAAGTACAAGTGGAACCTTGGTATCCACTAGGGGTTCCGTTCTAGAACCCCCAGTGGATACTGAGATCCATAGGGTGAATCTTTAAAATTCTTATAAAGGGAAAAAATTGCCAAAATCTCATTTCCTACCTTCGCACTGTTAAACTGTGCCAGTTGCAAGCTTCTTGGGTTTAAAAATAGTTTTTAAAACCCACTTCTGTGTTTCTTGCTCCTCCATTATCATCCCAGAATGCATCGGTATAGATACTGTACAGCATTCAGCCATTAGATGGGGGTGAATAATGGAATTATTGGAATGAAATTATTCCTTTAAATTCCATTATTCACCCCATCTCATGACTGAATGTGTTATATTGTCTATACCAGTGCATTATGTGGTGACAGTGGAAGAGCAAGAAACATGGAAGTGGGTCTTCAAAGCTATCTTTAACCCTGAGATGCTTTCAACTGGCACAGTTTAACAGGGCAAAGGTAAGAAATAGTATTTTGACACTTTCCCCCGTTGTTACAAGGTATATACAAGTGGACCCCAGTATCAGTGGTGAGTCAAATGTATGGATGCCGGATCAGTGGATACTGAGTTCCCATTTGTACAAGATTTAATACTGGGCATAGAAATCTGCATTCTGAGAATCTTTGTTTCACTTTGTTTTTAAGTTTTTAGCCCTGATGGCTTGGGGCATAAATTGGGAAGTGTGTAGGTGAAGCCTGATGAAATCACCCAAGTAAGTGGTAATAGGGTAGGATTTCAGTAGCCTACTTAGTTCCTTGCCTCATTCCATGCTTAACAGAAGCAGAAAATTTGTACTAAACACAAATATATGCTTATGCTTACTTTGCATAACTTAGGGCACAATCCTAACCAGGTCTACTCAGAAGTAAGTCTATTTTGTTCAGTGGAACTTACTCTCAGGAAAGTGTGGTTAGGATTGCAGTCTTCTGATTCATTGCTGAAGTTTTAGATAAAAAAACACAGCCAGTTGCTATGCTGATGAGCTCTTAGGGTACTGTTCTACCTTCTCAGAACTGACCGTATAACTGCTCCTTAAGGGTAACAGTGAGCAGTGGTTGCATATTACGGAAACACCACTGTCTTCCTTTATTGAACTCATCATATCTGACCACTTGTCCTTAGCAGCAAGTATGATCTCTTGGCAGTGGCATAGCTACGGGGGTGACAACGCGATAAATACTCCAGGCACCACAATACAACATGTAAGCGCCCCACCCCCACCCCACTTGCCATCAGAGCCATTCCGGGCAGTGATGACAATGCAGCATTGCCATTGCTGCCCAGTGGTTCCAATGGCAGGTGGGGGTACGTACACAGCACATTGAGGCACCTGCAGTACTTAACACACACCCCTTTAGCTATGCCACTGTCTTTTGGCATCAGGTGGGTATTATGTAAATACAGATTGAGGTAGATACTTGACAATAAATTTTAATAATATTTAGTAGATTGGATTTATTAAATGATTGGACCAGTGTTCTTCCAAAAAGAAATTATCATGCCTGGGGCTAAATTTCTAGCGTGTCTAACAATTTCTTGCCTTTCTTTGCAATCCTATGCATATTTACTTGGAAAGAAGTCTGACTGTGTTCTGTGATGCTTACTCCTGAGTAAGTATGTTTAGGATTGCAACCTGAGGCTAGAAACTACTTTCTTTTATCTAGAGTTCAGGCCTTCATTAAACACAAGTGGACAGATTTTTTCATTGTGCTCTGTGTCCCAAACTGAGTCATCTAAAGCGCTATTTGCACATTATTGCTGAATGTAAGTAGGAGGAGTGGCTTTGCAGTGGGAGGGTTTCAATGGGAAAACACTGACCAGTGTGTTTTCATTACAGAGTGTGTAGAGAGTTCTTCACACATACAGGTATACATGCAGGGGGCCTCTACACATATTCTAATAGCACACATGGATTAGTGTCTGCACCCCGCCATCACAGTGCTTCCCCAGACATGTTCATTTCACTGGACAATAATATCTGATCACCATGCTGATCATAATGATGATGCATTTCTTGTATTTCGCTCTGTGTGTGTGTTTTTTTCCAGGCCATAGGAATGATAGAGATCACCATCATAGATGATGACATTGTAGAATTTTTAGAGATCTTCAGTGTCACCTTGCTCAGCGTGACTGGTGGTGCCAGGTTAGGTGAAGACGTGCAGGTGACTGTCGCTATTCCACCAAATGACTCTCCCATTGGAGTATTTGGATTTGAAGAAAAGCATGTAAGTGTGAAAAGATAGTAGATTTTCACTACTATCTACTACTACTGGGGGGGGGAATGTTTGTGTGACACTGGCTCATCACTGAATCAAGGATTATTTCAAAGATATAGCTGTGAAGATATTAGGAAAGTGTTTCTTCAGAGCAAAATGGTAACAAACTTATTTTTATACAGTTGGAAGAAAAATAAACGTACAGGTATAACCTACTTATCCACGGATTTTTTACCAGTGGTTTTTCTCAACGCAATGAGAAGGGCCCTTTAAATTAAAGGAAAAAGGTTGTTTAACAATAGCCTCATTAATGCGAGAGAGGGCAACCAGCTGACAATCCATCAATCATTCTCTCTCCAGGCACTTAGAACAGCTTCACTCCAAGGCAAGCGACCCCTCCCTTCCTCCTGAGCACATGAAAGAAAGATAATCATTCTTTCCCAGTGCTGCACTCTGGGTTAAAGGAGGGGTTGCTGGCTTGGAGTGAATCCTTTCTAAGCGCCTAGAGAGAGACTGATTGATGGATTGTCTGCTTAATTACTCTGTGTTACATTGCAAAGGTTGTTTTTAAATCACTTAGCAAAGGAACATTGTTTTTTAAGTGGATTTGCTTTCATGTGTTTTTTTCCTTCCATGTGAGTTCTGGGAACGGAACCCTCATGAATAATGAGATGGGCAGCCCGATCCTGAACCCGGCGGCACGGCCCCGTACCGCTGAGAACAGTCGCAAACATGCCATAAGGCATGTTCGCAGGGCTCACCACCAAGCTAGCACCGGTGCTAGCTCAGCGCCGACTGGTGCTGGGCTAGCACCAGGCTAGCGTGGGGCAGCGGCGGAGCTTCCACAGCACGGCGGTGGATGACACTGCTGGGCTGCGGAATGGCAAACGGGGGCGGGGCATTCCGGGGAGGGGGGAGTCCAGTGTGATGCAGGGAGGTGGGCAGGGAGGCTGGCATGATGTGGGGAGGGGGGAAGGGAGGCTGGTGTGCCAGAGGCGTGCCAGAAGGCGGGCAGGAGGAGGACCCACAGAGCTTTGCTCCACAAGATCCTAGGTGCTTGTGAAGGCCGCGTGCCTTACATGAGCGCCTTTACTTTAGCAGCGACCGATTGTGGGGCTGCCTCCCTTACCCAGGGGAAGGGGACAAATGTCCCCTACTCCCGAGGTGCCTCCCGCGGTAGCGTGGGGGGCGCTGGATTCGGCGGCAGCCTTCACGGTGCCACCGAGCTGGGGCGGGGCTGCTCAGGATTGGCTGCCCGTTAGGATTGGGCTCTAAACCTGTTCTTTAAGAAAATGGTTTTCAAAAATGTATTTATATTTTTTTAGAATCACTTGTTGCCACATTTTGTACCAACTGCAATTTCTGTGCACTTTTCAAAGGCAGTCCCAAATAGTGTGTTTAGTCCAATCCGAATTAGCCAAAGTGTGTCCACCTGTGCAAAATTAGTGTGTTGTCTTCGAAACAAACATTTGAATTTCCTTCCAAAGTGTGGTTTTCTAGGATTCCCTCTGCAGTAGAATGAAATCAGTGTTGCTACATATATTGATAAAAGAATAAACCTTGCCTTTTTTATTTACGCTTTGCAGAACACCTGTAAATTTTCCATTGTTCTAATCTGGGGCCTTATTAGTCTGTTTCTTCTGATGCTTCGCTTACAAAGTAGTTTTGTGCAGACAGGTTGTCATTAGAGGCATATAATCGTTTGTTGTGATGCTGGAGATAAGATGTTGTTTGTAGGCAGGATAGTAAAATGAGCATGTTCAGATTACCAGCCAGCTCTTTGTTGCTAGGAAACGGCTCGCACAGGAAGGACACTAGGTTATGTCCATATGACACAGCCACCGATCCCTGCTAAATTGGTTTATAATTCTTTGAGGAATTTAATAAACTGGTTTAATTGTTTTACAGATACAGTCAGTTTTTCGGACCCTGAAAGGAGAAAATTTGACAGGATTTTTCATATTATTGCTACTGTTGGTTTTTGCTGCATAATTTCACTTTTGAATAAAATACTGTTTCTGTAGGTTTCCCATTTGAAATATTTAGTAAGAGAAAAAAGCATAACTCAGCCATCAGAATGCAAAGAGAAAAGACTACAGGTCTTGCCTGTAAAATAAATCAGTGGATACCAAATCAGTGGAAAAATAGACCCACTTCCAGGTTATTTGCTCCTCCATTGTCTCCCCAGAATGCATTTATAGATGCTGTTTTGCATTCAGCCAATAGATGGGATGAATAATGGAATCTAGTCTTGCTACAAGGCATTTAAAGGTGGATCTCAGTATCAGCGGTGAGTCAAATCAGTGGATACCAAATCAGTGCATACCAAGGTCCTACCTGTATTTTGTCTCAAAGCAGTGAGACTAATGGTGTGTACACAGACATAGACTTCTGCTTGTATGCAGTCACTGCTGGTTTGGGAACTACATTTCTTTATGCAACACTTGGGACTGTACAGATGGTTGAAATACCAAATCAGTAGCCCCAGTCAGGGAACAAAAAGATGTGTGGTGCTTTGATTATTTCTTGAAGTGGGGACAGGTGGGACTTTCCACCACTTCTTATCTTACATTTAATAAGATTTACTGCCCAATCCTTTTTGACTAACCGCTGGTGGAACAAGCATTTTTTTTTTTGTTGGCAACCTTCAGTCTCGAAAGACTATGGTATCGCGCTCTGAATGGGGTTCTGGAACAGCGTCTAGTGTGGCTGAAAAGGCCAATTCGGGAGTGACAATCCCTTCCACACTGGGAGCAAGTGCAGTCTGTCCCTGGTCTGTCTCCCTGGCTATGGGCCTTCCTTCTTTGCCTCTTAGCCTCAGACTGTTGGCCAAGTGTCTCTTCAAACTGGGAAAGGCCATGCTGCACAGCCTGCCTCCAAGCGGGACGCTCAGAGGCCAGGGTTTCCCACTTGTTGAGGTCCACTCCTAAGGCCTTCAGATCCCTCTTGCAGATGTCCTTGTATCGCAGCTGTGATCTACCTGTAGGGTGCTTTCCTTGCACGAGTTTTCCATAGAGGAGATCCTTTGGGATCCATCATCCATTCTCATGACATGGCCGAGCCAACGCAGTCGTCTCTGTTTCAGCAGTGCATACATGCTAGGGATTCCAGCACGTTCCAGGACTGTGTTGTTTGGAACTTTGTCCTGCCAGGTGATGCCGAGAATGCATCGGAGGCAGCGCATGTAGAAAGCGTTCAGTTTCCTCTCCTGTTGTGAGCAAAGAGTCCATGACTCGCTGCATTATGCCAGCATAAACTGCATTTTGTCAGTTGCAAAAGGCATTCTGGCACTGTGAAGTCACATGCTGCCAGAGTGCCAGCAGGGATGGTGGAGCCTCCATGTGCACACTGGCAGAGCAGAAGAGGTCCACCGACACAGGTAGGATAACAGGGGAGGTGGAACAGGGGCTGGGGAAGGGAGGAAGAAGGGCAGAGTCGGGCAGGCGTGGGAGGGTCCAACCAGGGACATTGGAAGCATCCCTGCACACACATTGGTGAATGTCTGCAGATCCATCAGGCAACAGTATCAGTGGTATATAGATGTTAATGGGGAACATTCTGAGCACTTGATGTAATATAAACATGGTGTGTTTATACAGATATATAGATTTTGTTTGTTTATTTCAGGTAACGGTGAAGGAGCCTCAGTCAATTGATGATTCTGCTGCAAATGCATTTCTTACTGTAAGTCGGAGTCCAGGGGGCCGGGGAGAAGTTCGAATGATTTGGATTCTTGAGGAGGCAGCTAAATATGATCTAACTCCTCTCAATGGAACTGTTGTCTTTACTGAGGTACATTCACTGCTTGCTAGCATTTTCTTCTTACTCTCATTCTTGAGTATAAATTGATCCTCTTATCACATGGTCATTAAAGGGAAAACTGAATCCACCACTGCAAGGTCCTAGATGAGTAAACTTTTGAACACCATCCACTGTCTTCATAGATACAATTACTTGTTGCTTTGGCTGGACTTAATATGATAGATATTTGCACAGCTATACGCTTGATCCAGAAAGCAGAAAAAAGTAACACCTATGCGGTAGTAGGACCACCTTTGTCTGGTTATAATGCTTCCCAAGAAGGTCTGTCACCTTCCAGATCCTGCTTTGAGCCATGGACTCTTGTCACTCCTTTATAGGAGACCATTTTCTGGATTTGTAAATGCTTTGTGTTTGATGGAATAGCCAGCTAAAAGACTAAGGGTGCAATCTAGACTGGCCCTTGGGCCAGCGCAAGTTCCTTGTGCCAGCCCAGGAGGGTCGCAAACGTTCTGTAAGGCATTTTTGTATGTGCTGTAAGGCACGTTTGCGCCTCCTCGAGAATCAGCTAGGCTGGTGCTGAATTCAGCCTCTGTGTTGATGGAGGCAGCGAGAGTGAGCCTTGCATCGACTGAATTCGGCTGATGGAAGGCTCTGTGGAGGGTGGGGAAGAGGTGGGAGGGAGGCATTCTGGGGTGGGGGAGGGAAGGCAGCCCTGGGGGCAGGCAGGTGAGGAGTTGGAGGCAGGGCTGGCATCCAGCTGTTATGCCAGATCCTAGCCCTCATACCCGAGCAGCGCTCTCCTCGGATTTGTGTCGCCTTAGGAGGTGGTGTAAGTCCAAGGAGACCCATAGGGGTTGTGGTGGCTTAGCTGAGCCACTTTGCAGCCCCAACTTGCACTGGATACAGTGCAAGCCTCTTGACTTGCCTGTTCCAGCGCAAAATAGGATTGCGCTGCACATCTTCCTCTCAGCATTAAAATAGTACTTTTGAATTATTCATCTTTTGGAAAAAAATATTTCCTTATATTCCTGGAGGTTATTCCTAAAGCACTAAGAAGACACCTGCTCTGGATGAGTAGGCAGGGTTCAATTAAAAATTTCTCCCCTGGGGGGGAGGCTCCCCATCCCAGGCCAGCCTTGCCTAGTGATAGAATTAGTAGAGTTCTTCTGAACGTCATAGAGCTCCACCTTCATAGAGGTTGAAGACTTTCAACCCCTTACCCTGCCAAACTTGTCTGAGCCAGAGGCAGGGACCCCTGGGGGGAGGGTGAATGAAAGCTCTATCGCTGTGCAGTTTGATTGGTAGTTTGGTTTCTAGTTTTTTGTGTGTTTATATTTGCTTAATATGTATACTGTTCCAATCAATATGGAATTAACAAGTGCCTTAGCTCTCCCAGTTCATTCTGGGAAGGCAAGGTGGCCTCTCCCCTCCCCCTGAAGATTTCTTTGTTAATTTGACACTGCCTACTCATCCAGGGGAATTTGCCATACTGATGCTTTCAGAATACCATTTTGGAGGCTTAAAGAACAGAAATTTACATTAAGGCATTTTCTGTTTTTGTTTAGAATTGATGAACGTTTTCTTCTACCAGTATAGTTAGTGACAATTTTCTGTTGCATTTGAATGCAGATGGAATCCCAGAAAATTATAGTTCTGCATGCAATTCAAGATGGTCTGTTGGAAGGTGATGAAAGTTATACAATTCAACTGGTGGCGACAGATGACACAGAAATATCACCAATAAGTGGTAAACACAACAATTTTTTTTTCCAGCTTGAGACAGTGTTCTAATGTTAAAGGTTGCTTTGTATTATTTTAGACTGCCCTAACACTGAACTGTTTTTCTAATCTTTTGAATATAGTGCACTGGCCAAGCTGGTCCTGAAGATTCATGCCAGCTGATGCCTCAGTTTTCAAAAGAGATGTCTCATGTTGTGCTCTATACCTTCTGTTCTTCTCTAAAAAAAACAATGTTTTTTACAACAAACAATTGCTAATTTTCCCAATTCGTATTCTTTTGGTTGCTGACTGCCATTATGTTTTATAATAATACGAAAACTCAGTTAATCAGAACAGTGCAAAAATGGCTCTTTTTCAGTATTTTCAGGCCATGTTGATTTAAATTCAAATAAAGATATGATAAGGATTGATATATGGTGACATACCATAACTCTCTTTTTATTTGGGAAGGGCTGTAGTTCAATGACAGAGAACATGTTTGGCACGCAGAAAGTCTATGGTTCAATCCCTGACCTTGCCAGATAGACTGGAAAAGATCACTGTCTGAAATCCTGAGGAGGCTTTGCTTGTCAGCATAGGCAATACTGACCTAAAGGGACCAACAGTGTGTTAGATATATTTTCAGATATAAGTGTACGTGCTATTAGCAAGCTTCTTTGAATTTGCAGGTATAGCAACCATTACTATATTGGGAGATCAAGGAGCTTCTGGAATTGTAGGGATAGCTTCATCTTCCACCCACATCCTGATTGGAGAGCCTACAGGAAGGTATAATGGAACTGCTTTTATTGGGTAGGTGCATTACTGAGTTCTCTTCCCTTGTTGCAAACACTATGTCTGTAAACATGTATACGTTAAGAAGAAAGTACTCTTGTTTTAGCTAGCTATGCCTGGTAACAGTAGATAGCTTAAATTTTTTTTTAATGCTCTAACCTAGTCAAAACATCTCAAAAGTTTCACTTGGTACTTGGGAGTGACTGCAGAACTTGTACTTGAATTTATTTGTAGGCAGAGTTACCCATGAAAATGAAACCTGAAAATGATGGTGTGCTTATTGTTGTCTGCAGCTTAGTAAGAGGGCCAGGGATTTCCGGAGAAGTCACAGTCTCATGGAATATAACACCCCCTGATGAGAAGGAATTTGCTGAGCTAGCAGGAACTTTGACTATGAGAGACAAGCAGTCAGCTGCTGTTGTTCTAATACAGGTATGAACAATAGACTCAGCTTCTTTTCAATGTCCCATGGTGTCTGAAAGGTGCATCTTGGATCACATTTAATAACCAGCTTTCCCCCCCCCCCCATGGTGAATATCCTCTTAGCTTGTCTTTTTCCTTTTTCCAGGCTCTTGATGATAACCTCCCTGAGGAGAAACATTCCTATCATTTTCATCTAGCTGCTATCAGTGATGGAGGAATCATTAATGAGTCTGCTAGCATGGCAAATATCACCATGGCTGCTAGTGACTTGCCCTATGGGCAGTTTGCATTCTCTCAAGGTTTTCTGCAGATAACAGAAGAAGAAAAATGGGTAAGGAGTTTAAATACGCAAATACTGGGTAATCACTATTCTCTGAGACTGTGATCACACATTTTGCGTTAGGGGAAGGCTATGCAAAGAATAGGGAACAGGATCCCAGACATAGGCAGATCCTCCCCCCCCCCAATAATTCCTCTGTGGGGTTCATGCCTGTGCATGGACTGCTTTTTCTTCAGTGTTGCAACTGCATCATAATGCCATCCCTGGTTGTTCAGTTATGATGGCTCATGTAATTGCTGAACAAATGGGTTACCAAGTTCCATGCAGCACTGAACTCAGATTGGAGCTGCATACCCGTGCAACTTTCAGGCTATACTGTTCCTAACTATATAGTAAGGACACCTTGCACATGAGAAAGGCCATTCATTCCCTATTAAATGCAGACTACAGTTCAGAATTGGTCCAGTTGCACCAGTGGCGTCGCTAGGGAGGTGCAGGGGGTGCGGGCCGCACTGGGTGATGTGCCGGGGGAGGTGACACGCCCTGGGGGGGTGACGCGCTAAAATTGCGGCTTTAGGAGCTACCCTGTCATGCCATACACCATTGGATGCAGAATTCCCAGCAGAATGCAATGCAAAAAACTGAATTGAAATAGCTCCTTTCCTTCAAAACTTATGGCCAAAAAACTGGAAAGAAAAAATGTATGGATCCCTATGGAAAGTGAAAGTGAGCCATATCGCGCGTTTACTCGTGAATAGGTGTACTTACCATAGTCCATCAGAAAGTGCAGGCTGAGAGGAATCCAACGACACCAGAATGGCCCTGATCCAATGAATGCATCCCCCCAAAACACCCGAGAAGTTCCCTCCCTCCCAGCTGTGAGTCTATTGAGCCCGAAACGAAGCCACATGGCCTTATTTACTCGCGAGTAGGTGAACTTCCCATAGTCTTTTGGAAAGGACAGGCTGTGAGGACTCCAAGGATGTCAGAATGGTCCTGATCCAATGAATGCAGCCCCCAAAAACACCCGAGAAGGAGGTCCGTCCCGCCCAGCTGCAGTCTATTGAACCCTATGGAAAGCGAAGCAGCCTCACGGTTGCATTTACTCACAAGTAGGCAGACGTGCCTTGGCTGGTGGTCAGGGCCAGGCAAAGGGGAATGTGAGGACACCAGAATGGTCCCGATCCGATGGAGCTGGAGTGCAACAAATGCTCCAGAAGGCAGCCCCCCCCCCCCACTAAAAAGGACAAAAAAAATGACTTGAACTGGTAAGGGGAATGTTTTCTATTTTGCACTTACAAAGCCAGGTGGGTCTTTATCTTGATATGCCTGAAATAGAAGAACTTTAAACTGGGCACTGGGGAGGGCTGGAAATCTCACTGATTCTTTTTTTTTTGGGGGGGGGGTGCATTATTGCAGGCAGGCTACAGGGTAAGCTCCATTGACCACTGTGGGATTTACTTCTGAGTAGACATAGCATTGGACTCACAGGCTATAATCCTACCCACACTTTCCTGAGAGTAAGCCTTATTGACCACAATAGGACTTCACAGTAGATTCACTTGGTGGAACAGGACTGGCTCCCCCTTATTTATTTCTTTTATTTTAATTTAATTATTTATTATTATTTATTTTAATTTGCTTGATGATGTCACTTCTGGCCATGACATCACTTCCAATGGGTCCTGGACAGATTGTCATTCTAAAAAGTGGGTCCCAGTGCTAAAAGTTTGAGAACTGCTGCAATAAGGTGTTAGTAAGTTGACATGGATGTGTGTGTGTCTGACTCTACAAAATCACTAAAATCAGAATTTGAAGGAATAATAATAACCATCATGTTATATATCAGTCAATGCGTAATTTCATGCAGAATGCAATGAAACAAACCACATTGAAATATCTGTGTTCTATCAAAAGGTACAGCCAAAAAGCCAATGGGGCGGGGCGATGGTACATCACCACGCCCACCACCTGGGGCATTGCCCTGCCCACTGCATAGAGTGATGCGCAGACCTTCCGCACCAGGTGACGCGAATCCTAGTGATGCCACTGAGTTGTACATCCATTTTCAACCTACAGTGATGGACAAACAGTTATTGATTTCAGGATAACTTAAGCATGCAAAATCTGAATATTGTTCAACATTTAGAAGCTATTGTGCTTCCTCAGAGAATACAATTATTTAAAACCTATGCTATGTAAATAACAACACCAGCACGTATGTTTCTGTGTGTGAGTATGTGAACAGCTTCGTTTTCTCTGTTAGCTTAAGGGCACAATCCTAACCAAATTTCCACCACCAACATAAGGGCAATGCAGCTCCAAGGTAAGGGAACAAACATTCCCTTACATTGAGGAGGCCTCCATGACTACCCCCCAACTACAGGATGCAGCACATGTCCCATTGAGAAAGATATGTCAGAGCTGGAAAGTTGGTCAGGATTTGGGTCTTAGGCAGCGAATGCGCATGCCATGCTTCTTGACAGGTTTTGAAAAATAGGCTACATAGACATGTTCCACTGAAGTAGAATATTTCTATTCAAAATGTTTCCACTGTTTACCAGGAACCCAATTCTGTGTTCAACAAGCTGATGGAATTCCTTACCTGTAAAATAACTGAGAAAATAAAGTAACTGAAAACTTAATAAATGTTTGTCTCCAACAGGCTAATGTCACAGTTGTTCGTTCACATGGAAATTATGGGCAAGTCCACATCTTTTATGGGGTACTGAATGGAACTGCAATAGAAGGAATGGATTTTGCTGTCATGTTGGAGGACCTTACATTCGAACCCAATGAGACTATTAAAACTATTGTTGCTGAAATTTATGATGAGGACCTTCCTGAAGGTCCTGAGGAGTTTTCCATAGAAATTACCAAAGTAGAACTACTGGGAAGGTAAAAATAAATTTTGTTATGCAAGAGAAGTTATACATAGCAACAAAATATGCTCTATTTAAAATTCTATTCCACTCCAACCAAATGTCTTACTTAATTTTATTTTCAGCATTCTCTGTGAAACTGGAAGTCACATGTTTTTAGCTCTAAAGCTCAGTATGAGCCCGGCAGAGGCCGGGAATGGACACCCTTGGCCTCTGCTGAGTACAGAAGCCCCTCCAGAGGGGGCTCACATGGGGGGGGGCCTGAACCCGATCCATGGATAACTGAATCCATGGATATGGGATCCGCAGATATGGGGGCCCCTATAATTCATGGTAAATTTTGTTCAACTTTTTCTGCCATTATGTATACTTAATTATTGTTTACTTAAAATATTTATATGCTCCCTTTCCTGTATGAATAGTGATGGAAACAGATTAAGAAATCATTGGAATTTATGTACATCTAATAACCCAATCCTATATCACCCCGCCCCCTAGCAATGCAGCTGTACTAGCAGATCATGTGCTGCATCCTATGGGGAATGCAGATCAAGAAGTTGCCTCCAGTTAAGGAACATTTTCCCCTTGTTCAGGGGTAAACCCGCACTGCTGCAGTGGGTCTACTAGAACCTGCACCAGCAATTTGCGGGTGCAAATCCAAGAGGACCCAGGAAAATGGATTGAGGCCAGGAAGAGGGATAGGGTATCAGCGGAGCTGCTGCCTCTGATGCCACTGACCCACCCACCCCCTGCACATCTTACTGGTGCCAGGACTTCTTTGAAGTCTGCTGGTGGCCAAAGTCAGCCATGGCCATTTGCCACTTGTGGTGGTGGCCCAACAGCAGAGAATGGCGGATCGTATTTTTACAAACTGCCAAAAATCACACTCTGCCACCAGATTGTAGGTTCTGGTGGTGTAGCAGGCCATGGGATTATGAATTGCAGGCAATTCGTATCTTGAGAACTATAGCTTGTTGTTCTGAACTGGAAAACTATGGTTTGTGCTTTCCTTGCAAACCTTAATAAAACCTAGGTTTATTCCCATAGTGCCAAAGCATGGTTTGGCATTATATTTGAACTGAACCACAATGAACCATACCATTTGTGGTATGAGACAACAAATGAAGACATTTATTGCCTAATTTCTTTGTATTTCCCTTTACAAGTGGTTTTGATTTTACGATAAAAGAAAATGGACTGCAGGTTGACCAGCCCCCTGAAATAGGAAATGCCTCAGTTGTAAGAATCATGATATCAAAAAGTGACAATGCAGAAGGCATCATTGAATTTGATCCACTCTATACAAGTCTGCAAGGTAGGTAAATGTTTAGCATTTGACTGCATTTGTAGAAGGATAATTTGAGGTACTTTGGCCCAAATCCTAACCCACTTTCCAGCACTGGCATAACGGTGCCAATGGGACGTGTGCTGCATCCTGCAGTTGGGGGGCACTCACGGTGGCCACCTCAAAGTAAGGGAATGTTTGTTTCCTTACTGCATTGCCCGTATGTTGGTGCTGGAAAGAGGGTTAAGATTGCACCCTTTATCAGTGTTAATACTAGGCCCTGTACTGGACCACCCAAATCTTCATCCTTCCCAAGTGGGGCATCTTTCCAGGTAGCCTTTGTCAATGTCCATTGGCTCTGCTTGATCCCCATGAGTGCTAAGGTATGCGACAGCGCAAGGCCCAATCTTCCCCCTTTTTGGAGTTCTCATCCACTTTGGCAGTTTTGACAAGAAGGTAGTGGGGCACTACCACTACCAAGCTGCACTACCACTTCTGTATAGGATTGTCTTATCCTGAACATTTCTTGGCTCTATGAAGCAGACCCCACAAATGTGATGTGCTTTACTTGTAAGCAGGCAAATGAGAAGGGATTGTCCTGAACTGAACTATTCCTGGGCTACAAGCAAAGCTAAGGAAAGTCATTGCTGATATCACAGGCACAAATCTGAGATACCCTAGATTTGTGTTGGAACGTATCAATTGAGGAACTTTTGCCGCTACTCTTTTCTCATCATCAGAGGACTCAAATGCTCCAGCTGGCTTTTGAAATCCCCCTTGTAGGCTATATGAGTTTCAAAAGCACTTTATTAATTCAGAAGTCTGTGTTTGTTGAGTTAAAAAAAAATAGGAAAGGTGGCAGAAGGTCCAAATGGATTTTGTGCATAATGTTGTAAATTAAGCATTTGCAAATCAGTACTTTTAATATGAAACTTGGTGAAGGTTAAATAGCTTATGTGAAATGTAAGAATGCATTTAAGAGCATAGACCCTTTGTATGATTCTTTATTTTCATGGTTCAGCCCATGTGTAAATAATTAGTTTCAAAAATTTGTACAATATTATAATTTTGTCCCAGTGATGATATTTGTAGACAGTTGCTTAATATTGCCTGAGCAGCTTCTGTTTGTGTGAGCTCAAGTGACTAATCAGGTGACCATTTACAAGTATGCAATTTTGAAAGCCGCACTAGTACATTGTGAATTCTTTTTTTTTTTTTTAGTGGAAGAAGATGTTGGGATAATAATGATTCCAGTAGTGCGAAAGCGTGGGAACTATGGTGATGTGACTGCAGACTTCATATCTAGAAGTATTTCAGCTCTTCCTGATGGTGTTGATTTCAGTATTTCAAATACTTCAGTCATTTTTCATCATGGTCAAAACCGGAGTTTTATCAGTGTCTTAATAATAGATGATAATGAAAGGTAATAATATTGAAGACTTCTTTGCATTATTCATTCTCTAGCCAAAGACTGTTCTAAAATCATGCTATTACACATGATATAATTATAGGTAGAACTGGAATTTCATAGTAAACTTGGATAATACAGTTCCAAAAATGTGATAATTTTCTTTATTGTCCTTGGAAAAAGACAATATTAAACCCCAAGTTATAAACAGTAACCATACATATATAAAAGCTGGAAAAAAACCGAATTACCTTTTTAGTACCGTCTACAGACAGTTACTTCCCTTTGTTCACATTTAAAAATGTAAGAACAGCAAAATTAATCCTAAATATATGCTGGTGGGTGTGGTAAACTACTAGACATTCAGATTTTAGTGATAATACCTATGAAAAGATCGCATTTGGTAGCAAAATAACAAGGTTTGTATTTCTCATTGTTTCTGGAACAGTGAATATGCTGAGCAGTTTGACATCCAGCTAATAGGAGCCAGTGGGGGAGCAGTCCTTGGGCTCCACCTAGTGAGCCAAATAACTATTGCTAAGAGTGACTCTCCTCATGGGATTGTCCGCTTCCTCAATCAAAGCAGAATCATTCTTCCCAATCCCAACATGTCATTGACGCTGTCCTTGGTGCTGGAAAGAACTGGGGGATTGGTAGGAGATTCTCAGGTACACTCCTTTTTTAAAATTTATTTTTGACTGTCCTAGATTCTTTTGTTATGAAGCATATGCTCCTGAAACAAATGGGATAAAAGTAACTCTTCCTCACTTAAGTCTCCATATAAGTTTGTGAATAAGAATATGCAGGAGTAAGTTTTGATCTCTGCATACTACTACAACCCTTGTCATCAGCATGTAGGGCGAATAAGAAATCCTGTCTGAAATCTTGGAAAGCTGCTGCCAGTCAGTCTTAACAATACTGAGCTTGATGAACTGGGGTGTGATTCTGTAAGATGACTTTCTGTGTTCCTTTCTGTGGCTTTTTGTGGGCCAGTATCTGAAGGTGCTGTAAGAAATCTTTAACTAAGAAATGGTTGCCCTGAGTGGACTAGAGCTATTCCTATCCTCTAGATTTGTTTGCAGCCTTTCATAAGAATGTTGGCTAAGAAAAGTAGCTTTCTTATGCTTCTTCCTCGGCTATAAAAGTGAGAAGTAGCAATTTTATTAATAAATAGTCTGACAGGGGCCTGTTTGGTTGCTTTTGTTGATAGGTATTTTGAAAAGAGATAACAAAATACTATTTCATTATTCTTTTCACTGTGAATTATAGGTACCCTGATTGGCCTCTTAGGTCAGTTGCACAGAAATGTTTAGTTACACCTCATTTACTTGGTCATAAATAGCAAAAACCAACCAACCAAAAGAAATTGTGGTCGTTAATGTGTGCTACAAAATATTTCTGAGTAGATCCTTAAACCTCTGCTGAGTGAAAACTGCAGTACACACTAATGCCCAGAATTTGTGATTTGGCAATATAAGCATCTCACTCATAAGTAGGAAGTATAACTTGTCTATTTCCTCTGGAAAAATTCCTATACTGCTGAATTAATCTGCACTTGGAGTCTGTCATTTGAAAATCTACCACCATAGATGAAGAAATTTAATTTAACATAGGTTGTAGACCACAGAATCCAGGTCCTAAGATCTCAGATGACCCCAAGATCTCAACTGCCTCATTAAAGGCCTGCCAGCTGTTCTATGACAGTTTTGTAAAGCCAGTGGCATTAAGTGGGTCAGTGCCTCTCCTTCCTTTGCCCACATGGGACCTGATGCAATTCTTTTAGCTCTCAAGTTAGCATCTTTATTTTTAAATTTCTGATATTGTTCTTATGATATTTATGCTACGTTTCACTCCATGTCTTCCATAGATTAATTGGCACATCCTAGGACCCAATTCAGAAGAAGTATTACCTGCCCAAAATAGTGACATTGGTCATCCAGTTAATGGATCATTCTACTTTGAAGAAGGAGAAGGGGGTCTGAGAAACATCAAGTTGGAAATTTATCCTCATGAAGAAGTTGAAGTTCAAGAGACCTATGTTATTAGGCTGACTGTTGTGGAGGGTGAAACAGAACTAGATCCCGAGGCAGCCAACATCATCTTAACAGTAAATCATATCTTTTTTTCCTAATTTTTGATGTAGAGCTTACTCACCCCAATTGATTTTTCTTTTCCAGCAAAATACAGTGTCTGAAATCCTTGTGACAATATAATTGGATGCAAATATATGGATACTTCATTCTAGGAATATGTTGAGAGCCTGACATTTTGAACTGTCCTGGACATTATACTGCTACTCATTCTTTTGCTGTTCCTTTCTTCCTAAACCTGTTACAATAAATAGTTTTCTCAATACAAGATACACAAATCAAGGCTCTAAATTTCTCTTTTCCATATAATTGCATCTTCAACCCTCTTATAATTTATTTTGCTTTTTGTAGTATGTTCTCCTTGTCAGTGCTAAATCCATATGCCTGACTAGCACTATGTGGAGTCCATATAACTGGTTTTGTTCACACAGAACACCCAGAAAATCCCAGTGTGACAGATATGATCCTCATGTAACTTTATTAGCTGTTGCTTCATGTTTCTTTTAGTGCAACTTAATCCATCAGTGTACTGTTATGCTTAGGGTCCATTCATTTGCTCTCTGCAATAAGGCATTGCTGTTTTACTTTGTTTCTTTTTATTTTATTGTACAGTGGGTCCTCTTTACCCACGGAGTGACCCATTGCAGGTTCTGAACCCATGTTTGGAAGGCCCACAGAGGACCTCCGAATGTGACCGGAAGCAGCGCCCCCCCAATGCCTCAGAAGGCTTCTGAGAAGCAGTTTCGTTTGCTGAGTGCCCAGAGGTTCTCTATGGGTCTGCCCATGGATCTCAATATCTATGAGTTTGGTATCCTGGTGAGAAACTACTTGAATGGATCCCCCACAGATGCCAAAGTCCAGCCTTTATTCAAATCATGGTCTGTGGCTGAAACAGAGAGTTACGTTAGGTGCACCAAAGAGCTTGTGTGCATCCAACAGTGTTTTGTTTTAATTCTTTCAACAGTAGCTGAACGCACCATGTCATATCTTATCATAAACTCACCAGTTTCACAAGTAGTTCACCAGGTACTGCTGTTAAAAAAAAATTCAGAACTTGTTGCACGGTTCTTTGAAACCTGATTCATCTGCCATTTAAAAATAGATGTGAACAAAAATCAGTGTGTTCTGAATTGTTGCTTAAACTATTTGAATTTTCTTTGCCCCACAAATAAGAAAAACCCATTGTGACCCATACTCTGTTTTACTTTTTAGATTCAAAGATTTGGTGATCCTAATGGGATTGTGCAATTTGCTCCAGAATCATTATTCCCAAAGTATTATGAGGAGCCTTCGACACTGGAAGGGCCACTGAACATTGTGCTCTTTATAACACGTATTCAAGGCACCGTGGGGAACATCACGGTAGTTTTACTTTGGTATTTGTTCCTTACAGCAGTGTAATCTGAAATACTTGAGACACCTCATTCTATGAGGGTGGAATTAGATCTTATTGTAAATATTATTATCTAATTAATAATTACTAGTAGGCCTTAAGTGAAAGCAAAATTCTATGCATGTCTACTCAAAAGTAAGCCCCATTAAATTTATTGGAACTTACTTCCAGGGAAGTGTACATAAGACTGCAACCCCAACCTTTGTATACTTTATTCCTGAATGTCTTAATTTCTTCTTGGTTCCTGGATATTTTTTCCCCAACAGAATGATTTGTAAAGAGATTATTTCATTTATTTATTCACATTTTTATACAATTATTTTTAATTGTTTCATATTTTTATTCCGCCCTTCCTCCAAAGAGCTCAGAGTTCCTCCTGTTCTTTGGTCCTCACAACAACCTTGTGAGATAGGTGAGGGCCCCATCCTATGCATCTTCCAGCACAGATATAGCCATGCATGCACTACTTGTGGGGGGCATGCACAACATCCTGTGGTGGGAGGCAGTCACAGAGGCCTACATAAGATGAGAATAACATTTGTTCCCTTACCTTGGGGCTGCATTGTAACTGCATTGGTGCTAGAAAGTTGGATAGGATTGGGCCCTGAGTCTGAGAAATAGTGGCCCAAGGTTACCCAGGTAGCTTCATGGGGAATTGAACCTGGATCTTCCAGGTCCAAGTCCAACTCCTGAACCACTATGCCAGCAGACTCCAACTTGGAGACTGCTGTGCACCTGGAAAGGCTTCGCTGGTGTGAATGGACCATTCGGATCCACTGGGGAGCCTGCCTACCTTGCTACCAATCTCACCCAAATTGTGCTCCAACCAGCCGCCTTTGCCTGGAAATCCAGGTGCACAGCCTGCTGGACCCAGAAGTGGTTGGCTGGAGCACAGTTCGGGGTAGATGGATGGCAGGAAAAGGAGGCTCCCTCGTGGAACAATAAGCTCCATTCACACAGGGAAGGGATTAGACAGGGCGCTGGTTCCGGCCTGCAGGCCAGAGTCTGGAGAGTCCTGCACTACACCATCCTGACTTGTGTGTGAGATCTTGCACACACAAACAAAGCAGTTCACATCTGTTGTTATAATGTAGGAGACATATGGGGGATTGACTGTCTTTTCAGAGAAGTGTGCTTATCTGGTTTAAGGAATTTTCCTTTTGAAATGACCTATATGTAGTGTAAAAATATATTAACATCTCATCTGGTTTTGAATTTATTGATCAAAGATTTTTACCTGTTTCAGGTTCACTGGAAACTGAGTGGAGATTCTGATACTACTGATGATTTCCTCACTACCAGTGGCTTTGTCATAATTTTTGATAAGGAGAGGACATCTCAGATAGTTATAACCTTGCTGCCTGATGATGTTCCTGAAATAGATGAGAATTATATAGTACAGCTGACTTTAGTGGAAGGAGGAGCTGATCTGGATCACGAGAAAAGCACATCTAGATTCACTGTTTTTGCAAATGATGACCCCCATGGAGTATTTGCCTTCTATCCTGAAAAGCAGTCAGTATTGGTAGAAGAAGATATGAGTCGGCACATCCAAATTAATGTAACTCGGCATGGTGGGACTTTTGCCGATGTGATTGTGGAATATCAGATTTCATCTTCTAGTGAAGAACAGCTAATCACCTCAGCCAGTGCAATCGGACATCTCCTAGTTAAAACAGGTTCCAGTTATGGAGTAAAGACTGTGCCAATACAACCCCAGGTTTGCAATTTCCTTTCAGCTTGCAAGGCCCTTGCAGTTCTTTATTGCCTTGTTTAATATCTAATCACACATAGAAATGGAACTGAATGAGCAGCATAGCAATATATTGTGAGTGTTATCTGCTATAAACTTTGGCTACAATCTAGGCCTACAGATGCAGAAGGTTTCCATTTTCTTCAGAAAGAAGGAAAAATTGACATGGGCATAGACAATGCCTGCATGTGAATCAGTTTTCCTTCTCATAGAGAAGCCTTTACTTTCAATAGAAACCTTCAGATTGTCACCCCTAGATGCAGGTTTTTCCCCCCAATATATGGTACTGATGATCAAATGTGCAGCAGAAGAAAACTTGTAATATAAAGTCCTTTCCAAGTAATTGCATATTTTTTTTCCTGATAGGTGTTGCCAGGTCACAGAATGTTGCTAGGTATTCAGCAGGCTCATGGTTAGAAGTGTTTGAAAGTGGTGTTATTTACTCAGAAGTAAGCCCATTGTGTTCAATAAGACTTAGGCTGTAATCCTATCTTACTGACCAGAAACAATATACATTAAAGAAGCATGTCACAGCCAGGCCTAGACTAATGTGAGTTTACAACTTAGGGGCACAATCCAAATGCGCCTTTGGGCCGATGTAAACATGCCATAAGGCACATTTGCGACTCCTTGAGAGGAAGCTGGGCCGGTGCTCCGAGAAGCGCCAGCCTGCGGAGGCTGATGGAAGCCTCTGTGCCGGCCTCCTCTCTCAGACTTGCATTGGCCTGGCTGGGCCGACGCAAGAGGAAAAGGTAGGTGGGGGGAGGCGGGAGGGCAGGCGGTGGGGGGCCTGGGGGTGGGCAGGGAGCAGGAGGTGGGGCTGGAATCCGGCAGTTATGCTGGATCCCAACCCCTTTCCTGAGGAGAAAGAGTGGCTTCAAACCACTCTGCTCTCCTTGGACTTGTGCCACCTCAAAAGGTGGTGCAAGTCCGAGGAGACCCATAGGGGCCAGCAGCCCTTACCCAGGGGTAAGGGGAAAAGTTTCCCCCTGCCTTTGGCTTAGCCACTTCTGGTCCCTATGCTGCGCTGGATACAGCGATACACCTCTTGGCTTGCCTGTTCCAGCGCAGGATAGGATTGTGCCCTAGTTCTCCCAAATGCATTGACTGAAAATAGAATTTTCTTGAAAAGTTGGCGATAGGTCCCATGGGGGTCTTTAAACTGTTTTTTAGGTGTTGTAAAACAGCTGAAGATGAAGTTCAGGATTTCTTGCTTTGATATGCCAGATGCAGCTATTCAGGGCCTAGGGGAGGGGGGTAAAGGGGGTAATATGTACCGGGGCCCAGGGTTAAAAAGGGGGCCCAGGAATCAAAGAAGGGGGTCCAGAAATTTCCTGGGATCTTACAGTTTTCTGTCTACTCAAACTTGTTGCTCACTTGGAATGTGGGGGACACTACCACAAGCATGTGGCTACATCTACTGTAGCTACTGGGAAGCCGTATATGCTGGGCTGAGGAATGCATACATGACACTCCTTAGCACAGTGTCAAATCTGGGAGGAAACTGGTCTGCTACATTAGCTCTTTGGCCTGAGGATCTGCTTACCAAGAAGGAGTGTATAAGAGCTCAGGGGCACAGCTGTGGGACTACAGCTGCTGCAGAAGCAAGTTTTGGTATGTACAGGACACTTTCCTTTCTAGTATGAGCCTAAATATGATGATGCTAATTTTCTGCAACGATTTTCTGTGTTTAAAGATTTTAGAGAGACTTAGGAGTGTGTTTGGTTTTCCATATGTATCTAGCTGCTGATACCACGTGGTTGGGTAGACCTGGGCTCCAAAAACTTTTCCAGCTGTCTCTACCCTCCCCCATCCTGATTTGCCCCTCCCTGCCCCCATTCTGCTTGCCCATCACCACCTTCCCCCACTCTGTTTCACACTTCCCCCTTTGCAAAGGTGCCCAAAAGAAACTTTGTACCCTCTGATAAAATTCCTCTCAGAGGCCCTGCAACTACTCCTATTTTTATCTCTTTTAGGAAAAGTTGTGTTAAACTACTTGTGTTGAAAAACTGCTCACACTAAATGTGAAGAACTTTGAAGATTTTCTGTTTGAATGCTTTATTCATAGTTAGAATGTGCTGACCGTCCTATAAATGGTTGTATCCTGCCAGGTGTTTCTCTCCATGGGTTTGAGCTTCACTCTGCAATTGAACAATGTAAGCCTATTTAATGGCAGTGCCAATATTGTGCCTAAAATATTAGAGACAGGGATGTCTGCCTCTGTTCCAATTCCCAAGGAAGCTGCCAATTCTCAGGTAACTGAACTTCTAGCAGTAGAACATCTATACCACCAGAGGGCAGCTCAAAGCTGTTAATATGGATAAACTGGTAGTATTATTGAATTTGTTTAGTGGCTTGTAGTGCACCTTGATAGCCATGTATTAAAACATTTGACTTAGGGCTCAGTCCTAACCAACTTTCCAGCAGTGACCTAGCCACCATGGAGTCCCAAGGTAAGGTAACAAACATGCCCTTATCTTGAGGAGGCTTCCTTGACTGCCTTCCCACTGCAGGATGCAGTGCATGCCACATTGGCACAGCTGTGTGAGTGCTGAAAAGTTGGTTAGGATTGCACCCATAATTATTTATAAATATACCAACTTGTAAATATTTGAGAATATTTGCTTTAATTTCTTTGCTTAGGATATTGCTTTGCAATTTTTTTACCTTGCCACTAGATGTGGTGATGGCATCTATCATGGATGCCTTTAAAAGGGGATTGGACAAATTTCTGGAGAAAAAGTCCATCACGGGTTATAAGCCATGATGGGTATGTGCAGCCTCCTGAAGTAGGCTACCTAGAATGCCAGATGTTAGGGATGGCACCAGGATGCAGGTCTCTTGTCCTGTGTGCTCCCTGAGGCATTTGGTGGCCACTATGAGATACAGGAAGCTGGACTAAATGGGCCTATGACCTGAGCCAGTGGGGCTCTTCTTACATTTTTATGTTATACCACGTATGGAAGCCAGTGTGGAGGAGATAGATGTACTGGACTAGAGCAGTGGTTCTTTATCTGATGTAACAGACTGGCAGTTTTTCCCAATGTGCCAGGGATTGGTAGCATATCTGTGCCATATTTTTACTATTGACTTTCCTGGAAATTTGCTATGAACCAGCAGCCAATGGCTTGGCAACCAGCACTGGTCCACAGACCACCATGTGAGTAGCACTGAACTAGAGGGTGGTCACAATTCTTTCTTCTTCGTACTTTCTCATCCTCAACATCTCCCACTACCTTTTCAGATTAAAGGAGAAACAGAACCTGTGGCATCACCATTAAGGGCAGGGCAGCATTTGGTATGCCACCTCAGGTGCCAGAAGGTCTTGAATCAGCCATGTTAATAAAGGAACACTGCATTACATGAAATAATGCACTGCCCATGCAGTAGTCAGAAGTATACTGTGCTGCAAAACACAGAATTCTAGGATTTGTATTTATTGCACAAAACCTAGCCATGAAGATGTATTTTTCTGTTTCTGTTAGGTTGCCTTTGATTCTGTTATGCTGCGACTTACAAATATTACAACAGGATCAACCCAAGCTCTGATAACTCGGAGAGGAGTCTATGGCTTTGTCACAGTCATGTGGAAATCTGGATATCCACCTGGCTTTATTCCAGAGTTCTGTATTCCTGGCAATATTACACCCACTGCTGGTGAGTGCTTTCATTTCGCCCCTCTGCAAGAAGACCTGGCATGACAAGGTTTGCTCTTCTTCAGGGACAGTAGGCAAACTTAAGAAGCTTGATTGACATTTAGAGGGACAAAGGAGACTTTTTCCTCAAGACTGAAGAAAATTCCAGTCTCTATCTCTCAGCCTAACCTACCTCACAGGATTATCATGAAGAAAAAAGGAGGGACAGAACCAGATAAACCAGTGTTTCTCAAAGTTTGTTGTCTGCCATACCACTTCACATGGTCCACCTATTCAAAGTACCACTACAAGTAGCTGGCAATTACATCATTGCCAGTTACTTCTGGGTTGGGAGGCCAGATGTGACATGATAAACACCAGTTGGAGTCTCAGAGTGGACAGGAAGGCTTTTCTGAGCATGGAAAAGCATGCTTTGGAGCCTCTGTTTGTTGTGCTGTGCTGCTGTTTGTTGTGTTGCATTCCTGGTCTTGCTGCCGGGCAGCTGATGTCTAGGGATCCTGTGAGTACCACCAGACACCACTTCAAATACCTCTGGTGGTATCCATTCCACTGGTTGAGAAATGCTAACATAGACCTCCTTTTGCTCCTTGAGGGAAATTATAAAAATGTGAAAAATAAATGAATTCCCTCTCACCAACTACTTTCCTCACTCTTGGCTTTTATTTATTTCTTTTTTTATTACTGAAAAGTTAGGGATTGGAATATGCATCACCTAAAACTTCAGAGAAACCTTCACCTTTACCCTAGTTTATTTAGCAAGCAACTTTCCCATTTCATTCTTGTAACCATATACTCTTGAAATTCCTCCTCCAAATGCACATTCGGAGTATTAAATGCCTTAATACGTACTTTTAAAAGATCATTAGCACATTTCTTTCTAACCTTCTTTTCCCCTTGGGCAGGAAGATGAACTTCTCTTTACTTTGCTTCTGGGCAGCCCAATCCTAACCTGCGGTGGAATAGCCAGGCCAACTGTCCTGCACCATATCCAGCTGTGGAGGTGACTGTGGAGCAACTTGGGATAAGGGGATATTTTTCCCCTTATCCCGAGCAATGCACCAGTCACCTCAATAGGGCTACTTGAATCTGCTCCAGCTAAGTTGCTGGTGCAGATCTGAGCAGCCTGGTGCAATGCCGGGCTGATTGGGAGGGGGGTTAGGATCCAGCCTAAGTGCCAGAGGCTGGTCCTACTCATCTCCTTGGCCTGATCTGCCCACCGGCCTGGCCTCCCCAGGCTGGCACAAAATTCTGTCAGCGTGGAGGCTGGATTTGGCCTCTGTGCATGCATCCTTGTGCTGGCCCAGCCAACTCTCTTGGAGGCACATTTGTGACATTCCTCAGCCGACACAAGGGACTCATGCCCACCAATTGAGCACTTTGGATTGTGCTCTAAGTTCTTAACTTCCCTGGTCTACTCAGCAACTTATTGCAACATGAGGTTGCCTGTTGGTTTATGGAATCTTCAAAAACCTTACATTTGGGCATTATCTCTTAATCTGGTCATTTATTAAGATCTTCGAGAGAACTCAGAAAATATGCCTGTCTTTCCTGTAAGTGTGTTACCCTGTGGCTGAGAACAGTCAGATTTGTTGCAGAGCATTTGTCTCCCATTTTCTTGTGATGAACTCCTCCCCCCTTCATGTCAGCCACAACTGTTATTTTCTGCTGCTGTTAGTATTTACATTGTGTTTCATTGTGTTACTTGGGTTAGTAGTTCTGTTTTTGAAAACTGTTGTAAAAATACTCATAATTCACAAAAAAGTGCTGCTGTTGACTTGTAAACAAGCTCATTGTGGGATTTATATGCCCTTTCTTTATAAATCTCATGAAGATTCATGTTTTTGCATTCAACTCAACATAGTACCGTGTCTAAATAAAATGAATTGTTGAAATCCAAATAGAAATAATTGATTGTATTGTCTTGGTTTATAAAAAATAATTGTTTCACAAGGAACTGCTGTATACCGAATCTGAGCATTTTCAGGCTCGCCCAGTTCTGCATACTTCTGATAGTGGTCTCCAAGGTTTCAGGAAGATGACTTTTTTTCCACCTTGACCCTGAAGATTCTTTAACCAGGGATCTCCTACGTGCAAAATCAGTGTTGTGCTGTTGAGCTATGGCTCCTCCCTGGAATTCTTAAATCCAATCCTTGAATGATTTAATCCCCAAATCTTCCTAGAACCCCACTGAGCCCATGAAGACCCGGACTTAATGCCGTTTTTGTTGTATTGGCAGAAGAAGTCATTTCCTCAGTCCTGGCTAGAAATATAATAACACCTACATGTGGCTATGATCTAATGCAAAACACACAAACAAAACGTATTTCTATTTAACATTGTGATAATTTTCGAGTAACCCTCTTTTCTCCCATCATTATTTTTTCAGGCACTGTTACTTTTTCTCATGGTGAACAAAGCAGAACAATTTTTTTTCATGTTAATCCATATCCTGCTAGTCTTGAGGTATTTGCTGTCCATCTGTCAGCAGTGCATAGCAATGTATCTGGTGGGGCACAACTGAGGTAAGAAACTTATTGGTCTTTCTCTGTTTAATTCACTTTTGCACCCTCCTGTGCTTGGTAACTCTGTCTCCTCCCAGTTAGCCTGATGGCCATGTGTTCTTGGCCTCCATCAGCATCACAACACTTGGCAATGATGTTGTCACCACCCATGTCAGAGCAAGGCAGACAGGCAGGATAGCCCCACACGGATCCTCTGGGCTCATTGAGCAAGAGTGATTGCCACAGGGGGTCAGACAAAAGAAGGGAAGAAGAAAATGTGGCAAATGTAGTTACATGAACTTAAAGCTTGGTTACAATTGGGAATGTTAAGAGAATAAGCATAAGGTCAAATAGCAAAGATCAGTTTTGAGAAAGAATTTGAAGGAAGGGGAGAGATTCAGAGAGGTAGTTTCACACGTAAGGGCAACAAGAGAGAATGGGCAGAGTCATTTAAGATTGCATGAGGGTGATAGAGTTGGAGGAGCAGGGTCAGGATATAACAAAAAAAAAAAGAGGACTGAAATATAGAGGGAGTTTTAAAAATTAGGATAAGAAGTTTGTGTTGGCAAACTTTTTCATGAACTGATGTCTCCAGTAAATTCCAATGCTTCGTGCTCAGTCTAAGAGAAGATTCAGATAACTCCAAAGTGTGTGGTTTTTCCAGAGGCATGAGAGAATTCATTTGGTCCTAGTTAGCTTGTGATGTGCACGCTTATTTTTTTTTTTTTTGCCCCACTGTAATTTCTGCTCCAAATTTTAGATTTCGCAATTGTTCTTTTTTTTGTTTTAGATCAGACTTCATTGTTGCTGAAATTGAACCAATGGGAATCTTCCAGTTTGCTCCAAACTCAAGGCGTCTTTCAGTGAGGGAAGATGTACAAATGGTCACATTACATGTACAAAGACTATTTGGTTACCAAAGCAACCACACAAAACTGTTCTATCAGACAATTGCAGGAAGTGCCAAACCATTAGAAGACTTTGAACCTGTTTATAATGGAGAGCTTGTTTTTGGACTCCTTCAGGTTAATGCTTCACTTGAAATTTTGATAATTGATGATAGCATTTCAGAAGGAGATGAAATTTTTTTTGTGAATCTAACATCTGTAGTAGTATTAGCTAAACAGCAGTTTGAGCCAACCTGGGATCCACGTTTGAACCTGGAGTTTAGTGTTGCATCAATTACCCTACTGACCAGCGATATCCATCATGGAATCTTAAGTCTTGGACCAAATGTTATTTACACTGAAGAAGACACCAATAACAGCATACCCAACATGGTTCTGATTTATATTAGAAGGACTCAGGGATTTGTGGGCAATGTCTCAGTAGCTGTTAATACTTTTGGAGGAATAAATGCTCAGAGTGGAACAGATACATTCCCCTTTGAGACTGTTTCTGTGATTTCTAACTTAACCTGGGCGATTGAAGGGGCTGATTTTGAGGAGAAGTCTGTGTCCGTAACACTGTTGGATGGGGAAAGAGAAAGCCAAGTGTCCATCAGAATTCTTGATGATGAAGAGCCTGAAGGACAGGAATTCTTTTATGTTGTCCTCTCTGACCCTCAAGGTGGAGCTCAGATTACAGAAGACAAAGATGAATCTGGATTTTCAGCCTTTTCCACAATAATTATCAAAGGTAACTTTATAATATTTGATTCAGTAAATAACTGAATTTCTAAGCCAAGGGCAAATGTGTAAAAAAAAAGGATTGTGTTCCAGGTGAACACCCCTGCTACCTAGTCCAAATGATTGTTTGAGCAACCCAATCCTAAGCCAGCTCCCGCTAGTAGGATGGGCACATGCAGTGTCACAAACGTGCTGTAAAGCATGTTCCAACTGCATAGAGGCCAGCGCTGCCCATGGAGAGGCCTATGCTGGCAGGCGTCCACCAGTGTCAGAGCAGCGCTCGTCAATCAGGGTAAGACCAACACTGGCTGGTGGGAGGGTAGAATGGGGCTGGGGAGTGGGTGTTTCAAGGCAGGGAGAGGGCAGGAAGGAGGGTGGTTTAGGCCTGGGAGGGAGCCTCTGCTGTTACCAAAAAGGCTGTTTTGTTTAGGGGAATTATTTATATTAGCCTTCTGGAAACTTTTGGGACCATAGGCTGGATACAAGACAGCGTAGAGCAAAGAAATCCCTTGTTTAGCTTAATGAGGAGATTGGGAGGAAGGTAACTTTCAATCAAAGGATTATATTTTTATTGCAAAAATACACAAAGGTATTTGTGTATTTTTAATACACAAATACACATGGAGAATCGATTAATAATTAATAATACACATGGAGAATCGATAAGTATAGATTTCTAGTACTGGTCTGGTGTACCTAACTAGTGGTGGATGCGTGTGCTGTGTATTTTGGGTGCATCTGAAAAAGAATCAGAAATGGACAGGAAGTAGGGAGGTATTATAGGGGTTCCTTAATCTGCTAAACCCAGTTGCTGACTAAAGATGGGGGAGCAGGGAGGAATAGGTAGGGAAGAAGGGGGGGGAGTTTAGACGCAACGATATATTTACCTGTCCGGGGGGGGGGAGAGTTGGAGGAAGAGTCTGGCCACTCCGGCCGGTGGGCAGTCAGAGAGAGACCGCATGTGCTCTGAGTTCTCTCTTATAAGATTTGTCTTGGACCTGGAAGTTGATCTAAACTGACAGGAAGTATCCCAGAGCTGTGGGCATGCTCAGTAACACACAATGGTACACGTGGAGTATGTAAAGAAAAGGTGGAAGGGTCCAGAACTCAGTTATCAGCAAAGCTTGTCTCTGGGGGAGGGAGGCAATTTGCATAAGGTGCTTAAGAGTGTTAAAGCTACAACAAAAGAACAATAGACTTCCTCCTCTGTAGGTGCATGCTTGTTTTGCATAATCAGGAGACACAGTGATTAGGTTATACATTGACCTGCAAGGAATTGGGGGTTTGTGTAATTCATGTGTTTGTAGCTTGGCCATAGCCCTTAGAAACATGTGCTGGGGGAGGAGTGGCCTGCTTGCTTGGTCTGTAGAGTCCAAAATGCATAACTAGATATAAAAACACAACTTGGAAGGGAAAAGGGGATTTTCACGTAACAGGATTCCCCGCCTTGGGGCCGAGATCACGTGAGTGGTCTCATGGCCCCACACCAAATCAAACTAAGTAGAACACATTTGAGACAAAATTATAGCAAAAAAACCCAACATCAATAAAAATATCTTGTGAACATAATAAAATCTCTTGTACTTGAGAAATCATGTATGCTTAAAAAACACAGCTCATTAGTATGGTGCCTTGTGTGTGGGGCGGTACAGAGCAGCTTGTCACCAGCATCAGGGTGGCGAAGTTGTGGTCTTCCTTGAAGGGGTGTCGTCTGGCACAGCTGGAACTCAAGAAGGTTGTGGATCCCGTTGCATACCTTGAACCTATTCATCTGGAGCGATCGCCATGGTGTGCAGTCACCTAGTGGCCTTGTTGATTGCTGAGAGAGAGTCCACAGGCCAAGTGAAAAGTCAGATTGTTCTGACAGCCATGCTGCTTCCAAGAGACGTACAGTCCAACAGAGCACGGGTCCAGCTTGTCTTGCAGTCCACGCCAGAGTTTCCAGGGATGCGAGGTTGCTCAACTTGTGTCCACCCCACTGGCTCACACTGCAGCTTGCTGCATGGATGCTTGAGGTGTCTTTTTTTATTTCTTTCCCCGCCTAGCTAATAAACATCAAGTACACCAGATAATGCTGAGCATTCATGATTTCTGAGGGTACCAAGAGTTAAAAGCATTAAAAAAAAACATCTTTAAGAAAAACCATAACTCTGTCTTGCTTGGAGGTCTGTTGGTTTTAGCTATAGAGTTCATAGAGAAATGTTTCTTGATGCAAAAACTTCTCCTTCTGCTCACTGCATCTCAGGTTGCCTTGCTTGGAACAGGATACATGAGGTAGATTTGTTGGGATTACATTTACATGAATACAGGTTACATGCATAAGGTGTATAGAGATTGTGAAGAGAGAGAGAGAGAAGAGAAAAAAACTGATTTTGAAATTTATTATCACCCAATTTGTGCTTCAAACCAGATTAGCATTGAATAGCCAATTTCTTTATAAACTGGACTTGACTGAGAATCAGAAGGGCTGATAAACATTCTGAGGCTCGCACTGTCCATCAGTTAAAATGTCTGTTGTGGGTGACATACAACAGGCAAAGTGAGTTATTATTTGTAAATAAACGACATAAATTGTCCTGAGAATACTTGTACTATAAAAGGAAATCACTTCATATAGGCTCATTGCTCAGCTCCTGTGAAGGAATTTGAGATTCAAGTAAATTTTTGTTCTTTGGAGGACATTTGTCCTTTGGAGGACATGTCCTCGTTCCTTTTCCTTTGTCCTTACTTGCTGTTGAAGCAAAAAAAAAGGGTTAAAACTGAAAGATAGCCTTTGCTAAATTAGGCAGTAAAGGTTTTGCTTTGTTTGCTTCTTGCATTAAGTTGCTGGAACAAAAAAATTAAAAACACACAAAAAATTGCTACTAGTTTGCACTCTGTGCATGCTCTGAAGCACCAAGATTAGGAGAGTTCCTCCTGCTTTTCTTTTCATTAGGAACAATGCATTGGCTTCTTGCATTGCTTACATAAGATCTAGAAAGTTTCAAGGAAACATAAAGTTATTAGTAAAACTTTTGTTGCTGGCACAGTGGCAGGGAGTTCCAACGGCCACTATAATATAAACTTTTAGCATCAAAGAAGAAAAAAAAATGTTAATAGTTTTTAAAATGCATTTTACACACAAATGGTTCAATCCTTTCTCCAACGATAATGTCTTCTTTGGGGTGGAAATCTTCCACTCCCTATGGTTCCTTTTTCCCTAATTCTAGGTTTGAAAGTTATTTCTTCTTGGCTGATGGAAGAGATGACTGAAGACTGCTCTCTTCCTGCTTTAGCAGCCATGTGTCCATATGGACTTCTGCCTACTGGAGCTTTCCTATTATACTTCTGCCTGTTCAAAACATCAGAAAAATCTTGTCCTAAAAGAAATGATGTAGGTGTGTCTGAATGTACAGCCACAACACGTGTACCTTTCCATCCTTTAAATTCTAAATGCACCTTTGCTTTAGGTACAAAAATCTCTGGACTTTCATAAGGCTTTACCTTATATGTTCCTCCAGGTAAAATCTGACATTCTTTCACTAAGTTTCTATGAATTGATGTTAGTCTGGCTCCAGAATCTATGTGTCCCCGTATCTTTTTCCCATTAATAGTCAAAAAAACTTGATTTTTGCTAGGAGGGGGCTTGGAAGTGCAAGCACTGAAGAACATCATGGGGAAAACTGGTTCTGAGGCAGATGGCTCTACCTGTTGAACTGCTGCTACAGGCTCATTGCTATAGCTCATTGCTACAGGCTCATTGCTATAGCTCATTGCTACAGGCTCAGGAGCTCTGGGACTGTATTTTGTGGCTAAATCCCTTAACTCTTGCAGAGTAGCTCTGTCCCATAACTCTTTTGGAACTTTCCTCTCTGCCAGGTCTTTCCTGAGGTAAGCTTTAAGCTCTTCTCGTTCTTTGTTCCTTTCGGGGGAGTCATTCATTTCTCTGCTCTGATTCTGACTATGAAATGGATTGGATCTCTGGTTCCCATTCCTCTCCCAGTTTTGTCTATTGTTTCTAGTGCCTCCAAATCGGGAGTGAGGGCCATAATTAGAGAAGGTTACTGCCTGAATTGGTTCTTCTTGAATCTCCCTTTGTTTGTGTGTTGCACATCCTGTTCCAGTAACTCTCATCAATTCAGATACCTGAGCGAGCTTACGCTGCAGATGAGCATAGTTCAGATGGGCAGTGTTGATCAGGCCCAGGTGAATTTTAGTTTGCTTATTTAAAGCATCATAAACTCCAGATATGAAATCTGGTCTATCAAAATCATACTGCCCATTTATCCGAGGAACTGCACCTGCTAACAGGGCCATTAATTTCCTTCTTTCCAAGAAAGCAGCTGGGCTCTCATTTTCATATTGTTCAATGTTATGGTACATTTTTGGCATTGGAGTGCCTGGTTTCAAGGTGTGTAAAACCGTCCTCATCCAAGGAAAGGTTTCTAAACTACGCAGATCCTGAGCAGCCACAAGACTATCCAAAGCTGCACTGTCTTGACCCTTTGCACATTTTTGTGCTAGGGGAGTGAGGTCTACACCTGTTAACTGGGGATAGCGCCTGTGAACTTTGAACATCCAATCAAGGCAGCTGACTCTTGATAGAGTACCCACTTCTCTGGCAACTGCTTCTAGTTCTGAAGGTTTCCATGGAGCATATACTAGTTCTGTGGTAATGTTATTATTAGCCACTATCTCCTTAGTGGTAACGGGATCAACTGGGCATTGTGTCTCTCCTTCCCATTGAGGGTTAAATGGAGACACAGGCACTGCATCAGAGGGCAACGTTTGCTCTGATTCAAGGATTTCTTCCGCTCCATTCCCATAGACTGCGGCTATTGCAGCTTTGTGTGAGTTTAGAGCCTCTTTTAATTGCTATATTTCCTTCTGGCAACTCACTTGGCTTACAGACTGTTTGTTTTGTTGGGCCTGGGTCATGAGTTTTAACACTAAATTTCTGGTTTGTTCTAGATCCTCCTTTAGTTTTCTGTTTTCTTGTTCATATTTAAGAACCTGATCATATTCTTCTATGGACTATTTCCTTTCTAGGGTGTAAAGGCAAGTTCATTTGTGTAATGTTGTAATTGCCTGTTCAGATCAGTTATCCTAGCCTCTTTCTCTGCTATCTTCTCTAACTGAATCTCTAACTGTATCTTGTCGTGGGCAGCAGAGTTAGGATTGTAAGTTTGATAGCTTTTTCGAGAAAGAATGCACTTTACTTTCCCCACAAGCCATTTTTCAACTGGATTCTATCAAACAGACATAACTTTTCCTAGCTCTCTAACCTAGTGTCTAGAATTGAATGTTCCTCAAAGATATCAGCTGTGTTTTGCCTGAGTACAGTGATCTGCAATCCTATGCACAGATATCTGGGAGTAACGTACACTGAATATAGTGGAACATATTTGAGTAAACATAGAATTGTACTGCCAAACCAGCTGACTTTTCCCTAAAGTTAATCAGACCTAAAAGATCATCAGATCAATTGACTCTAAATAAGCATTACAGCCTTCCTTTTCCCTGCTGATGGTCAACAAAACAATAGTTTCTTTGGCATGGGTTGCTGCTTCTTTATTATTAACTTGCATACAGATGTGTAAAACCTGACTACAGTCTTAAGTAGATCCTGGAATCACCTGCCATCTCCCTGAAGGTCATCGTAGTTTTGGTTTGAGATGCATACAGTCCTTGCTGAAGCAACTAAAAGCATCATTATTGACCTCCAAAGTTACCAAAAGTTACAAAAAAAGAGATTTCTTAGTCTTTTCATATTGTTCACACTATGCTTGCAAAAATTATATTTCCAGTGACCTTTAAACAACTGATAGTTGAATAAGCAAATGCAATTTTACCTACCCATCCAGTGAGATCAGCATGACAAAAATATTTGCTTCTGCTGTAGATTAAGGGCCCAGTTCTATCCAATTTTCCAGCATGTGCAGCCCCAAGGTAAGGGAATAAATGTTCACATACCTTAAGGGGGCCTCTCTGACTGCTGCCCCACCATAAGCTGCAGTGCATGCCCCATTGGCAGAACTTTATTGGCACTGGAAATTTGGATAGGATTGGGCCCTGTGTCCTGCAACATAGTGAATGGTCTCTCTCTCTCTCTCTCTCTCTCTCTCTCTCTCACACACACACACACACACACACACACACACACACACACACACAATTTTAATTCCAATTTTAATTAATTTTTGAATAGCCTCAGGGCTTGAGTCAATTAGTTATTGGATCTTTCCATCACCCATGTTTTCATTTGAGGCTCTGCTTGGCTGCTATGAGACACACCAAAAATGGGTCACAACCCACCAGTGGGTCCTGACCCACTGTTTGGGAACCACTTATAGAACAGTGGTTTAGTTAAGCTTTTCAATCATTGCCATGGCATCTTCTCTTACAATTTTTCATAAATATCTCAGTTTCAGCTTGAATTCTTGAGGAATGGTGTGATGGAAGATTAATTGGCAGACATCATTTGCTTCCTAATTTTGAATTATCTGTTTCTCATCCAGGAAATGATCTTCACAATGGTATTCTGGGATTCAACAGAGAGGCGCAAAGTGGCCTCACGCTTGATGAAGATTCGGAGGAGAGGGAGGTGCAGCTCATTGTCACCAGGCAATCAAACAGGTGCAGGCAATGACTGGTAAAGAGTGCTATCCCCCCTTCCCCCATGCTCTAATGTGCTGTGTTGAATTCAAGGATGATGCTGTTAGAACAATAGGTTGTCTTGGTGTTTTATAATAAATCTTTGACTTTCAGATGCTCTAATAGTTTACTGCAATTTGGCAAACTTGCCTCGTAAATTTAGGATATGATTTCAGTCAGTCAGTCAGTCTACCCGAACGGGACAGAAATGAATTAAACGCTTTTATCAATCTAACTCATATACAGAACAGGTGAGATGTGAAATTAATTTCCCTGCTGTTGTGCACACACACAGAGACATGATATATTGCTTACTTCATGAAGTTGCATTGGTCAGTTGATGAGGACTGGAAGTTGCAGATTCAGATTTCACTTGATCTCAAACTCAGTGGTCACCTCCCTTCCACCCCTCTGTAAGCAGGAGCCTGATCCATTTTGTTGATAAGGTCAAAGGCAGCTAGATATGATGCTGACCATATTGCTAAGGGCTTAATTTGATGTCCCTTTCCTAAAAATTGATTAAGGCCTACACCCTTATATCTCAAAACGCCTGGTATATTGTCCTAAAGAAGTTGGTGGTCTCTTTTCACTCTCTCCTCAGATGTTTGTGTGCAGCACAAGCAGAAAGTATGTGGGTTTAGTGCTCCTCCGCTCCTTCCAGTGGCTGGAGAGGGCCAATGGGTAGAAGTATTTGAAAATGGTGTTATTTATTTTACTCAGAAGTAAGCCCTTTGGGTTCAGTAAGACTGAGGCTGTAATCCTATCATCCTCACTGGAAACAAACCAATGAGATACTCACAAAATTTGCACAGCCATTTACTGGCACTAATACTTAAGAACAGATTCCAGGGGTCTGTTTGTAACCGCCTGATCCTAACCAACATTCCAGCACCAGTGCAGTCATACCAATGGCGCATGTGCTGCATTCTGTGGTGGGGAGTAATCATGGAGGCCTCCTCAAGGCATTGCAACTGCATCGTCACTGGAAAGCTGGTTAGAACTGGGCTGTAAGTTTTGTTTTTTTAAAATAAGTCCAACATTATTATTAACAGTAGCAAACATGTTGTGAAATATGAAGCAAAATGTATTTTCAGCAGTACAGTACAGTACAGTACAGTACTCTATATTATGTGGTCTTACTTTGAAAAATGGTCAAATGGGGGTTGCTGGGAGTAGGTAGGAAATGTTTGAGAATGTTGGGTACGAACTCTAATACTATCTCTATGGACAAATGGCCAGGTATGTTTGTATCTTAAACATGCTTAAGTTGAATGTTCTTAAGTAAGGGAGCTTCTATATTTCTGTCATAGACCTTTTTATATGTCCATTATCCTGCTTTCTGTACTCAATCTGAAGTGACAGCAGACACAACCAAGAGCCCAATCCAGTGCTTGATGGCCCGGCTCTGTGCTGCCAAGCACGGCACGTTTGCAAGCCTCGCTACTGGGCTCCCGGCCATGCTAGCGCATCGCCGGCCAGTGCTGGGCTAGCGTGAGGCGGTTGCCCAGCTTCTGCGGCTTGGCGGTCTCCTGGACCGCCAAGCTGCGGCACGGTAGGTGGGAACGGGGGCAGGGAGGAGGCATTCTGGGACGGGGGAGGCTGGCTGGGGGGCAGAGAGAGGGCGGGGAGGAGTCGTGATGGGGAGGTGTGACCCAGGGAGGGGGTGGGCTGGAGGCGTGCCGGGGGAGGGAGGGAGGCGGGTCCGCGGAGCTCCGCTCCACAGGATCCAAGGCACTCGTGTAAGCCTACACGAGTGCCTTTACCTTACTGCCTTTTGGTCGGTGGTAAAGTGAGTAGCCCCATTGTGGGGCTGCTTACCTTACCTGGGAGAAGGGGACAAAAATCCCCTTCTCCTGAGGCGCTTCCCACGGCAGCCCTTCTCAGTGCTGCCAAGCCTGGGTGCCCCGGGCAGCTCAATATTGGGCTGTAAGCTGTTCATCTGTACTTGTGTTACATAGTGTTGCATCCTGCAGTTGGGGGGCAGTCATGGAAGTCTCCTCAAGGTAAGGTAGTGTTTGATCCCTTACCTTGGAGTTGCATTGCCCTTACGTTGGTGCTGGAAAGTTGGTTAGGATTGCGCCTATAGTACAAGACAGTGGCCCCCGCTGTCCAAAAGGGGCTCAAAGTCCAGAAATAGCAGTCTTAGGAAAACTCGTACATGATATAAATAACATATTTCCCTTTCTTTAATGAACTATATTTTGAAGTTGTAAATCTGGGCTGTGAGAGGAAAAAAAAATGTTTATAATGGTTTAGTCCAGTGGTTCTCAAACTTTTTTGGTCTCTGGAGCCCTTTAAACCTTAAACAGAGTCTTTGGGAGCCCTGCTGACACATGCAAAGAATCTTGGGGAATCCTAGAGTGCCTGTGCATGTGTGGAGTGGTGCAGTGCCAAGCAGATGGCAGCCACTTGTGGTGTGCAGGGAACTCCAGGGTTCCTAGAAGCATGCTTGGAGAAATGCTGGTGTAGACCTTCGTACGGCTTGTATTATGGTTTAGGCTGCCTCCATCAATTCATTTCTACTGGTTTGCTTTGTTGATAGGGCTTTTGAAGATGTGAAAATCTCTTGGCGTGTGACCTTTAATAGAACATCTGTTGTCCTGCAGAAAGATATCACAAATCTCACAAATGAACTGGTAGCTGTCTTGGGAGTTAGCACATGTAGTGCTGGTCAGACAAAATGCATAATTTCTATTGCAATAAAGCCTGATAATGTGAGTACTTACAATTAATCACTTAGTAGGACAATGAAAGTATCCAACAGTTTTATGTACTCTTAGTACCCCACTATTTCTGCTGCTTTAGCCTGCCTGTGGAAAAGGGTGGGACTGGAGTAGAGGGAGGTGAGGTTTGGGGAATAAGTGTTCTCATGCTTGTGTTATACTACCAGACAGTCATTGGCTCTGAAGCACCATCAGCCTTTCCACATAGAAAGGGGTTCTATGTACTAATCCTTGGTATAAAATTTAAAGTGATCTGTTTGCTGTTAAATCAAGTGGTTGCCTTCAGTCATCTTGCATTTATATTTCCTAGAACTGCTTCAACGTATTTTAGTGCCTGTATATCTTGGGTCTTTATTGTCTATGTGCACACACATTGGAGTTCTGTGCGTGTGCAGATTCAACTGCAGTAGCTTTCTAAACTTTGTTGAGCATTAGAATGTGAAATGTATTCTTGTTTTTACTTTGAAACCAAGGATGAAAGAATATACATGTAGAGTTTGGCTGCAACCCTAGACACACTTTTCTGAGAGTAAGTCCTATTCAATTTAATGGGGCTTGCTTTTTAGTAGATATTCACAGGATTATTCTGTCTGTTGTGATTGCATCAGAGAATAAGCTCATTTACATGGTATGGTTTGCCAGTCTGAGAGTGATAATTACATTCATACCTGTGTTATGTGAATAGCATAGATGTTCCTAAGAATAGCAACTCAAAAAACGCTTTGTACATATATAATCCCTGATATACCAAAACACTGTTCAAAAGTGCATTTTCATGATATCCTCCTTTGGGTACAATGTTCTGAATATCTTTCTTGTTTATCAGGTACCTGAATTTGAGACTTCTTTTTTTGTGGAGCTCTATGAAGTGGGTGCAGGAGCAGCTTTAAACAACAGTGCCAGATTTGCCTACATCATAGTACCTGAGAGTGACTCTCCTCGGGGCCTGATCTACTTCGCTGTGGGATCTCGTTTGGCTGTGGCCCTTAAGAAGACCACTTTAATTAGTCTCCAGGTGGTTAGAGATTCTAGTACAGTACTTGCCATCTCAGTTGCCTACAGCACTCAGGTAGGGCTTATGAACAAACGTGAATATTGTGGTATCTTCCTTTCTTCTTCGACACAGAAGGAAAAGTTAGTAGATGTTTAGGTTTTGCAGGAAAATCTGACAATGTAAGTTACCACAGTGAACTGTGACAACATGGAGTCTCTTCTTCCACAGAATTAGATTGATCACTCCTATGAATATGATCACTCCTATGAATTTATGAATGCCCACTAAATGTGTAACCCAATCCTGAAGCTGGCTCTAAGTGCTGCTGGCTCTAAGTGTCTGTCAGGAGGAAGGGAGCAAATGCTCCTTTCTCCCAAGGAGACCCTAGCAGTAGCCACAGTGCCCACAGGATCCTGCGCTTGCCATTTTGGCACCACTGGAGCCCTGGGCACCGCCGGCTTCAGGATTGGGTCCTAGTTAATAATAATAATAATAATAATAATAATACTACAGGTATTTATATACCACCTTTCATGACTTTATTTCAAGGCGGTTTACACAGGCAGGCTATACTAAATCCCTATAGGGATTTTTAAAATTGACAAAGGTTCTGTCTTTCAAGAACTACAACATTTCAGATGGATCCTTTTATGATCTGGTATCACATTCTAGCCTCCAGTTTCCTCCCACGCAAGCTGACAATCCTTCATATCTCACTTGAAGGGCGGCCAAAGAGCAGATGGAAAAACTCGGCTTGGCTTGTCAGCTACTTCAAGGTCTCGCCGTTCATGGTGCCGGTGGCCTCGAACTGGCGACCTTCAGCTGTTATCTTTAGGCAAACGGAGGCTCTGCCCTCTAGACCAGACCTCCTGCCATTCACCCCCTTTTTAATTCATAGTGTATTAATCAATATATGTTTCCAAAGTTGCTATAACCAAAGACATAGAGACTCACAATTTACATTGTCAACAGTGACAACTCTTCTGAAAGCCACTGCAGCAGGAATAGTTAATAAAATGTTGGACTTCAACTGGTGAGACTTTGGTTGAATTCTCTGTTCCGGTAACACAGCTCACCTAGGTGACCTTGGACCAATATCTGTGTCACAGTCTAATGTGCCCCAGAAAGTTGATATGAGGATATGGTGGCTGGAAGTCAATACTTGGTTGACATTCAGTTACGTCAGGCAAGTGGGGATCCACATCTTTATAATGTATGTATTTATTTAAATGTTTTATTTGCCACCTTTCCTTCGAGGTGTGTATTTAGATTTTTTTGTATACAGTAACTAGAACAAAAATTCATTTTTGTTATTACACTAACAAAAGTAAACAGAAAGCAAAATAAACTGTTTTGTTATCTCATATTGCTTGCTATGTGGCTAAGAAGTAAAACTAAAAGGTAGTTTGAGGTAGAGTGTGGTGAGAAATAAGAAACGGGGAGAGCAAGAATCATAAGGACCCTGTTGGCATACTATAACACACACACACACACAAATCATGCATAGAACTTTGATGATGCTATGATTTGACAGTATCAAATCAGGGACATCACAGGTATTATGAAAGCTATAGCTACAGGGGACTATTGTTGTATGTTCCTAACTGCTACTGATTCTGCCCCCAACACCTAGTATCCAAATACTGGCTGCTCCCTGCCTTTTCCTTCTTCTCCTTTTTTATATTGGTCTCCTTGTGTGCCCACCACTTTGTAGTCTCTCAGCCTAGGGCACTTGTTGGAAGTTGAAGCCTTGCTGTATTTAGGATGCCAGACAATGCCTACCTCTGCCCACTGCTGTTGCTCCCATCTGGTCTCTTTTTTAAGCTGCCCCAGTGAGGCACACACTGAAAGTTGAAGGTCTGCTGTGTCCTGCCAGTGCCTGATATTTTTCCATCCACCTTCAGCCTCCCAGTTTCTCTCTCAGACTGTGTCTCGTTCTAGCGGACTCCGTTGTTCTTAATACATCCTGGATGGTGCCAAGATTTTGTGTGCCTTCCTCCATTATCTTCCCCATTTTTACAGCCCTGATTTATCAGTAAGTAGAAGCTCCATAGTAATTTATTTCTTTATTATTTTATTTTTAAATCTGTATCCCGCCTTTTCTCAGAAGCTTCAAGTCAGCTAATGACAAGGATAAAATAGCACAATTAATGAAAAAAATCAATGAATCAAAATTAAAAGCAGCAAGCAAAAACACATTCGCACTGAGAATAAAGCAGAAGTTCCATAATAAGTTGAGGTATCTGTCAGCCAGCTTGTCTCCTTTCCTTACCTGTTACTTCTCTGGGCACATGGTGCCACCCATTTGAGTGAGAGAAATTCTGGTGACCGCTGTGCCCATACACAGCTAAAGCCCACCTCAGGGAGAAAGAGACTGCCTGCTTGCTCATGTTTGCTGTGGAGACAAATCATCATGTTTCCATGCATGTCTAAAGGAGGGACTGGCCATTGTGACCTCATATTGTAGTTACTTGGAGAAGAGGGACTGACCTGTGTGACCTCACACTGATTCTGCCTGCCTGAAGAAAGATTCCACCTCCATTTTATTAAAGAGGTGCCCTTTACACCCTGAACCAGTCAGGGGTTTAATTCTCTTTCTTACTGTCCCATCATCTCAAATGCAAGTGCCACCTTTTCTCAGGCAGGTAGGATGACTTCTTTTTAGATGGCTGCCACTGATAATGTCTCTAGGCTATGTCTGCCTTTATCTGCTGAATGGTTACGTATGGGATTCTGCCCTCCTCCACTGTCTCTACCTCTTTTGTGCTAGGCCACTGTGGGACCCTCAGTATAAGTTAATACATGAGTGTCAAAATATGCAAATAGCATGTAGGTGATCACTTGTCTGATCTGGCTCTGTCCATAACCTCCACATGGCAAAGTGCCACAGCATGGAGATTAGAAAAAGGAAGCAAATGGGGAGGCAGGAAGAATGAGGAATTTGTTTTGAGATCCTTATCTTATTCCCAGAGCCTACATATTTCCTTTTTTTAAAAAAATATTTTTAGGTTGGTTATTTTAAATTACTCCCTGTTTTCATTATTCTTTGTGGTTCAGCTGAACCACTTGAAAGGGGCATATGAACAATTGTTTCTGCATGTAACTGACAAAAGTAATGACCAGCCTGTCAGTTTCATTTAAGTAACCACACTGGTTTACTTAGTGAAGAACAGGCAACTCTGAAACTGGTGTAGACAGACTTCGCTCAGACAAGGCTGTTATAGTTTCAAGTTGTCTAGCAAATGTATTTCATCAATCAGCTCGAGCAGTAGCAGTCACTTCCAAAAACTGATGGAATGGTGATACTTCACCCCTAAGCCATGCCCATCAAACTACTCCTGCAAATCACAATTTTCTGTGTGTTCTGGTGCCATCTCCTCCTAATGTTCAGAGTCCGTATAGCAGAAACAGGTCACACAAACAAGACAGATGCATAATAGACAACATGTTATGGTACTCTGGATCTAATTAGAAGGTGGATCCCAAAAGGTGGTGCCAGTGGATTGCACCTTGAGCTTTAGTCTGGGGGGTCCTGTAGGGTTCCATTTTGTCTCCCATACAGTTTAAACTTTACATGAAATAGCTGAGGGAGATTATGTGGAGATTTGGTTGTAGCTCATTGGTAAAGTGATGACACTCAACTCTTATCTCTGTTTTCCAACATTGCTTATTGCTGTGGGAAAAACAGTATTTAAGGGTGCAATCCTAACCCCTTATGTCAGTGCTTTCCAGCACTGGCATAGCGATGCCAAGGGGACATGTGCTGCATCCTGCAGTTGGGTGACACTCATGGAGGCCTCCTCAAGGTAAGGGAATGTTTGCTGCCTTACCTTGGAGCTGCATTGCCTTTATGTCAGTGCTGGAAAGCACTGACATAAGGGGTTAGGATTGTGCCCTTTATCTTTTAAATAAATAAACTTGATTCCAAAGATGCAGGAGAGGTTTGAAATCAGTGTGAGTTCGATAATGGACTTAGGCACAGGTGAAGAAACTGACATTTAATCCAAACATGATAATGGATAGGGCGCAATCCTATCCTGCATTGGATCAGGCAAGCCAAGAGGCTTGTTGGCTTGTTGGCTTGAGTGGCTTGTTGGCAACCTTCAGTCTCGAAAGACTATGGTATCGTGCTCTCCATTCTCCTCAGGAAAGGGGGTTGGGATCTGGCATAAGTGCTGGATCCTAGCCCTGCCCCCTTCTCCCTGCCCACCCTCGGGGCTGCCCACGAATGCTTGTCCCCCCGCCTATTTTTGCTGCTTGCGTCAGTCCAGCCAGGCCGACCCAAGCCTTGGCACAGAAGCCACCACGGAGGTTGGATTCAGCCTCCGTATGTCAGCACATCTGGATGCGTCGATGTGGCTTCCTCCTAAGGAGGCGCAAACATGCTGTACGGCATGTTTGCAACCCTCCTGGGCTGGCCCAAGGGACTTGCATCAGCCCACGGTGCAGTTTGGATTTCGCCCATAGTTAGTTAGAAGGAAAGCTGATATGTAATTGGGAGTAAAGTCTTTGTGGATGGAGTTGCTCTCTCCTTGAATGACCAGATGTGCCTGGATGCTCCTGGATCCAGTGCTTCCTCCTTAGTGGTGAAGGAACCTCTCCAGATTCTTCATTCCATACAACACATAGTGGGTACAACCTGAGTGTGGCATTCTTTTGACATTCCCATAGCTGCTTCCTCTAAAACGAGGCTGTAGAGTTCTTTAACCCACTTTCTTCCTGTCTTCTGTAGAGAAAACAAGTGGAACTGCAACCTAATTTTCCCATCACCATTGCAGCTGATGTGCCTGAAGACAACTCTTCTTTTTCATTTTCCCCAACAGTAGCCAATCTGTCTCACTTTAGATTCCTTTGACACTAACCTGCTCTCCAACCTGGAGAGGGGTTCTCATTTTTTCCTGGAAAGAGGAGTGGACTACCATTGTGCTGGACAGCTATACTGTGCTGGACTTTTCTTCATTTTCTTTCTTTCTTTCTCATTCTCTGTGCTTGTGGGTGAAGGAGGCACATTTTCATAGGTAGTCAAACTGATGGGCAAGGTAGGGTCTTCTGTACTTTCACAGTCCAAATGCATTGGAGCTTCATTTCTATTCAGCAGGCCATTAATGGAATCCTGACAGTGCCCATCAGCAAATTTTCTAATGATGGCATGAGCAATAAGAATAGTTCATTCTTCTTATTTGGAAACCTTTCCTCCACCACTTCCTCTGCTACCTCTGTACATCTTCATCCAGCCACCATCCCCATATCTGTTTCATCATTTTATAGATCAGAGACCTTGTGGAAACAGTCTTGAGAGTTTGTTTTTCCAAAATGAACAGCCTGGAATGTTTGTCAAAAGATTTTGTTTGATAGATTCTGTGTCTGCCGTGCACTTGAAAATCACCCACCCAAGTCATCACAATAATGAACTGAATGATTACCGATTATATGTGTGTGTTTTTTAAATTTATATATAATTTGAAGCAAATTTTGTTTTTATGCCGTATTGTTGTATTCTCACGTAGATCTTTGTTGTTTGATTTCTAGGAGCTGACAAGAACTGAAGCTGTTGGCCGCATAACCATATCTCCAGCCATTTCAGGGCAAGATTTTACCAGATCTGAGGGAATGTTATCCTTTGAACCTGGACAGAGAAGTGCAGTTCTGGATATAACACTCACTCCAGAGATTGGATCTCTCAATCCATTTCCTAAACGCTTCCAGGTTGTGCTTTTTAATCCTACTGGAGGTGCCAGAATCGATGACATCTATGGTATTGCTAATGTCACCATTGTCTCTGATTCAAACTCCCAAGCAGTCTGGGGGCTGGCTGATCAACTGTACCAACCCCTTGATGACACCATTTTGAACACAGTTCTCCAGTATTTAAACATCAAAGTAGTGCCAGAAAGTACAGAAGAGCAGCTTGCTGGTGTGATGCACATAATAGATAAGGTACATATCTGGATGTCTCTTCTGCAGTGATTACCAAACAACCGCCCCCCTCCCCCAGATTTAGATGAGGACACAATAACTCTTTAGGAGATGTGAATAGATCAAAATGATAAACAACAGCCCTGACCCTGAAAAACAAACAAACAAACAAAATGTCTTTGATTCTAAAAACAGAACTGAGTCTTTAGGAAAGAGAACATATTAACGAAGAATTTTCCAGTTGACTAATCTTCTCACATGAAGGTCTTTGGTTCAGATGCCCAGCACAAAGGGAGGGACAGAGAGGTGGAAGAAGTTATGGCAGAACTTATAACCTGGGAAGGTTATGTTGCTCTGAGACCCTCACATATTTTCACAGAACTAGGAATCTTGGGATTGTTGTGTTTATGATTAGGGAGTAGGATATCCATACTGTAGACACATCTAGAAACTGCTCAAGCCATTGGGTTCTGGAAGTAGAAAATTCAAATGGTGTCCCCATGTTTATTTCTGGATTAATGCTTTTCCATATATGTGTGGAAATACACATATACACATGAGAGAGAGAGAGAGAGAGAGTTGCACACACACACATTCACAGTGATTCCAGTATGCATGTACAGCATTTTATGAACAAAGTAAGATATATACTGCACTATCAGGAAACAATTTCAGCATGCAGTGGAGATGTATCTGCAGGGTGGTGTCCAAAGAGAATAGGGCACCAGACCTGAGTCCAGACCTCAGTGGCACTCCAGTGAATATTGTTGCACATGAAACTTTAGGTCATTGGCATACATATGAAGAAAAAGCTCAGATGAAATCAGCGGGATATTCTAGGTAATGTCTTTAGGAGAGGAATACAGCCCCCCCCCCGTATCCATGGATCCCGTATCCATGGTTTCACTTATCTATGGTTCCATGAATGTGGAGCACCCGCCTTCAGAAGCTCTTGGGAGCCCCATAGAGGCTGCGTGCTTCTGCCTGTGGCTTCTGCAGGGTTTGGAATGACTGTTAGAAGGGGGAAAAGGTCATTTCTGTTTTTTTGTTTTGTTTTTGTTTTTTGGCAAAGCTGGAAGTGCTGTTTTTAGCCTTTTGAACGCATTATGAAGGCCAGGGAAGCCACTAAGGGCTTCCCCTGACTCATAATGCCTTCTAAAGGCATAAAACATCACTTCCAGTTTTGCCAAAAAAATCAGAAGTGATGTTTTTTCCCTTCTGTCAGTCATTCTGAGTTCCACAGAGGCTGTGGGTGGATATACATAGCCTCTGCAGGGCTCAGAAAAGCCTCTGGAGGTGAAGGAGCACAGCTCCCCTCATCTCACAACGAAAAAGTGCGGGGGGCTGTCCCACGTATCTGCAGTTTCTGGTGTCTGTGGGGGGTTCCGGAATGGAAACCCTGCAGATACCGGGGCACCACTATATAATTTTACTTGGTCTTAGGAAATCTTCATAATCATAACATAGTCGTTGCATGAATGATTTTATTCTTTCTCCCAACTTTTGCTTCTCAAGGTAATATCTGAAGGAGAAAAGCAGGCGCTTACTGATAAAAACCGAAATCTTTTGTACGAGATCCTTTGTGCTCTTATTAATCCAAAACGCAAAGATACCCGGGGCTACAGTTTCCTAGCAGATGTTACTGAGAAATTTGCCTTTTCACTTCCTGTTGGAGTAACATGTGGATCACCAGGTGAAAGGTGAGGTTTTTCCATGCCCAAAATGTTTAAGGAATATACTGTTGTGTTGAAGTGAATATTGAAGCCTATTTGAAGCCCGGCATATGCATCATAGCCTTATGGAACTGCAAATTTTGGTGTGCAGTATTAGTATAGTGAATCCTTTAAGAAAAATCAGACATATGAAATGGTAACAATTTTCAACACTTGAGAAAATTATTTTACTTGAATGTACTGTGAGACCTACAAAATGCACCTGATGTCAAAACATCCATACTGATGCCTGCAGACATAATATTAACTGTTAGTAAATTAATACTCTGCATTTTACTGATATGTGGGAAGGGACTCTTGCTCTGGAGTAAGAGAAAACTGTGAATGCTACCCATTGTATATGGTAATGTAGAAAGCAAGTAGGCTACTGAGAGTAAGCTGAACACATGTACCTACCGTGTTTCTTACACAGGTTCTAAGTAACTGTTACACTTCTTGTGCATGTTCTTTTTTTAACAGAGGCAAAACCATCCTTGACCATTGCCCTTACATCGTAATCATGGCCCATTTCTGGTACCCACAGCAAATCAATGGGCATAGGTTCGATGGAAAAGATGGTGATTTTATTAGAGTTCCAGAACGATTGCTGGAGGTTTCTGTATCATCTACTTCTAAAGATGAGGATTGTAGGTTTGTCCAAGTCACTGAGTATAGCAGTCAACAATGGTTTATAATGGCTGATAAAGGAACCGCTTTAAAAAATAAGGTATGACTTTATTAATATTTGACAAATATCCTGTACACACGGGGGGGGGGGGCAGGCTGTGTAGATATAGAGACAGGCTGCCACAGAACCTGGAAGTCACATATAGCCATCATGATTGATCGTGATGAAGTGCCTTCTTTTGTCGGTCCGGGCAGCCCAATCCTATCTCTGGTGGTGCTGCTGGATGCAGTGGTGCCAAAATGGCTACCACTGTATCCAGCAGCCCCCTTTGTCCCCCTTTTCCCAAGAGAAGCCCCAAGCCCTGCAATGGGGCTTCTCAAGACTGTGCCGGCTATTTTGCTGGTGCAGACTTGAAAGCCTCCATGCTGGGCTTTGCAGCCTGACACAGAGGATAGGAGCCAGTGGAGCAGGGCACCACCATTCCCACTCCCTTCCCAGGCTGATCACTCCCCCACCCTCAAAGCCCTTACCACCACCATTGAACTCTTACCTTGCTCTGGGCAGTGTCCATCTAGCTCTGGGCCCAGAACCGACAGTAACCTCCTCTCTGGGTGTTGTGGGTGTGCCTTACAGAATGTCTGCGACACCCATTGCTGGTGCTTGAGCTCAGTGCTAGTGGCCCATAGGATTGGGCCCTAAGCTTCCACTAATCAATTTCATTGGATGACCCCCTAGTTCTAGTACTGTTTGTGTGAGAGAAAAAACTTCTCTCTATTCACGCTCTCCATACCGTTCAGTCTCAGTTATGTCCCCTACTAATCATCTTTTTCCAAACAAAACAGCCCAAACATTGTAGACTTTTCTGGTAAGGAAGGTCCTCCAGCCGTCTAATCATTTTGGTTGCCTTGTTTTGCGTCTTTTTCAGTTCTGCAGTAGCAGAGGAATGGGGGATGGTGCTGGTACCAGGGTAAATGGGGGTGATTATGTGATTCTTTCATGTACATGTTCTTGGGCTTAGTTGCAAGAGGGTAAAGAGGGACAGCAGTTCCCAGACTTGCTGTGGTTAGGGCACACTTCTTCCTCGGTGCCCTGTCACAGCAGCATTTATGTGAGAATTGTGCTGTCCTGGCCCCGCCAAGATGGTGGCACCCGGGACAGCCAGTAAGATGAAGGCTGCTGGGATCCTATCCCCTCTTTTAGCAACCTCCATGCCCCCTTCTTCACCTTGGATTTGTGCAAGCTACAGAACGGGTGCAGGTTCAAGGAGATCCATTATAGAGTGGGAAGCTTATGGAGGGATATGGGGAAATAATTCCCCTTCTCCCCCCCCCCCACTCAAAGCCTCACAATCTCCTCCCCCTCTGCTGGATGTAGCACTTTTTGGCACAACTGCATTAGTGGGGACGAAGGGGAAAGATTGGGCCTTTGCAATAGTAAAGCTGGGAGTCCCTGGAAAAACTGTTGCTAATCACAATTGACAATGCTGCATTAGGTGGACTAATAGTCTGAGGCTGCAATGCTAACCACACTTTCCTGACAGTAAGCCCTATTGAACAAAATAGAACTTACTTCTGTGTAGACCTGGTTAGGATTGTGCCCTGACAAGGGTTAACGCAGCTTCATATGTTTATTGTACAAATAAGGAATATGTGAATGTTTTAAAAAGAAAAACAAAAGTCAGCTTTTCCTATTTCAGATTTTTCAAATGAGTTTGAGGGGTCAGAGTCCACTTCTACTGAAAGATAACAATGAAGTCACCTACAGGATTTATTCTATAGATAGCCGAATAGTTCCTCAGAAGTCTCTGTGTCTTCTTTGGAATCATGCTGCTGAAAGGTATATATTTTAATACATTATTTTTTCTCATCTTTTACCATCTGATTTCATTTGCATTTCTAATGAGCTGATATATTTCTTTTATGTTAATGTATAATACGCTAATTTTAAAGAAGAAAATTATGTTAGGAATAATTCTCACTGGGAAGGATTTGCTAGAGGGACTGAAAATTGGAATGTGAAAAATAAGCATAGGATGACATCGAAAGAGTTAGCTCTGAAGGGGACATGCACTGCTTGGTTGTTGGTTTGTTGTTGCATCTGAATGCAGCCCTAATCTTTGTAATTTCAAGGATAGGAGAGTGAATCTACCATGTATGTTGGTGGAACCGCTGTAGACCTGGAGCAATACCTGGTACGCCAACTGAAATAATTATCCTGGATGTGTGCCAGGTCTAAGCAGAATGCAGCAATGGTACCAGACCAAGGTGTGGCATACCAGTACAGATTGATGTCAACAGCCTAAATTAATATGCCAGGCCTTGATCTGGCATGAGGGAGGGGAATGGAAGACCTTTACAGACCTTTCTGAAGTTAGGTAAATCTCCCTACATTTGTGAGTCAAATCCAAAAGGTTTTGAGTCAAATCCAAAATCCAAAAGGTTCAACAGAACCTTTTTCCTGGATTTTGGTACCATTTCCGGTCAAATTTTATCTTTTCTTTTGTTTAGACATTTTCATCCACTCATCCCGATGGCAGGCGTTTCCCATGGCTTGTGTAAAATGCATCAGCTTCCCTGTAGATAGAATTTCAAATATGGGTTCTTGTTGTGACCTAGCAACTGCTATGCGCACAACTCAAAATATCCCAAATTTCTGTTCATGACTTTGTTATAATTATTGATCTGCAGACCAAAAAGTATTAAAATTAACATTGTTGTACTTTTTGTTTCCCCTTTAGCTGGTTATCTGACAGTGAATTCTGTAAAGTGATTGATGATTCTTCAAATTATGTTGAATGCTCTTGTTCGCACATGTCTATTTATGCAGCCTATGCACAGACAGACACCTTGTCCTCTTATAATGAAGCTTTTTTTTCATCTGGTTTCATCTGTATTTCTGGTCAGTTGATGCATTATTTTTATGCTAACGAATGATGTTCTGGTTTTAGAGCAAAGAATGGATTAGGACAGGGCTTTTTGAACTGGGGTGTCACGACACCCCAGCCTGTGAGCCCTGGCCTCTGCCCCCTTAAGGGGCGGGGGCAGCCTGGAGGCTGGGAGGAGACAGCGGCGCAATCCCCAGGATCGTGCTGCCCAGGGGGGGCTGCAGGGGCTTGGGTGCACTTACCCAAGCCTCCTGCAGCGTCCCCAGGCTGCGGGGAGCCCAGCGCGACCTGCAGCAGGGCTCCCCGCAGCAGTGAAAGTAAATGCAGAGCGATCGTGCTCCACTTCCACTTTAGCTCAGATCACTTCCGATCGCTCCGCATTTACTTTCACTGCTGCAGGGAGCCCTGCTGCAGGTTGCGCTGGGCTCCCTACAGCCCCCCAGGGCGGCGTGATCCTGGGGATCGTGCTGCTGCCTTCCCCCGCCCCTGCTGCCTCCTCCCCCACCCACGCAAGTACTTAGTGGCTCTCAAACTCTCCCAGTGGTTCTCAAACTCTCTCCCAGAGAGTTTGAGAACCACTGGTTTAGGAAATTAAACTTGTTGGAAAGGACTGAAAATTGTTATGTAGAGAAGAAATACAGGCTGGGATTCAAAGTGTCATTCTTGGAAGTGGAACTTTTTGCTATTTTTTAAAATGCCAAACCCTCATACCTTATCACACAGTGATTTTTAGACTCCCTTTAGTTTAAAAAATGTTTTGTTATGCAGTATAAAGGATTGGCATTTGGATAATGCATGTCCCAAACTCCCACTAGTTGTGTGGTTATTGGATCCAGGCCAAAATAAACTGTAATTAATAATAAAACCCAAAGGATGACATTTTATTGAACAAAATAAATAAAATAGATATTATTCTCCTTTTAAGTTTGAGCTAAAGCAGTGGTTCCCAAACGTGCCTAGGTCATGACACCTTCATAGCTTCACAGCTTCACACCTTTTATTCTCAGCTTAGCTGGTGCCACATTTGAGATCTCATGAGATCCAAGTTGGCAGCACCCAAATCTCACAAACTTTCATGAGATCCAAGATGGTGGTGCCCAAATCTTATGATACTTGGTATCCTCTACAAGAAGACACTTTAATGAATCAGCCACTGCTTGTGCATGAATGCTGACATGAAGACATAAAGTATATGTCTGTCTCCGGTCAAGTGTGATCTGTAATGCTTTTATAATATTGCAAAAGTGGCCTAGATTTCTAAAGGAAGACTCAGAACCTTTGAAATGAGGTATGTTCCAAATTGAATACATCTGGATTAAGAGCCTTAAGCCCAAATCCTAATCAACTTTCCAGCACTGGCATAGATGTTGCAGTGCGACATGTGCTGCATCCTGCAGGTGGGTGGCACTCACGGAGGTCTCCTCAAAGTCAGGGAATGTTTGTTCCCTTACCTCAGAGCTGCACTGCCCTTATGTCAGTATTGGAAAGTGGGTTAGGATTGCACCCTCACTTATTTAACACTATAGAGATTTCTTTGTAATTTGACCTATTGACTAACATCATTCTTAGAGCAACTCATGCTTTTCTTTCTTTTATAATAGGTTTCATCTTGGCTATTTTTTCACATCTCTTCTGTACCAGGTCTTCAATGTTTGCAGCTAAACTCCTTACTCATTTGATGGTTGCCTGCCTGGGTACTCAGGTAGGACTGCAAATAACTCTTTAACCTTCTTCCAACCTCATAATGATTCTTAAAGGAATTATAGACATTTCTGAAGTACGAAGAGACCTGTAGCAGCCTTATCCCCCACTACACCATAGCATGCAGCTACGTCAGTGGAGGATGTGCTTTTTGGGGGGAAGGGCAGAAGGCAAACTAGGCCTTATAGGCTTTATAGGCCTTCTGACTACCTAGGGATGGACCCATGCCAGCTGTGGAGCTAGCATAAATCCATGGAGAGCCAGGGGGCATTGCAGAGTAGGTTGTGGGATTAGGATCTTCCATGCGCAACTGCTGCCTGTTCTACCCCCTTCCTCCCCCGTAATGCCCTGATCTTACCCCAACCCTCCCACGGCCCACCCCACCTCCAACTTACTGGCACTAGCTGACTGTCCAGCCAACTCTGGTTCTGCATGGAACCACTGACTGTTTCCGTATTCTTTATAATTACTTCACCTATGCCTCTGAGGCTGAAAACATTTCATAGAACTCAGCATTAGCTTTGAATGTATGAACAATGTAACACACATTTGGTACCATCAGAAAATGTTACTGTAGTATTAATAATGAGGAAAATGACTGCTGAGATGAATTTTTTTGAATAAACTTAGCAAGTCATTACAATTATTTTAATATTTGCAGTACACATGACATAATCATGCAAAGTTAGGAACCTCAACAGTACTTGTTCTAATTTTATATTAGCCGCATGAATCAGAAATAACTTTTCCAATCTCTATGCTGTTCTTACAGTGTCTGTGTTTGAGATAGGAAAGATGTGACCAGTAATATTTATTTATTCTATGTTTATGTATGAAGAAGACAACATACTGTGATGGAAAAAAAATCCAGAATGCATGGAATAAGAGAATAGTATATTTTAGAATAAAAGCTTCCCTGGGCACCATTGTTAGTGGATAGACCTAATATCAAGTGGAAGGGAAGGAAATGAGTTTAAAGTGCTGGAAATAATTGATGTGACCAAGTGAGTCTGTAAAGCCACAGAAATAAGCCAGGTGTGAATGTGTAGAACAGAAAACTCTCTCGGAGCAAAAAACGGAAACAGTGCAAGGAATAAAGGATGTAACTTGGATAAATATGTCTGTTCCATATGCTTCTAAGGGAAACTCATGTAAACCTGAACAGTCATCTGAGTTACTGCTATAGACGAAAGATTAATTTGGCATATTTTGTTCCTTCTGGCCATTCATTCTAGGAATGCTGAATAAGTGTACTGGCAATGAAAACAATCCGCCGGTGCTCTATAGCCAGGAGCTAGAACTCAGAATGGAGTCGTTTGCCTCTACAACTTCTTATCTCATCCTTTGGATTTTTGCTACCCCTAATAACCCCTTATCCGTTTTGTACAGATTGCTGTAACTAGTGAAGAATTGGGATTTTTTTGAAGTATTGCTGATGAAACACATGCATCAGCTGTTAGGTCTAATGGGATTATAGTAGATTTGACAAGAATGTTGACAGGCATGTCTTGCTTATTTCCAAGCAGCTTCTGTGAAATTTGGATTAAATCTGGAAAGCATCTGAAAAAGACTGCAGTGGTATCCATGTTCACTGGCTTATCATGTTTCTTTACCTGAATGTAGTGTCACAGTATATGATGGTAGGGAAGTTATTGCAGCAGATATTACTGCATACAGGCAGATGTGTCAGTGAAAATGTTTGGACCAAGGATATTGGTTTAGTTTTAATCAGTGGCATTATTTGTATTATTTCCTCATAGTGGATGAAATCTAGAGAAAACAAGGCATGGGCCAGTCTCATTTAAATCAGTAGCAAAGGTGCTTAACTTTAATCTCACTGAACTCAGTGGGACTTGGAGCCAAAGTACATGTTACATTAAATGCATGAGTGGGCCCAATCTTATTGTTTTTGTTGTTGTTGTTGTTGTTGTTGTTGTTGTTGTTAAAAAGAACATAAAGGCCCATTTAGTTCAGCTTCCTGTAACTCAAATTGCCCATTAGATGCAATAGCCCACAAGGCAACAAGATACCTGTATCATGTTGCTATTCCCTTGCACCTGTTATTTAGTGATAGGCTACCTCAAATAACACAGGGGTGCTTAAAACAGGGCAAAAACATTAAAATAGCTCATGGGGGAGAGGCAATTGGGATCAGAACCATGGTGGGGGCAAAGTGTTCTAATCCTCCTATTGCTTGCTGTGTTTTTGCCCCCTCTCGGGTGCCTCCTGCACCACCCTTTGTTTTAAAAAAAACAAAAACAAGCTAACTAGCATATGCATTTAACATAACGTGTGCTTTGTCCCTTAGGGTACAGTACTAACCAACTTTCCAGCACTGACGTAAGGGCAATGCAGCTTTGGGGTAAGGGAACAAAAATTCCCTTAATTTGAGGAGACTTCTGTGAGTGTCACCCAACTGCAGGATGCAGCACCCCATTGGCACAGCAGTGCTGGAAAGTTGGTTAGGATTTGGGCCTTAGTCCCATCCAACTGGGATTACTTCACTGTCTAAAGACTACCTATACACTGTTGATGACCTCATTCCTGGCCACTTGGTGTCCCCTCACTGGATAGGATCAGATCATCACATCAGAGGTCTGGTTATGCTGTCTTGAAGGCACCCAGCATAACATACCCATGAATACACACATGTTCCTCTGCATGCATTAAATAAGAGATAGATAGAGCTAGAAAAAGTGCAGAAAAGAACTACCAAAATTATCAATGGGTTGGTGCTTTTTCCCTGTGAAGATGCAAGACTGATACAAGTACTTCTTCACACAGTGACTAAATAATATATGGAATTAACTGCCAAAAGATGTGGTGATAACTGCTGGTGGTTCTCTTTTTTTTTTTTTTTTTTCTAGTAATGTTAGGAAATTTCAGGATTGGGTGAGAGGCGTTTGGGAACAAACTTTCCCCCATTTAGATATCAGTATCCCATTTCAAGCGGGACTATTCCCTGCACTGACTCACAGTGGTCTCTCTGCTAGTCCTTCTTTTTCCCAAGTAATCTTACACTTGCAGATAAGAATGCAAATCAGAAATTTGAAAGGCTGGCTTGTAAGTCTCATCCTTAAGGCCTGGACTCTCCTGCTCAGGAGTGTTCTTTACAGTCAACATACATGGGAATTGTAGATTACAGTAGGGATGGGCAAATCCAGCCTGGCTTGACTCAAGTTGAGTCACAAGTCTCCGCCCCTGCTACTTGACTTGAAAACAAATCCTAACAGGGGCACTTTCTGAGTTGTCGAGTCACCCTTTCACAACTCTAAAGAACTCGAGTCAAGTCTCCCACCGTGGAAAAAAACAGGGCAGCTGCTGGGCTCTCTCTCTCTCTCTCTCTCTCTCTCTCTCTCTCTCTCTCTCTCTCTGTGTGTGTGTGTGTGTGTGTGTGTGTGTGTGTGTGTCAGAGTTCTCTTTAAACACTCCCCTGATGTCCCCACCCATCTGTAAACAAGGTGTGAGGGGGTGGGACAGACTGCAAGAGAGTGGGGACAGAAGAGGGAGGAGGGTTAAGTGCAGCAGCTATGAGGCTTATCCTTTGAGATTTGAGATCTCCTGTGAGATCTGATCCTTTGCAGCTCTGCTCTACTCAGAAGTAGTCCCACGTTAGCCAGTCATTCAGTGAGGCTCCCCCTTCCAAGTAATAATGGAGCCATGCGCTTGGGAGGCGTGATTCCACTTCCTCGCCTCCTGCCCCTCCCTGGGCTTCTTCAGCCAATCGTAAGTCAAAAACCCCCTTGGGCTCCTCCTCTTGCCTTCCTTCAACCAAAGAAAATATCAAACCTCCCAACCCTGCATCCAGTGATCATTGAAGGAAAAGATAGCCCACTCCTGCCCAAATGCAAAAGCAAAGCATTAACCCTTCCCTGCCTCCTGGCTGGAACTTCCCAGCTGCTTGCCTGGTCTGAATGATGGCCCCACAAGGTTTTTCACACTGCAAAAACCGTAAGCAAGCACACCCAGGAACAGGCAGCTGCTTCTCAAGTCTGCATGCGTGGGGATGAGTGCCGAGTCAAGGGGTCCTTGACTTGAGTGTTTTGCTGTCTTCCACGCGCGTGACTTGAGTATAAACAAGTTAGCAAAAAATGCACATCTTTGCAACTTGGACTTGAGTCACATGACTCGAATTCCCATCCCTGGATTACAGTGCCTCCTGGCACAATGTATTGTCACGAGGATGTGAAACTACAATTCCTGTGCATCCCTGCAACAAAAGCCTATGGTTGAGACTTAATGAGGTCTCTTGTTTCAGCAGCCAGTCCCCTCTGCTGCTGTCCTCTCACAAAAATAAGTTTACTTGAGAAGTCAGAGGACTAGCGTAGAGGGTGGGGGCAAGCTTCCTCTATCTCAGTGGTTCTCACACATTTAGCACCTGGACCCACTTTTTAGAAAGAGAATTTGTCAGGACCCACTGGAAGTGATTTCATGACCGGAAGTGACATCATCAAGCAGGAAAACTTTTAACAATTCTAGGCTGCAATCCTACCCACACTTACCCAGGAGTAAGTCCTATTGACTATCATTGTTAAAAGAATATACATTATAGCTTGTTAAAAGTGCAGATCTGTAACATTTCCCCAAATGCAGTCACATACCATGGTAGCATCAAGTCTAAAATATCAAAAATAAAATATTGAAATGAATAGGGACCCACCTGAAATTGGCTCACGACCTACAGTTTGAGAAACATTGCTGTAGCTTGTTCTTTCTGAGCTTTCTTGGAGAATCCTTGGAAAGACCTTGAACTTTTCTGAGGAAGCTTGGAAAATCTGAGCTAATTATGAGCATGTTGTAAGCATTCATCCAGGGAGCCTGAAATATTGAATGCCCCTCTGAGGCAAGGCCATGGAAGCTACTTCTGCTAACAAACCAAAAGTTTACTTATGCTAACAAACCAAATGTATACAAGCTTAATAGTGCTTAGCATGAATAAATATTGGCAATAAGGCAATTAAAAAAATTATTAGTTTAAAGCCAAGAGGCATTTCTTTAGTCTCAGTCTGATGTAGAAAGTGCAGGCTAACTGACAGTTTTACTGATATAGCAAAGGAATGTCTCTTTGACGGCCTTCCAAGCAGATAACAGCAAGGGAGGTTAGGGAGTGACATACTCCCTCTTGCTTGCTACTATGTGAAACACAGGGTTGCTGGAGAGCACCCAAGTCATTTATGCTAAGACTAATCATTTATGCAAATGTTAATGAATCAAATGTTAATGTTGTGTTTATGGGTGTTTATAGCTAAATTAGTTATTAGTTCCTATGTTTAGGAAATAGGGAAAAGTGTTTGTTTGCTTAGCAATGCTTGTAAGTTCAGAACAAAGAAAGCATTTTTCCTAGTCTCTGAAAGTGCAAACAGAGACAGGCTGTAAATCAAGGAATGCTTCTTAGCAAGGACATCAGATAAGATGAACCACTTCATGGAAAAGGGAGTAAGAAGCTGGATTTTCCATCTGTCAGGCTAATTGCTAGTATGACAAATGATTTAAGCTTTTCTTGGAATCAAATTTACAGCTTGTATATTCATTATACCAAAGCATCAGATAAAGCATTGTCTCTGAATAGAGAGGCAAATTCCACCATCAAGTTTGCTTTAAGCAGAGAATTGAAAGGGGAAAAAGCATTATTGCATTTTAAAACATTCAGGCTTTCCTTTTTAAACCAAATACAACTTGATAAACACTGGGAAGGGCTATTTAGACCAAAGTTTCATAGAAGTTCCAAAGAGATTATAATGCTTGCTTGTTTGCAAATACTTTTCAATGCCTTAAGTATAACCAATATAAATTAGCTATTAGAGTAAGGCTTGATTGCCTGATGTTATTGAAAGTTAAATAATAGTATAGAAATACACAGAAAAGTAAAAAGTTATTAAGTTTTACTTAAAAGCCACAAGTTTGAAAATGTAATTCAAATGCAACCTTGAAAAGCAAATGTCTGGCAAAAGTTAATTAACAAGGAGGACTCTTATCTCAAGCAAAAACATTCCAACTCTGTAGACTCAAAGTGACAGATTTACAACTCAGAGACAGATTTACAACATACATAGGGAGGAGGCAGGCAGCAGGATGCCCTGCACCAATTAATCAGGAAGCCGATATCTCTTGGCACCAAGAACATAAAACTAGAAGTTATACACAGGTTAAAGACATTTTAATAGGGAAGAAGGCCTTGGCAAAGACAGTAAATCTGTTGCTAATTGAAATAAAGTTTTCCATGATACAGACATCAGCAGAAACAGCTGGACAGGAACAAGATAATATGAAAAAGCCCCTATTTAGCAAACATTCCTGAGATCCTCTGTCAGAGGTAAATGCTGGCAGGAGGGGCTAGATTTAATTGAAATAAAGAGAAAGGTCTCTTAAAATCCTTATTTACAATAAGAAGTTAGTTTGTCTTGTATATATGTTTACACATAGAATAGAAGATACCACTATACATCACAGTAACAAGTCACATATAGAGAATTAAAAACCAAGAGGCTTAGTTCAAACAGAGGTTAGCAGAAAGCCCACAGTGATTGATGAAACCAGACAGAAGGAATTTAGAAAGATAACACTGGTGACTCTATCAAGGAAAAATAAACAAAGACATACCAAAGGCCAGTAATAAATGGGTAAAGAGTGCCATCTAGTGGTTGTTGGAAACAATGTTTTCTATATGTCTCAATGTAAATTTTGACTATACGGTGGTGCCTCGCAAGACAAAACTAATTCGTTCCGCAAGTCGTTTCGTATTGCGAAAATTTCATCTTGCGAAGTGCGGTTTCCCATAGGAATGCATTGAAATTTAATTAATGCGTTCCTATGGGCAAAAAAAGTCAGAACAAAGTCAAATTTGGTTTACAAAGTGTTTATTAAGTGCTCTTTAAAGGCATACATACTGTACAGAGGATTTCAAAAATTTCAAGCACAAAACTTCAACTTTTTAATTTTAAAAATTTGTCTTGCGAAGCACGGCATAGAAAAATTCGTCTTGCGAGTCACCAAAAAAAATCGCAAAAACGCTTTCGTCTTGCGAGTTTTTCAGTGTGCGAGGCATTCGCCTTGCGAGGCACCACTGTATTTGGAGTCTGTAACTTGAAACTAACCAATCAAATGTTTGTAAATTTATCTGTGACCAATCCTGATAAAGCCTCCATCTCTGATGTCACACATCAGTCAATGAAATATAAGACTCCTCAGACAAAGGAGCCAGAACTGAATATAAGGGAGAGGCTCACACTAGAAAATTGCTCTCTCTGAGGGCTTTGAGAGTTACCACATGGCTCTCATTGCTCTTTTCATTTGGGACAGGAGTCCCTGAGAAGCCTGTTGCTGGCAACGAAATAAAGCTTGCAGACAATCACCACTCTTGCTTACTGAGTTTGCTTTTGACCTTTGCTGTGACCTTGCAACACCTGCTTGAAAGACTGCTAGCAGAAATGAGATGGGCATAAATGTGCATGAAGAACTGCAAACCTTGGGGAATGAACAAACTGATCTCCCACCAAGGTCTGAAAGAAAAGCTCCTGCTGCTCTCTCTCAAAGCATATGCTTATTTTTGGTGCTGGGGAACGTGGAGGTAAACAGATTCTTTCAGGGCTCTGTTAGCACTCCTTTCATATGGTTTACAGGTATTGAACTATCATTCCCAGGACTATGGTGGAAAACCGGTGCAACTTGGATAATTTCCACTGGGGATGAGGCCTTGAGAGGGTCAAATTGTTTGGAAGCTGCATATTAAGTGACTTGTTTTTATTCTGTTGTTCAATTAGTATGCTTTAACCATGAGGCACAGTTTCAATTTAACTACTTTGTTAAAATTCTTCTAGTGGAGATTGAGCCAGTAAGATCTGTGTAGCCTAATGGTGGCAAATCCTTCCAGAGTCCAAAGTTCTAGAATATTTTCTTGTTAGCCACCTTTCTGATTGCTGCCCTCTTATTATTTTCTTGTTATCCACCTCTCTGATTATTCAGGAAGAATTTTAATCTGTTCATATGTAACTTCCATTTATTTCTGTGAAGTTTACATAAGAAGTCTTATATTTGTCACTGTGCAGTAGTAGCCATGTTTTTATATAAATTATATCCTACTTTCTAGACAAGTACAGGACACAGTAATGATTCAGGAAGGTCTGTAGTTTTCCAGCTTTTCATTATTAGAGAACACTTGAATTTACAGAAATAGAATGAGGGAGGTGGTAGTAATTGTGATCTTTTTTTTTTAATTGGATGTATCTGAACTAGAAAAAGCCTGCAGGTGGCAGTAAAGCCTTTTATCTTGTGCTGAAGAAGTTGGCCTTGTCAATGCAATGCATGAGAAAGTAGGTGAAGTGCTAGTTTTTAGGTGACATAAGGCCCAATCCTATCCCACCTTCCAGCACCAGTGCAGCTGCAATGCAGCCCAGAGGTAAGGGAACAAACATTCTCTTACATTGAGGAGGCATCTATAACTACCCTCCCACCCAGGATGCAGCATACACCCCATTAGCACAGCTACACAAGGGTTGGAAAGTGGGATAGGATTTGGCCCTAACTATTTTATGGCGAGTAGCTATTCTATGCGTACTTTACTTTTCAAGCTCTTCTTCAGGTAATACAGATGACTGGTGTTAAGACAATTTCCATAGCTAATGCTTACTCTGTATACACAAACATTGCCTCCATATTTCAGTTCACAAACTTTAATGTTCCAGCAACTTTCCCATTCTGTCTGCAGTCTTTGAAGTTTAGAAGTGTTAATGCTGAATAAAACAGGTTGGTCCAGTAAAAGTTCTGATGAAGTGGACTGTCGTCCACACAAATTAATGCTGCAAATTATTATTCTTTAAGGTGCCACAAGATTCTTCATTGTATTCCTATCATCTCTTCCTTCTAAGAGCCAACAGGACAATAGTGACTGTCTGAACTAAACGCCCATGTTGAAATTCATTGATTTACGATGTGATTCATAAACCATATTTTATTTGTTTACAAAAGACACCAGTGCTGATGTCAATTGAAATGTGTCACTTAAGAAAAACCTGTTTGAGATTTGTATTATGGTACTAGGGACCCAGTCCTATGCTGCTGGGCATTGGCCGGTGCTGGGTGTTGTGGAAGTGCCATAAAGCACTTTCATGACAAGGTGCAGCGCATACACTGTTGGCATAGCTGTATCAGCTCTGGAAAGTTGGATTGTGCCCTTAATTTTCAGTCCTAGAAAGTTGATTTAGTTGGTTGACACTAATTGCTTGGACCTCAACAAACAGTATTGGGAGTGAAAGAATTGCAAAGAGCCACTTGAAATGTGGAGGGGAGATCATTCTCCCACTCTCCTGGCTTCCTCTCACACGTAAATTTTGCACATATTAAATCCTGGGCAATTGTTTTGATAGTGCTGGGGGTAAAATGAAAGCAGACTTGCATCTTTGAAACATGAGGATATCTTACTCATTTTTTCTTGCTCATTATTATCTTGAAGACTGTGCACATTAAATTATGACAGCAGGAGTTCCCTGCTAGGAGATAGTTGGCTTGCTTTATCAAGACGTAATTCTGTTTGATTGGCCTGCTGTTTTGTTTCGGAGTTATTAATCAAAAATTGCCATTTTGTATTTCCATTATTTTCAAAGGATTATTCTCTTTTCTGAGCAAGGCACACAACCAAATAATATAGCATAACCCTGAGAAAATTGCTCTTTGACCTGAAATAACATAAACTCTCTGCTTTGCCCACCTTAACTAAGTAGGTTTCCCAATTACGTACACAGAACCCTATACATGTATAGCAGTAAGTTCAGATGACTTTCTGTGCCTATATACTGAATGTGCCATAGTTGGGCAATTGCAATGCCACACTCCCGATATGTGTGTTCATTGTTCCTAAATGGAAACTCTGGAAAGAGCTGTTATTTCATTGCATTTTAGTAAATGATAATCTCCTAACTTTGAAATAGTAGGTTGCAATGGTTAAAAAGAGTTTACAGGCAGATGCAATAATGAAACAGGTGCCTTGGAAAATATTGAGCCTTGGAAAATATTGTAAGAATTTTTAGAAGTGATCATAGTCTTCAGTCTCACATTACATACACAAAACGACAAGGGTCAGAGTCAAAAGCACTTCCGGCGATACCCCCTCCACATCCCAAGCTCTGCCAATAGTTGAAGGCCTCCAGAATAACACTCCATGATTCATGAGGGACTGCTGCTAGGAAAAAAGCAATTTACATATACACGGAGACCTCTGGATCCTGGCCAAAATGCTTTTTCTGCAAGCTATTTTATTGCTTGAAGTTTGAACATTTATGGGAGTCAGGATACTGATAAAATTATGCAATTATATACAGAATGCAAATACACACACGTTTAATGCAGAATAAAACTGAACACTTTGTTACAGCAGGCTTTTCTGTGTAACTCTTGCATAATTTGAAATCATTTGGAGCCAAGTTTAAGACTTATCTTTCTGTTCTGTTGAGCAAGAGTGCAAAGTGAAAGGGGAAAAAAAGCAAAAATAAACGTCCTGAAGTTAGTCACTGTAGTGAGAGTTTGTCTAACGTGTTCATTTTCAGTATTTTCCAAAAGGACACGTTGTCTCGTTGATATAAGTGCTTACTTTGGCTCAATTGTGTAGGTTATCTCATGATTTACAATGTCTGGTGGAAACTGGCTGCTGGAAAACCTCTGCACATTTCCTTATATTCAGTGGCATCGCTGGGGGTGCAGGGGATGCAGGCCACACTGGGTGATGCGCGCGGGGGGTGACACCACTACTGGCCAAAATTTTTAAAACCTTGGTATTTTTCAGTCATACCATCATGTTATATTCTTTTGATGCGTAATTTCATGCAGAATGCAATGAAACTAACCACGTTGAAATATCTCTATCAAATGTTATGGCCACAAAACCAGTGTGAGCTGGGTGATGGTGCATCACTGCACGCACTGCCCAGGGTGTTGCCCCTCTCACTGCATGGGAGGAAGTCCATCATGGGGATGAGGCGCTGACTTCCCGCACCAGGTGACGCAAACCCTGGTGGCACCATTGCTCACTTCCTCATTGTATAGATGTTTACTCACTTTTTTTTACTCACTTCCTCATTGTATAGATGAACTAAAATAGTACTAAAATGCAGTCCTGTGTATGTTTACTTAGAAGTAAGTGCCACTACATTCCATGAGGTGGGTGCTTCCTGGTAAGTTTGCATAGGACTGCAGTCCTAGGATCTGATATTCTCATCTACTGTATTTCTTTACTTCACGTTAGGTATGACATTTACGCTGCAGTGTAAGTGAAAACCATAACACATGGTCAACACTTGAATGTGTTGAGGAGAGATGGAGTTAATGCAGTAAAAGTAACTTGTTCTGCTTGAATGTAGAATCTGTAAGTCAATGTAGCAAAAAGACAAACCAGTTGCAGTGTTAGCAGAAGTTTGCTGTCATCTAGTAATTGCACCTAGTGTTGCATTTAGTAATTGTTTGAGGGTCAAAGAGAGTGAAAATAGATTACATATCACCTAATCACTGCTTAAAATTACCACATAGAGAGCCAGATATCTGCAATGGCAGACTTAGCCCGCCTCACTCCTGGGACAAAGGTCCACATTGCTGCCCTCTGCACTATGTTGCCCCCCACCTCCAAAGCACAGTGGGACTTCGCATGACTGTAAGACCAGCAGGGGAAGTGTTCTGAGGCATCCTCGCAATCTTAAACTGTACTTCTGGAAAACCGGAAGTACAGTTTCTGATTGCCTTAGTAAGGCTTACCACATGGTCCTAACTGTCGTGCACCATACAAATCTTTTTAAAACAATAACCAGGCGGTAAGAGGTCATCTTTCCTGCTTCAGTTAAATGTATTTGGTAGGCCACATGGCAGAACACACAGTTTTTAATTTTACTAATCCTTTCAGACAAATCTTCTAATTTGTGGAGCTTAAATGCTAAGCATTGGTCTCTGGCAGAGTGTGCTGTGCAGGAAATCAAATTCCAATGTTAAAATTAGAAATCAAGTAGTATTCACCTCAGACTCTCGTTTGCATTCTGGTTCAGCAGAAGATTTCCTGTGTTTACACAACATCAGTCAAAAATGATTGTTTGTGGCACGTTGCCCTTTTGTTGTCCTACATTCACAATAATGGAAATTCTTACTAAAGCTCAAACAGCACATTTAAAGCAAGATTTTTTTTCATGTTTTTTATACCACCCTTCCTCCAAGGAACTCAGGGTGGGTGTACAAGTGGAGACTTTTTATCTGCGAATTTTACATCCGCGGATCTGGCTCAACGCAGGTTCCCTGGACTCACATTGAGTCAGGCTTGGGCCTTACCTGATTCCTCTGAAAGGGACCATAGCCCAGCTCTCTTCCCCATTGGAGGACTTTCTGAAGCCTGCAGAGGCAGCATGCCTCTGCCTTCAGAATGGCTCACAGAGCCAAAAGAATATGACATTTTCATGCCTTTTAAGGCAGTGTTTCTCAAAGTGTGGGTCAAGACCCACTGGGTAGGTCGGGAGCCAATTCCAGGTGGGCCCCCACTCATTTTAATATTTTATTTTTAATATACAGATCCCTGTAGACACCAAGGTGCCACCTGTACATAGTTCCTACCTTCCTTTTGTTCTCACAACAACCCTGTGAATTAAGTAAGGCTGAGAGATAATGACTGGCCCAAGGTCACCCAGAAAGCTGTATGGCTGAGCAGGGTTTTGAAACTGGAGGCGGGAGGGAGGCATTCCGGGGTGGGGGGAGGGCAGGCGGTGGGCGACCCCAGGGTGGGCAGGGTGGGCAGGGAGCGGGAGACAGAGCTGGGACCCAGCAATTATGCTAGATCCCAACTCCGTTTTCTGAGCAGCGCGGAGCAGCTTCAAGCCACTCCACTCTTCTCGAACTTGTGCCATTTCCAATTTAGTCAAATCATGTCCTCCACGATATTCTAAAAACAGGCGCTAAGGGGTCTGGCCCCAGATAGTTGGAGGAAGGGGTAGGCTTATTAAGTCAACTGCAGCCTATCCAGCCATTTATGGCAGCCTGCTGAGGCATGATAATTGGAATTGTGTAAATGGTGGGGAGAAGTTTGCAGTTACTTGATGAGTTACAAGTTGTACTGGCTTGTTTCTGAGGAGACTACTAGGGGCAACAGTAATAGAGCTGCACTAGCAAGGATTAACTGGTAGTGAGCTTCAAGAAAAGTTTTATGGTCTTTCCTCCCACCTATGATTTTTTCTAGTCTGTTTGATTGTCCTTTCCTGGTGATCAATCTGAAAGGTCATACAAGTCAATGAAGGAGAATTTGTAGGTACCATTAAAAATAAAGAGAAAGCTTTCATCAGAGAAAGATCCTTGTTCTTAAAATAACATTGAAAATTCCCCCAAGGAATAGTTTGAATACCTTAGGAAGCATTTAATTACCATAAACATTTTAGTAGCACCTTTCATTTTTTTTCTTCTTCTTCTGTGGCTTGAGTCCAGGAAATAGTACTTTGTTTAGGCTATGGTTCTTGGAGAGTGTTTCTGTGGGCTGTTCACAGTCCTTTAAGGACAGGCCAGTTTCTGGACTAGTCTCCAGTTCCATCAGACTCCCAAGTTCAGACAGTTGGGGGAGGGGTGTCAGTGATGATATTGCTTATTTCCTGCTAGTAACATTTTGTTACATTTATTCTAAGGATTACTTCAAATGAGTATGGAATTCTGTGTCCTCAGATGTACGTCTACATTTGAAAAGATTTGAAGCTACCAAATAATTTCTTTGGTGGTGACTGAGAAAGGCAGAAAGCGCAAGTAATGTGAAGAGTTAGCATGTGGTCAAGTTGATTCTAGAACCTACCATCACTTGGTTTGTTTCCAATGTTCCATATTTGCTGCAAAAAACCAATGGCCAATAAATAATATCAGCTTTTTTCTGATTTCCTAATTGTGTGAAGTTGGCCTAGGGCAGTTTTTCTCAAACTGTGAATCAGGACCCACTAGGTGGGTCGCGAACCAATTTCATTTCAATGTATATTTTTAATGTATTAGACTTTATGCTATAATGGTATGTGAATGCATTTATGGAAATGTTGCAGATCTGTATTTTTAACAGACTTTTATATGCTAGTCAACAGGATTTTATATAATAACAATGTTAGTCAATAGGGCTTACTCCCGGGTAAGTGTGGGTAGGATTGCAGCCTTTGAGATGTTTGGGGAATTCTTTTGAAATACATTAACAACTACTTGGGAGGGTTAGAACATAAAAACAGCCCTGCTGGATCAAGCCATAGACCCATCTAGTCCAGCTTCCTGCATCTCACAGTGGCCTACCAAATGCTCCAGGGAGCACACAAGACAACAAGAGACCTTGCTGACAACAAATCTACTTGCTGACTGATGTTATCCCCCCACCTTATTTCCTGCCCCTCCCGACTCTCCCAGCCTGTAGATGATAGCTTTGATAGTGAATGTGTACATGGCAGAAGATGGTTGTAGCTTGTGCTCTTTGGGTGATAATTGCTGTGAAATTGTGTGCTGTCCGGATCCTGCCTAAACAACTGGGCCAAAAGTTGCAGAAGGTTCCAAGACACTACATGCACAACCATAATTGTGTATCCCCCACCTGATATAATTAAAAGTAGACACCAATATTTTAGAAGAAAAGAAATGAAATTATTGTGTTGCTGTTCCCGGAAGAGTTCACTTTGCTCATTATATTTGGCTTATTTAAGTTTTTGAAAAAAGGTAATAACACGTAGGAATAAAACAGAATGGAATAACCTGTATTGCCGGAAATGAAGGCTGTGTTAGATAAATTTTCTTGTTGTAAATAGGTCCAATTACTGCATTATTAATGATATTATTTAAGCACTCATTAAAAGTGACATTATTTAATGGGTTCGTGTTAGTTTAAAGCCTTCGTTATTGGATTGCTATGGGGAGGCTTTGCAATCTTGTATTTTTCCACTCAGTCTTTGTCACATTTCTTATTGTCCAAAGAATTTAGAAACATCTGACCCGACCATCATAAATGTTGCAATTTCAGGCTCCCACCAACTTCAGAAGTCTATGTGCTCATAATCTGGTGACAAGTTCAGTTGCTTCTATACTTTTTTTACACATCTGATTAGTGATTTTGATCTTCTGAAGTAATTTCTAGTCTGGCTGGGAGAATTCCAGTGAATATGCTGAATTCCTCATAGTTTTTTTTCTTAACAGGCAAGTGGATTTTTAAAAAAAAATTTTGGGACCCTGTGCAATAGTGTATTTATGCTCTTCCTTGAAACTATTGCTTCCACTATTGGTGTAGGCAGCCAAATCTTGATGGAAAGACCCTCAAAATAGTTTTTGCTTTTTTTCTTTATCAGGAAGACCTTGGGACTGTTTGGGCAATATGTTAAACTACTAACCATCCATTCATTCCCCTTCCCCGTTAAGGAAAATACCCAGGAATAAGGAAAGAGGCTGGGACATATGCTCCCTGTGAGTCTGCATGATGTTTACAGTATCATCCAAACTGGTCCTTGACAACTCCCAATAATCAGGGTTTATGAAGACAAGAGAGTCAGAAAAGAAACCCCATAATCAACAGTTTACAATAATTTGTGTTTTCATATCCTCTTTTGTGCCCTTCTTGGAGAATAGTAATTATGGCTTACCTTCTGCAGAGTTCAGCAGGAACCTGTTATACTTGATACTTAAAGGGATGGTATTTCACATGACTAGCATATCTGCTTTTCATGCTTCTAGCATAATGGGTAGAGGTGAAAACATGCATCTCCCTTGCAGTGAAAAGTGTTGGCTCCACATATTTTTATGGAAGACCCTTTCTAATTAGGCAAAGATGCACCTTTTAAGTAACATTTCATTGGTAAAAAGGGTTATGGGTGTAAATTAAGCAGAGTCATAGGGTGGAAGTTCAGCTTTCTGATTTCTCTCCACCAACCCCTGCTAAGGCAGGCCACACAAGTACTGGAAGCAACAGCTTCAAGGAAGGAAATATGCTCTTGCACAGAGCCCCAAAATAAGACAGTAGCAGAAGTTGCAAAATATTTTTATGAAAAGCTTTACTTACCATTCAAAATGTGTAATCTCTCTTAGCCATACAGGTCCGAGACTGAAACAAGGAATCCTAAAGTTATTGCCTTTGCATAGATGTGTGAGAGCTCATAGTATGGTTGACCCTATGTGGTGGGCAGAGCTCATGGAAAAAAAACCTTGGGCATTTTGAGGTCGGTGGAGAAAGAAGGAAGGAGCACACCTCCGCTGATCATAGTGGATCAAAGTAACAATCAGAGGCAGGTAGCTTCAGAGGAGTTTGCCATCTGGATTATAAACTGCTTCCATTGTACTGCAGATGGAACTGTACCCATTTCCCAGCATTTGGCAAGGGGATAGCAACTGTCTCTTCATTCCAGAATCACTTATTTTCTAGTGGTGCTTTGTTGGTGTCTCATTGTTGTTGCTGTTGTTTTAAAAAGTGTGAGTCCGTTGGGAAAGGAAAATTTTGCTTTTCCATTTCTTTTGCTAAGTGAATTATTTTGTGACTTTTTGTTGAAAATATTATCTAAATATTCTTAAAAATAATGTGGTGCTCTTAAGTTTCATAATGGGTGCAATGAACAAACCTCACTGGAATGGGTGAGATCAAGAACACTGCTGTATGTGTGGAATGTACATGCATGGAAGAATTATGGCCCAAACCTATCCCCCAGTTGCACTGATGTACAACTGTGGAGGCCGACACAAGCCTCCATGCCAGCTTCCTTCATGAGGCTTGCGTTAGCCTGGCTGGGCTGATGCAAGCCTCTGAGATAGGCAGGGGGCGGGGAGGAGGCAGGAGGGAGGCATTCCTGGGTGGGGGAGGACGGGCGGTGGGTGGCTGCAGGTGTGAGCGGGTGGGGAGGGTGAGGTGGGGCTGGGATCCAGCAGTTATACTGGATCCCAACCCCTGTTCCAGGGGTGAACGGAGTGGCTCCAAGCCACTCCGCTCTCCTCAGATTTGTGCCACCACAAGAGGTGGTGCAAGTCCAAGGAGACCCATACAGGCCAGCGGTCCATACCTGAAGGTAAGGCAAAATGTTTCCCCTTACCTCTGGCTGAGTCACTTATGGCCCCTGTCCTGCGCTGGATACAGTGAAAGCCCCTTGGCTTGCCTGTTCCAGCGCAGGATAGGATTGCACCCATAAGTTCTAAACTCCCTTAAATGTACCAAACAAGTTGAGAGGTTTTGTGGATTAGAAATATTTTAGAACTGTTTGTGTATTCATGGGTCATGACGTCTTGGGTGTTCCTGAGTCATATATTCTTATTCTTCCACATATATACCAGTGCTCTTAGGGTGCAAACCTGATGGTGCCCTTGATCAGCGCAAGTCCCTTGCGCTGGCCAAAGAGTGTTGCAAAAGTACCGTAAAGCACTTTCACGCCACCTTCAGAGGAGGGAGGCCGGTGCACAGATGTGTGTTGGCCTCCAAATGCTGGCTCAAGCCCTGTTGGGCCATTGGAGGAGATGAACCCCTGCCGACTGAGTCAGGCCAGTGCAGAGATCTGGGGGAGGGGCATGTGGAAGGCAGGGAGGCCGGTCAGTGGTCAGGACAGTTGGTGGGCAGCGGGAGAGTGGGAAGGGCAGGGCTAGAATCCGGCACTTGTCCCAGGCATCCCAGGGCAGCTCTGGGTTGCTTGGATCTGCACCACTTCTTGAGGAGTCCTCTGGGGTAAGGGGATTGCATTTCCCTTGCCCTGGGCTGAGCCATTTTCGCCCCAACCCTGCGTTGGATACAGGGCAGGCCAGCCGGCCTCCCTGTGCCAGTGCAGGTTAGGATTGGGCTGTGTATCTCATTCATTCCAGTGGGGCTTGCTAACTACAGCCATTACTGTAATAAATGTGAGAGCACCAAATTATCATTATCCAGGCATGCATAATTTTTGACCCATTGAATGCAGCCCGCCAGCTATGCTATATGGTCTACATATTGTTTTTGCAGGCAACCAAAACAGAAGATTTGTCTAGTCTCTAATTGCCGTGTCTTGCTTGAACATTCTTCTTAGAACATGTGGTCATACACAGCTGGTATAAACAGTGGCACAATCATTTTTTTAATATAGTTTTTAAATTTGTGTACTTGATTTATATTACAATGTAATACATTGTTTTATTTTTAATTATTTTAGAACATATACTCTTCATTGATAAACTTTCAACTTGTGTTGAAAGATTAGGACATTTTTATTATTATTGTACTTCATCAAAGCCTTTGTTTGTCTGGTTATAGTTTACAATTGGGATCTAGCCAAGATCCTGGGAATCACAGCGATAGTGTCTTACAATTTTTGCTGTTCCAGGCAAAGTTGTTTTCTGGACCTGAGCTGGTGTAATTTGCTCAAGGCCAAGAATATTGAGATGTTTCTTCAAACTTCAAGGCACTGTTCCAGTATTTCCAATGACAATCGGCACAATATTGATCTTCTCCCACAGTTCTATTCTCAGGTCTTGATATCTTGTGATCTTCTCAAGTTCTGTATCTTAAATTCTGCTGCCACTTGGGCTTGCAAGATCAGTGATCCAAACTGAATTTTTCTTTTTTGTCAGCTACGTAATCTCTGGTGTATTGTGTTCTAGATGTTTTATCTGTCTGTAATCTGAAGTCCCAAAGGATCTTTGCTTGTTTGTTCTTAGTGAGGAGACGATGATAATGATGATGTGGTTATTATTAAACTGTTTTACATAGCAAAATAAATCAAGAAATGGTTCCTTGTTCCCAAAGGGCTCGCAGTCTAAAAAAGTGATGCAGAAGAGCAACAACCACTGGTAAAGATGCCATGCTGGGATAAAGAAGGACAGTTGTTCTCCCCTCTAAATATAAGAGGGCACAATTTAAAAAAGTGCCCCTTTGCCCAGTTAGCAGGTATTGTTTATGCCTATATACATACATATAGTTATGCCCAGCCCTCAAAGTCTGACTGTTTGCTAGTATTGCTATGGAAGCATTAAAGGGTCCTTATGGAAAGTGTTTGGCATATGGCTGCAGTTCACGTGTCCTTAACTGAACTTATACGTTGGTATAGAAGTAGTGGTGCTTGTAAATTCTTGCAACTGCAGATGTTTGGCTTGAAGAATTTACAAGTTTAATCATTTGCATTTGTGTAGTCAAGAAAGTATTTATGGGAACCTCATCAATAAAAAGAACCTAAAAATACATTCTTGTAGCAAATAGGAGACACTTGGTATATATTTAAGAAATCTGCAGACTCTTCTATAGCTTTTAAGTGATTCATATGATCTTTTTCAAGTATGTGAGGCTTATGGTCTAAGATCCAAATGAATGATTTGCACTAAAATATGATCCATTAATTTTCAACAGCTTCCTTTTTCAACTGGTTTTAATATATTACTGCTTATACTATTAAGTTAAAACGGCTCAAACTGCTCATTGATATATTAAATACTATAGACCAAATCTGACTTCTCTAGAAGAGTTAAAGAGACTAGCATATGAAATAAACAAGGTGAAACTGTCGAAAATGCAATTTCTTAAATAGCACAGAAAGTTGAATCAGAGACCTTAACAGTTTACCTGCTCTTTATAGATTTGTTACTACATTTAGCTTCATGTGCATAACCTCAGCCATTCCTTTATTACTAAGGCCCAGACAAACATACATTACATCCATGGAAAATCACATCTGTGAGTTACATCTATGAGTGTCAACCACTGAGATTTGTAACTCCACTTTCACTCCAATCAGGGGGTTTATCTCTAGAAAACATTAGTCCTTTCTGCAGCAGCACTTGGGCACCAAAAAGGTGCCCAGGTGTTTCTCCATGAGGGTTTGGCCATTTGAGGCAGTAAACTTTCTGGCCCTGCAAACTCTCCGTGGGCAACAGTCTAGGATGCCATTTCACTTCCTCTGAGCAGTCAAACTCAAAAATACTGGGCAACCATGTGGGTTTTCCAACCAGACTTTCAGAATCCACATGCAAGGTTCCAAACTCACAAATTAAGAAGTGGAAAAGGTACTTATTCCACAGGAAATGCTGATTTCCATGTAAATTTTTGCACATTTGTTCAGGTCCTTTCTTCAGACACCACTTCCTTTACCCAAAGTTCAATGTGCATTTTACTGAGTTCCTAACTCACATGATTCCTGGCCCCACTGGACACAGTAATGACTGATCTAGGAAGATCCTATGAATGTGGGGTCTCTGTAGAATCCAACATAGCAGTATCTGAACAGTATATGTAAAACCCTCCTAGTGCTTTTGTTACCTACCCTGATTGAGGTAAAAAAGGTAAAAAGAAATTGAGGACTGGGCATACAACTCTGAGGTGAAAAGGCCCTCTACATGTAAGTTGTTTTAAGGTTGTTGCTTGTAGTGTATGCATGCTTTTGAGTTCCCTAGCTCTTCACTAGGTAGTTTGATCCTAACAAAACTGTAAAGTTAGGCATTTTTAAATTCTCCAGTGGTGTTCATCATTGGTTCTTATCTTAGGTTCTTTTACAAGCCATTGTCTGTCACCATATTTCAAACATTACAGTGTTTGTGGGTCGGGACCCACTAGGGGCCCAATCCTATCCAACTTTCCAGCACTGGTGTAGCCGCAGTGCAGCCTGTAGGTAAGGGAACAAATGTTCCCATACCTTGAGGAGACCTCTGTGATTGCCTCCCCATCACAGGATGCAGTGCACGCCCCGTTGGCATGACTGCACCAGTACTGGAATATTGGATAGGATTGGGCCCTAGATGGATTGCGGGCCAATTTCAAGTGGGTCCCCATTCATTTCAATATTTTATTTTTAATACATTAGACTTGATGCGACCATGATATGTGACTGCATTTGTGGAAATGTTATAGACCTGTACTTTTAACAAGCTACTATGTATATTCTTTTAACAGTGATAGTAAATGGGATTTACTCCTGGGTAAGTGTGGGTAAGATTGTAGCCTAGAATTGTGGAAAATTTTCCTGCTTGATGATGTCACTTCCGGTCATGACATAACTTCCGGTGGGTCCTGACATATTCTCGTTCTAAAAATGGATCCCGGTAATAAATGTGAGAACCACTGACATACGAGTTTGTTTGGAATGTTATATGGTGTGAAAAATATATGTGTGAATTAGTAGTCATAGTGGATTGTACCAGCAATGATTTGAAAAACTGGGTTTATTTTCAGGAATGCGTACAAATTAGGCCTATACCAGGGGGATTCTGGCATCAGAATTAACAGCATAACATGACCATAATTCTGGTTCAAAATTAACAGCATAACAAGCAGTGACTTATGAGGAATCTCTGTTGATGTTACAGGGTTCTGTACTAGTGCCGTTGCCACCATTGTGCCCAGCCTTAGAATTTCCAAGCAGGAAACAAAAAGTTATTGTGTGAGCTGGCTGGGATTGAGCAGTTCTGCAGTTATTACTGTTTAGCAAGTGCTGCTGTGCTTTGGGGGAAAGGCAACTGTCAGGCTGCTCTCTTCTAACCTAATCTTCACAATCTCTATCCCCCTCCCAGTTATCTCTGAGCACATGAGCACCCATCATAAACTTGGCAGTTTGAGGCTCACAGATGTGCTAGATAATATGGATAATTGCAGGGAGGTGGGGTGGGGTTGGTCCTCCTTCCTCTTTTGGCTGAGTCATGGCTGATCCCCCCCCCCCCACACACACAAATATCATCTAAGGCTATGCTGTTTTGCATCAGAAGCTGAATTTCTTAGAATATCCTACCCAATAGCTTGGTTTGGATAGAGCTGGAGGCGTTTTGTTTACTTTTTGTTAATCTTTCACTTTTCTCAAAATCTCGGCAGTAGGAAAATTTCGGTTCCCTCCATATGGTATACTACTGATACTTTTATTTTGAAGCAGATTCATTCCCTCTTGAATTAATCTTGGAGGTTTAAGGAAGTGTGGTTTGCATGAAGAAACTGGTAACTCTTGTATGGTCTGTTATTCTATCAGGCTACACAATGAGTAAGGCAAACAAGCAAGTTTCATTTATATATTTGGATCTGGCTTATAAGTAAAACTGCGTAGAATTAAAAAATTTCATCCTTGTGAACTAGCTTAAAACATTATTTTTTTAAAAAGCATAACCTTAGCTTGAACTCCTGCTTGTTGAACTTAGTTAACCAAAGATCATAAAAACTGGATGAAGAAATGGGCTGAGATACTTATGTGTATCATGCTCTTGTTAATGCTGTGTTGTTCATATTCTAAATCGGTGTGACCTGGACTTGCCTTTCTCTCTGTACACTCTCAGCTGTCTGAACATTAAAACAGTAACCTTTATCTCTGCATATTATCCAGGTCCAAAGTGCAAACTAGCCCCCCCCCTCCAGCTTTAAATCCGGAACAGCCCTCTTCTGTCTGTTTTAGAACAACTTTGCTGGGTTGGTGTCAGGGCTTGACCAGGCCAGCCCCTGAACCCTCATGTATTGCTGCCAGTGGTACCATTCAGTGCATTATCAGAGAGGGAAGGCAATGAATGTCATGGGGAGCACAGTGCAGAGCTCTTTTCCAGGGCACCCACAGCCTGGTCCAAATACTGAGCTTTGTCATGATGATGCTCAAGGGTGAGAGATTCAGAGTAGGTAAGATAGTAATTTTTATTGGCCTGTGTCTATTGGTAAAACTGTGTCAGCTTTCATATAATCTTCCCCAGTTTGGATTTCTCATTTCTTTGAGACAGGTTTTTAGATTTTTATTCTTGTAGTCCCTTTTAATATTGCTCAGCTAATAATGGGCCTTGATTTAAGCATTGCTTCTTGAAGTATAATGAAGTATTGTAGTTAATAAAGGCAGAAGAAATCTGGTCCATCTAATTTTAAAACTGTGTTTCAGAACAAAAAAAAAAAAAGATTAGCTACTGACATTGATTGCAATTGCTGGTTAGTGATTAGGCTCTGCTTATCTCATATCCAAATCAATCTATTGGACATATCATCAATTAATAATTCTCTGGAACACTTTGGTTGCAAACTAATCTAGGTATTATCAAGTCCCAACCCCTTGCTTGGCAGGAGAACTAGGGTGGAAGGAATATGAGATGCTTAAGCTTTCATGTCTACGAATTCCCTGCTGCAAATGTCTTCCTAGCCTGTTTTCTTTCCCTAGCCTGATTCATTTCTAGTTTCAGAGATAAACTGGGACGGTGGGCGGTAGGGTGGGTGGGCTGGCTGGCTGTGTAAAATAACTGGAGGGCATTTGAATGAGCATATCAACATGCAGATTCCCCCATGGATTTATTTGGAAGCAGATACGAATGAGGTTTACTACTAAGTAGTAGTAATATATTTAGGTAGGACTGAGTCAAACTGGCAGTGGCTTTTCTGGTTATCAGGCAGAGATCCTTCAACTGAAGATACCAAGCATTGGACATGGGACCTTATACATGCCAAGCACACACGTTATCACTGACCTATGAATCCTCTCCAAGGACTAATTTAACACATGCTATGAAAAATATTTTTCTTCTTTTTAAAAAGTGATTATATTCACTTCATGAAGCTCACTGCACATACTTACTAGGAAGTAGGTCTTATTGAACTTAATGGGGCTTACTTTTGAGTAAACATTCTTGGGCTTGCTTTGTATGTCAGTTAAAAGTCACTGTCCAAAATGTAAATAGTGCCAAAATCTGCAGACCCAAATATTGATACCCAACTCCAGCTTGCATGGCCATGTACCTTTGTACCTTTTTAAAGTTCACAGTAAGTTCTTGCTTGTTTTCATTCCTGTTGTGTTCCCAAGGATACTATAACAGTTGTTTGACAACTAAGAATACTAAGCTCAGTTGAGCAGATCATTAAAGCTATGGGTAGGAGGAAGGTAGTATCTTGAATTTGATTTGATTTTTTTTTTTCAATTTTACTTAGAAACATACATTCAAGAAATAGTGTATGAAGATCACAAAACCACTGGCCCAGGTCTAAGTAGACCTAACAGACCAAAGTAGACCTCAGCAGTAGTGAAAACTATACCCAGAGAACTGCTGGCATATACAGGATTCCAAGTAAATTATTTTCCCAGACTGTTAATGACCTGAAATGCTTAATGATAAACTGAATGGATATAGCCCAGTGTTGCATTAACACATCAAGGACAATGTTCTCAAATAATGGGATCTTCAAGGTGACTAGCAGATCATTCTAATTTTGTGGACCTTTGAAGCTGGTTATATTTGATTTGAAGTAAGTTTGGGTACTAGGAAAAGCAGTGTATATTTTGGCTATGGAATCTGGATTTGTTGTTCAACACTCTTTAAATAGCATTATTTATTAATCTGATATGACCTTTGATCAGGATATGGCTGAGAAAAAGTCACATGACCTGTGCTGGGAGCAGACATCATTTATCTTTTGTTGCTTTATTGAGTGCCAGATAAAAGAAAAAAGATCATGTTCTCACTGAAGTCTCTTTGGCTATGACGGGTATCCAGTTAATGATTTTTCTTTTCGAACCTACTTTGAAAATTAGAGCTTTGACCTTAGCCCAAAAGACTTTGTATAACATCCCTATTTTGTTGCTCATCTACCATGGTATTTAGAACACATAGGGTGCAATCCTAACCCCTTATGTCAGTCCTTTCCAGCACTGACATAGTGGTGCCAATGAGACATGTGCTGCATCTTGCAGTTGGGTGTCACTCACAGAGACCTCTTCAAAGTAAGGGAATGTTTGTTCCCTTACCTCAGAGCTGCATTGCCCTTATGTCAGTACTGGAAAGCACTAACATAAGAGGTTAGGATTGCACCCATAGTTACTCTTCTCTGAAGTAACTTTCACAGCTGCTACTTTAGGGGCTAGAGAATTATAAGTCTTGGAAAGATCTGAAAATAAGATAATGCAAGCCTTTGCACCAAAGCACAATTCATCAATCCAAAATCCCTTCGTTGGATTAATGTAGTCAAGGTTGTGTTCTCTCTCAGAGAGTTTATTTGGAACACCCTAAGGACATTTTCTGAAATGATATAAGAATACATTTATGTTTTAAACAGCTTCTTTTCACTGCCAGCACCAGGCACTATGCAAAAACTCTGCACTGACCCCCCCCCCCCCACGGCATTCTTAGCCACTTATGATGGTGCCTTTGGCACTGCCATGAATATAGAGGGTTCAGGAAAGAAGGTCATGAATGGGCATGGTGGCTAGTGCCCACCTTCTCCCACTCCCTGATATCACCCCTGCTTCCTTACAAACTTGCGAATGTAGTTGAAGTTATGAATATAACTATTATGTGATGTGGAGAATGGTCATTTTAAATGCAAATGAAAGTTACTATCCATATATGGTCTATATACAAAGAGGCTGAATGTAGCCTGTAAAATGCAACATAGGCTTTTTCTTTTCATTACAATTTTTGAGATTTTTCAGAGACCTTTGGGGAATCCACTTATTTTCCATGGCTTAACCACACTATATGTTTTCTTGAAATTTATTTAAGGACCATTTCTTGTTACTTATTTGCTATTTTTTAAAATGCTTTCAGTAAAGAGTGTGGCATGGTTACCACACTGTATCAAATTGCCCTGTTCCTACCCAGTAAGACAAGGGGCAGAGGTGGGAATTTGGAGGCAGCCAATTGACTGCAAGGCTATTGATGGACGGGGGATGAGGAGCGGTCAGAGGGTCCACCTTCTAACCCACTTTGAATAGATCAAAGCCAAGCAAACCAGATGTAGATGTTTTGATGTTTTTACACATTCAGATAATATTACTCAGTGTTTGCTAATACTCAAAACACCAAGGTGTTTCATCCTGCAGTGTTCTGACATTGGACCTATGTATATAGGTCTGTTATTTCTTTGTGTAAATGTCTTGTGCAGCTTTCTGTACAAGATGTAAGTAAGTAACCAAGTAATTTTGGTTGTGTATGGAAGTCGTCTTGTTAGTGTAGCAGTGTTTATTATAAACTCACATAGGGGCTGGAGATCTTGGATGGAACTCTGCTTTGTTTATGCAAGACCCCCCCAACCTCATTTGCTGGACTTGCTCTCACTTCTGCTCCTCTTGCTCTTCACTCTCCACTTCTATTGCTGGGCTTTGTGCTACCATGTTTCTAGTATTTGCACACTGAAAGTTGGAGAATTGTCAGACTGCAGTGTTCAGATTTTTTGTGTTCCATTATTCTTTATTGCAGAGTCAAATTTCAGTATTGTTTAGCCAATACAGCAAAACAGTGCAGCCTAGGAGAGTAATTCCCAAACTTTTTCAACTGGGGGCTCCCTTGACCTGCTGGGCCATTAACCATGGCTCTCCATTAGGGCTACAATCCTATACATTGTATAAGGTGGCAAGTTTTTCATGAGGATTTTACAACTCCCCTGACTGGTTTCTGTGACTCCCCGGGGAGTCACAGCTCACAGTTGGAAACCACTGGCCTAGGATATTGGTTATTGCTGAGTCTTATTTAGGGAAGAAAAGGTGCTGGTGTGTCTCATGCCACATAACTGTATGTTAAGGAACAGCGTTAAGTAAAACAAAGCTAGGCGGCTCAGACACAGTGAAGCATCCTCTATACCAAAGCAAAGTTATGACAATTGCATTGTCAGCAGTTACTGCAGCATAGCATGGTCATTGTACTTAGTTTGTATAGCTTCAAACTTTGTACAGAAATGTCAGACATCTCCAGCACCTTTTGCAATTCACGGCCTTATTTTGATTTTTTTGTCTATGTTCACGTTTCTGTCTCTTTCTTCTGAGGGAAGATAACATTCACATCTGACAAAGTGGACTGTAGTCTACAAAAGTTTAGGCCACAGTAAATCTGTTAGTCTGTAAAGTGCTGCAAGACACTCGTTTGGGTTTACTATAAGCAAAGGCAGTTCTTCCACCAAGTCCCCATAGTTTCAGTTTGTGAACTGTGTGCAACTTTTGATAATAGTTGGAGTGAAATAATCCTGGCCATTGTTTTAATGTGTTTATGGTATGATCCAGCTTTCCCTTTTCAGCAACCAAATTAGATATAATTTTCCCTTTTTACATTGAATGTAATCGCCCACTAAGTGGCACTCTTTATCCATGCTCAAAGGGACTCTAAGGGGCCTTTGAAATATTCTGCTCCTTCATTCATGTTTTTGTCCCAGTTGCTGTTCTTTACACTAAATGCATGTAAGGGTCAGAATGATGTGAAACACTGTTTTCAAAATTCCTGAATGGGTCATTTTATCTTGAGATCATAGAAATACACTAGAACATGTTACTTTTGAGGGAACAAAGAAATATACATAACTAAGACTGAAATCACCCATTATGTTAAAACAGTAAATCATTGTAATAGAGTTGAAAAACCACTCTTTAGTAATCTTAGAGCTATGAATCTACACTTGTGAGATTAAGAACTTGCAAAGGTCAGTAAAATAATTGCATGTCTGTTGCAGCATGAAACTAGCTAAAAAATCATTTCGTAAATATCAGTGCAGTGCAGTACAGGACCCTGTGGTAATCATGGACATTTTGTGAATGGGGCTTCCAGACTGCAAACTGTGGAGAGTGTCAGTGGGATATCTGAAATCTCCACGTCTGATTCTCAGCAACAACAACATTCCATTGATGGGTTTCCTTCGTACATTGTCCCCTATCTACGTAGTGGTTAGGATCCAGAGTGTCTGCACATAAATGGAAATGTATGTAGCATGGGACATCCAGCTCTTGCCAGCCCAATAGTATTGTGCCTGCGTGAAAGCACCACCAAAGTACATACCTGCACTTGCACGAAATTGCTGACATCCATAACTTGTATGTCCATAACTTGGAGAGCAGAGTACACTCCATTCAGAAACCAGAGCAATGAAGAAAGTGTACATGTTTAGAGGAAAAAAAATGATACTTAGTTATGGGTGTTAAATTATGCTCTGCCTTAACACAGCAGCTGAAGATGTTAATTCGGACAGTGTATTTCACAGAAACTTTATTCCCATGGCTAGATCTCCCAGTTGCAAAATCTGTAAACTTACAACATAAAGGGCATGATCCAACCAAGGTGTCAAGCATTTATATAACCCATTTATTTCAGTGGGAGAGTTAAAAACATGTTTAAATTTTTCCAATTGAAATCAAAGTAATTTAACAAATGCTTAACTTTGGCATGGTGATTTCCATATGGGCAGTCCACTGGTACCCTAACTTTCTGTATGGTGATGCAGCCATATGAATCCCGGGGAGGAGGGTGTTTTGAGCTGTGAAAGCTTCTTTCAAGTAAGGGAACATTTGTTCCCTCAGGGGAAGCCCTTACTGCCCTGCTAGGACCTGTGCCAGTTATATAACTGGTGCACATCCTGCTGAACCTGGGAAGGCATACCGGGGCAAGGAAGAGGGACAAGATACCAGTGGCATTCTGCCACCTGATACTTCCCCCTTCCTAGCCTCAATCTGCTCTCCTACCTGCCAGGTTCCCTGTTTACGCATCTACCTGGCCTGATTACAGAAACCTCTGAAGTATTATGCCCCAGTTTTGTCAAGAGAACATACCTCTTTGCATGATAAAAAAAAGAAAATCTAGTGCCTGAAGCCTTGCTCACCCTATTTAAATTATTTTTATAGGTAAAAAAATATATCTGTTTCACAACTAGGAGCATATTGGCATGGCTTTGTTGTTGTTGAACTTGGAATGTGTTAATTTGGTTCCCTAAACCTGCATAGCAACAGAGCTGATGTCTGTATTTCTTCAAACCACAGGCCAGGGAATTTGAGAGATGGCAGGGAAGCACATGGAAGAATGTTTACAAATGGTACATGATCTGATATGTCCTTTTGGGGTTTGGCTAGCTGCATGCTCATTACAGTAGTAATGTACCAGACCAACATCTTGGATCAACACAGTTGCAGAGGGCAGACAGTGAACTTCACCTGGAGAGTTGTGATATGGTTTTCCCCCATGGCCAGAATGCAGATAATATCACTTGTGAGCAGGTTAACCAAATGCATGGTGGACTGTGTGACGATAGGTGCCCAGTTTCTTTCACTTCACAGACCTACACGAACAGGGTCTCTGCACTGTCAGTGTATGATGCACCTGGTTTACAAATGATATTATCTGCATGCAGAATGAGCAAGGTGTCCATACCACTATTCCACCACATAAAGACCATTGACAGCCTTTTTATGTGTGAAATATGTGAAACATGCCTATGTTAACAACAGAAGTTATATAAGTTCCATGGTTTCTAGATCTCCCTCCTTCAAACAAATTAGAGCTAGTTCATATAGTGATAACTGACACCATGTGATGTGTCTAGAGTTGTATGTGATTGCGTGCTAACAGTTGCATGAAGGATGTAGCATGTGGAACCAGTCGGTCTGTGGATACAGCCATAGAAGTCTATCAGCAATTTCTATGATCAGGACAGCCCATTTGTTCAGTTACCATAATCCTAGAAATCACTAGCCCTTTGTAGTTATTTTCTGTGGACTGAATGGGGGGATAACAGCATGGTGGCCGGAGCCTTCTCCTCCCTATGTGTGTTTATTATAATATATGAAAGGAGCCTCTGCACACATGGATCTTTCTATACGTGTTAGAATTAACAAATATAGGGAGGTGCAGGAGCTTGCTACCACAATGCTGCTCCCCCTCAAAGTACATTAATTTATAGCCCTTTTTTATTGCCCTCTGGGCTAGAGTTGCTATGAGTAGGATGGTTCACTTGTTACATTTCATATGCATGGCATTTTGGAAGAGTCAGGATACCCTGCAATTGCCTTTCCAGTTTTTAGGACCCTGCTATATTAACTGTACTGTTAGAACTGACATGTGAATTTTTTATTTTTTTTGAAGAAGCCACGGAGGACCTGATCTCGATTGGGACTAGAATGTTACCTCTGCCTGCACCCGTTCCAATGTGAATCAGCTCCTCAAGCTCTTATTTAGGGTGAAAAAAACAAGTTCTAATGAAGTGTTTAAAATTTTGTGATTTGGCTCTAACTCATTCATATAACACATAGCTTGAATCTAAGTTACTCATTTTTAATAATCATAATGCTTATACCAGCGGTTTTCAAACTGGGGTGTAGCGACACACCAGCCAGAGAGAACCCTGGCCACTTTCCCCTAAAGGGGCAGGGGCAGGCAGTGATGCGATCCTGGGGATTGGGGCTGCAGGGACTAGCATTTACTTACCAGTTCCTGCAGCAGCCTCCCAGGGGGTGCAGGGAGCCCTGTGCGACCGTCCACAGGGTTCCCCAGCATTCAAAAAGTGAAAGCGGAGCGATCACGCTCCACTTCCGGTTTTGCGGAGGCAGGGCTTGATCGCTCTGCTTTCACTTTTTAAGACCTGAGGAGCCCTGTGGGTGGTCACGCAGGGCTCCCTGCACCCCCGGGAGACTGCTGCAGGGACTGGTAAGTAAATGCCAGTCCCTGCAGCTCCCTTAGTGACACGATCCTGGGGATTGCGTCGCTGCCTCCCTGCCCCAGCAAGGGCTTAACTGCAGCTCAGACTCTCCTAGAGAGTTTGAGAACTGCTGGCTTATACCAATGTCAAAGAACCATAATCTGTGTATCCTTAGTGTGTACTGAACTGGAGGTTGTCCTTTACTTCTAAGAAACAGTAAATACACTAGGAGGAGAACTTTTTAATCTGCTTCTTAGAAATTAAGGGTCCATTCCTATCCAACCTTCCAGCACCAGTACAGCTGCAATACATTCCATAGGAAAGGGAACAAATGTTTTCTTACCTTGACGAGGCCTCCATGACTGGCCCCCCACAGCAGGATGTAGCACATGCCTTGTTGGCGTGGCTCCATTGGTCCTGGAAAGTTGGATAGGTTTGGACCTTAATGCAGCACTAAATGTACTGCCACAGGAATATCAGAATTGGGTATCCCTTTCCAGTTATAAGAGCTCCCTTTCCAGTTATAACAACACAGGAGTACAACTTTGTCTCTTGAGTTTGTGATGAGTGTGTAATTGTTTTTCTATATATCTAGATCTTTTTTTTTTCTGCCTTTTTCTGGCAGACTTACTCTAAATCCAAAAGAAATATTTATCTCTTAGGGCCGGTTAAATCTAAACAGCTTCCAGAAATTTTTTAGCATGCAAAACTGCAGAGGAACTGCAATCACCTCAGGGAAGGAATGTAAATAAAGCTCCGCATCTATCACTGCACAAGGAGTTGTTTTGAGCAAATTGTATCTGGCTCTTTTTTCTCATCCCTATTTAGAAAGCAACTGTTGCTGCTGCGCTGGTTCTAGATAATAAGAGTACAAAATAGGTATTACTTTTTATTGCACCAACTTCTACTTGGGAGTGACTTAAAATTTTGTGTTGGAAGCATTTGGGGAGGGGGCTATGACTGAGCAGGCGTTTTCTGTCACTCTGGAGAACACTTGCAGAGCCTAGATTTGGTAGAGCTTCCCACTGAAGTATATCCTACATGCTGAACATTAGTGGAATTTGTTCTCGTTGGCTACTTAGCTAACATTGCAGAGAGAAAGCCATTGCAACCAGGGCCAGCCTGACTGCAAAAGCAACCCACGCTGATTTGCTTGCAAGGCCAATATTTTTAGCACTTGGGTGTGATCTGAGAGCTGTGCCCAAAGATACTCTGCAATGTCACTGAGGATGCCAGGGCTCAGCTGTTAGCTTCTGTGTACAGCTTCAGTGCACAGTCCAAGACTTGTGTCTCAGCATCCTCTGAGTAAACCGCACCTCCTAGGTCACACAATATAGCAATTTTGGATGGCAATGGCAAAATATCTTTCACTGGCCCGTGGCCAGTCTCATTCCGGCCCGCGGCCAGCCCCTGAAAGCTTCTGGCCCACATGGCCGAACATGACTAGAACTGTGCTCTGGTTGCATCTGGAGGGTGTTCTAAGGGCCAGAGTGTTTGAATGAATGAGCCCATTCATTCATTTATTCACACATCTAAGTTCCATCTCTAATTTATTTATATAAATTTTATATTTAAATTTTTTTCCCCGGCCCTCAACACTGTGCCAGATATTTGATGTGGCCCTCTGGCCAAAATGCTTGGAGACCCCTGGAGTAGAGCATCTGATAGGCTGCTTTCAAGGAATCATTATGAGGGGCATTCTTTACATTCTGGAAGTTTCATAGAACTTAAAAATTGGTCCCCCATGTAGGCAATGGCATGTATGTGTCAAAATATGTTTAAAAATATTCCTGAACTGTTCCTCATCGAGTTAATTGGCATAGTGGAAGTAAGCCGTTAAAAATGACTCTCAGGTAAGTATTCACTTTTACTAATGTTAATAAAATTTGTTATTGTTCAAATCAGACTCTGTGGATCACAAAGCAATAAGCACAGTAACCATGAGTTACAAAGGTGTCCAGGGGGATCAATCTGTTTCTGGCATCTGATGCTGGCATAGTTTTTGCAATGTAATTAATGCTGCATTTAAAATGATACCTTGTTATACTATGTAAGAACACACATTTTGTCTTCTGAATGTTTCCACTGTTCATAAATGACATTTCTCAGAATTTGCCAGTTAATAGATTCATTGCACGAACCTCTTAGAGTCAGGAAATAGTGCTCTATTCTAAAACTGGGAACAAAAGCTAGAAGGCAGAGAAAGAGAAGATGCTGCTGAGGCTGGAGCTAGCCAGTTTGAGCCGGCACCATTTAGTAATGACGGAGAGAGTAGAGGTGGAATGGGGGAAGGGAAGGCACTCACTGGGAAAAAAAAGCATCTCGGTTCAGCAGTAGCTTGCTTCTAAAAGCTTCACTGTTAAAGCCACTTTGGAACAGATTATCTCCTTTGAAGGTGTGCCGGTTGGCATAATTTTCTGTGGAAGAGACAAGGTAGTTGTATCAGTATGCACTGTACAGTTTAAACATTTAAATTACAACTACTTTGTGGGTTTCTGTCTTGCCTCTTGTTTTCTGCTGTGTGATGACATAACACAGGCACAGTGATTTCGCATGTAAAATCTTTTCAGCGTTCAGGATTAAGTCATCCAGATGTAGGTTAAATGTGTGTTATATTAACTTGACCCATATCCTCCTCATGCTTAATAGGTCACCTTAGTGATTGCTTTTTGGTTAGTAAACACAAACACACGCAGAGAGCTACTATTTTTGAAGGACATGGAGCAAGATACAGACATTGTGAGTTTTATTTTGGGATCTAACAACAACTGAATTGTATTGCTTGTTAGGGAGGCCTTGATCTCTGTTGCTGGTGTGACCTTGGTATGTTCATGCGATAGTACTCCTTTGACTCACAGTCTGTTTTAGGTCTGATCCTATAGTTGCCATTGGCCCTCTTATGGTATACCTTATGGTATACAAGGTACATGTGATAAACACTTTGTACACGAAGGATGCATTCAAATGAGCATCGTCCACAATCTTATTGACTTTAAAATCAGGCTGAGTTGATTCACATGTAACCTTCCATCACGATGGAATGCATAGTAGTGATGTAGCTAAAAGCATCTGGCAGCCAGGGGCTCAAAAATTTTTTAGCACTCCCATATATTTGTTGAATCAAATTTAACCTCCCCCCCCCCCCAGTTTAAAACACACCCCAGTGTCCAGGAGGTGGTCTGAGGTGCAGGGAGGCCACACGGGGGGGGGGGGAGTGTTAAACACCAGAGAACTGCTGGAGTAACTGCACCCCCACGTGACCTGGAGGCCTGGAACCTGGGGCCCTATACCGCCAGGCTCCCTTGGCTACACCAATGTTGCATCTTATCATACTCCCTTCTGCCCATTTCAGGTATGGAAATAAGATAAGCAAGCTAAATAAGAGGTGTATTCATTGCTTACTTTTTAAAGAGTGCTGCCAAAAGAGATAGTGAGGTAAGGAGGTGCTCTGCAGCCTACTTTATCTGCCTTCTCATCTATGTAAACAACAAGCAGTGGTGAAGGAAGAGCCCAGGTCCCTCCCCAGAGGGTGTGTGGAAGGGTGGCAAGTGGGCATGAGAAGGATCTGGGCATAGCCAACAGCCCATGCCACTCCTTGGCCACACCACTACAGTTTGGCTGCTGCACAAGCTGATAATTTTATTCAGTGAATCTTGGGAGTGGATTGGGGGGGGGGATTGGACTTCTTCTGTGTGGCCATAAATTGAAAGCATCATGGACACCAGCCAGTGTTTCCCTTGCTACCCGTCCCTCCCTCTCTATTCTTTCTGCTTTGCCTGATGATTTGTTGTTAGTCACCAGGTAACAGGGTTGGGAAGGAATTTTATCAGTGCTCATGTTTGGCTGTTTGGATCCAGGTTTTTTGCCCTCTTCATCTCAAGCAAACTTTGTTTCTTTTTATTTTTCTCATGTTGTTGCTTAATTTGTGCAACGATTAGTTCTTTTTCTGACACTGAAACATTGAGCTAGGACCACAGGGGACAAACAGAGGTGGGCTTCCTGCATGATACCCCGTGGCTCTTAAGGAAGGCCTGGGAGATGGATTCTGTTCTGGCCAACATCCCCAGGTTGGTGGCAAGATTGCAGCCTACTCAGCTGGCTGTACTGAACTGATCTTCTCCCAGAAACATCTCTCTGCCAGTGGGCTGGAGGGGTCTCTGCCAGCAGATAGGCTGCCAGAGATAACAGGGCCCCTGCCCATGTTTGCGCTAAAATGGGATTTGGAAGCTGCATTGAATAGAATGGTGGCCTTTTTATCCAGTCATGTCATTGTGTTGGTTCTTCCTCTCCCTGCCCTGATCTATTCTCCATTGGTGGCACCAGGAAAAAAACTGGCCCCTCCAGCTCTAGAGTTGTTTTTTCTGTTCCAGCCCGGACCAGCCTTTACAAGGAATGGCCTAATACTTGGAAAAGCTGCTTGGAAAAGTGTCCTAATTTATGGCCTAATACTTGGAAAAGCTATCAGTGGTCTCGAAACCTCACTGCCTGTACTGATAATTGGAACGCAGGCAGTTCTTAATTCCCTTAATGTGTGAAATGTTTCTGTCTGAATTTGAACATTGCAAACTGAAACAAATAAACTTTTTAATAGTATAATTTTGAGTCAGTGACAGATGTGTGAACTTCTGTCACCAGTTCATTTCAAACCCTGAGCAATATACCTTTCCTTAACTTTAGCGTGTACTTTGTATGTCGTACATATTCTAGCTTGGTCTGATCGGCCAATCTTTTTTATCCTCTTACAATTTCTAGCAAGGGCATCAACTTCAGTATGGCCCCCAGCAGAGTACTGTATCTCTATTTTCTTTTTGATCCCACTTCTGTATTGTAGGAGCTGGAGTCTTCTCTTGACAGTTTAGTTGCCTCAGGCTAAATTCATAGTTCAAAATGGGGAAATGCAGTACAGTGTGCATTCATTTATGCCATGTTGAACTCTGTCCATTGTTTGCTATGGATACTGCTTCCATATAGGACAAAAACTATGCATGCTCTCAGTATAAGATCAGAGGTAGTGAATGGACATGTAATTTTTTTACTAGCCAGTCATGCCTTCCCATTGCCTTGAAACATTTGTGTCTATCTTCATCACACTATGTACAGGTGTCCCCTGCTTTTGGGCAGTCTGAGTTTTAATAATCTGCTCTTTTGACCCTTTTCGATTATCACCAGAACCCATACATTTGAAGCATCATCTTCTCTTTTGATCTATTCTGTCATGTTTCCATGACCTACCACGTGCTGCTCAATCAGTTCGGCGCCTTCTTTTTGTTCAGTCTGTATACTGTGCAGACTGAACATACGGTACGGTGCTTAAGTTTTTCAGTGACCAGAATGCATTTGCAAGCTAAAAACAACTAGGTTTTGCATTTTGATTATTTCCAGTTTTCAGTAGTGCTCTAGTCCCTAATTTGTTGAATAAGTGGATAGAAACATCTGTACTCATGGGTGAGAATCCAAAAGAGCAGGAGATTGTGTACTATGCAACACAAAGCTTCAGCACCATCTTTCTACTGCAGCTCTCCATGTCAACCCACACAGCTGCTCTGCAAGGCTGGGAACTCTGTGGAGAAGCACCCAGTACTTCATGAAAAGTCACAATTGGAAAATTAGAGAAGACCATCAGGTCTAAATTTAAAAGACAAACGGCTGAGGAAGCAGGGAAGAAACCAGACTGAAGCAGAAGGTTTTTCATCTGCAAGAAACAAGCATGGGATGATAAAAGCTAGATCTAGATGCAGCATACAGGAGTTATCTATTTTGCAGGGCTATTGTACTACATGTGTTTTAGAATGCATGTATTAACATACGCATTCTTCTTTCAGAGGGGTCTTTAGCAGTTGGCCTGTAATGGACCCACACTGTGCATTGGCAGTTAAGGGGTTAAAAGAAGAGCCAGGAGTGGAAAGCAATTGAAATAAATCAGTGTTGGGTTTATTGAGAGATTAATCACAATATCAGAAGTGGAGGGTCGCAGTAAGATTAATTGGAGGCAAGAGAACTCAGTGCACTATCAATTGAATAGGTGGAGGCTTTACAGAAATCCCTGTGTTTTGCAACCAACTAAGCTGAGAGAAAGGATGCAGAAAAGGCACTGGAAGGACAGGGAGAGCACTGTGCTTCTGAAACTGACAATAGCCTTTCTATGGACAGGGGAGGGGAACAACAGTGAAGAAGAGAAATAGAGAGGGTGCCCCTTCTATGACTTCGGAAAGGGGGGGAGCAGACATTAGCGGTCTTCCCCAGTTAGTTGTGTATGGAAATGAGCATGATTACCCAGGAGGCAAGAAGGTGGTTTGGTGGAAAGAGATTTGGGGGTCCCTACTCAAGAGACCCCAGTCCTTCTGAATGAGGTTGTTTATAAACAACCAGGAAAAAGACTGACAGCCCAATCCTAAGCCCGCTACAGCTGGTAGGACGCACGTGCATGTGGTCGCAAATGTGCTGCAAGGCACACTGTGGCAGTGTGAATGATCATTGTGCCAGCAGTAAGGCCAGTGCTGGCTTGCTACCACCAGTCAGAGGCCTGTGTGTGCTGGAACAGTAGACGCTCCACTGGGAGGGTGGGGAGGACAGGCTGGAAGGGGCAGGAAAGCGGCCATGGCTACCACCATATCCTATCCCCTTCCTGCACTTGGAAGCCTGAAATGGAGCGGCTCAGATTTGTGCCAGTGAAATCACCAGTGCACATCTGAGTAGACCCACTGCAGCTGCTGGAGCTTTATCCAGGGTAGGGGGACAAATGCCCCCTTACCCCGAGGAGACCTCCAGCAGTTGCAATTCCCTGGACGTGGCAGAGGCTATACCGGCACCGCTGCATCGCAGCATGAGACTTTCATTAGGATTGGGCTGCCTGGGTCTTCTCTCATCAATCAAGCTCACTAGATGATGGAAAGTGCTGACTAAGGACTGACCTGGACACCCTGTCCCTTGGCTAGAAGCTGGCTGGGCACTCTTCACATCAGGCAAAAGGTGGTCAGGGAAACGTGACTTCCACCCTACATAGTTAAAAATAGATGGGAAAATAGAAACACTCCTGCTTTGACTGAATGAGACATGGAAACATTAAAAGCAGAAAGGGAAGCAGATCAATTTTAGGAATGGAGAAGACAATAGAGATATACAGAATACCTTTCCTTGTACCAGCTGTTTGGCAGGCTTACCAAAGAGTCTGAGCAAGTAGATATGCATTAATGCTGCACAGTGGGAATCTTACTCATGCATATGTACAGAGTGAAGTAAGAATTGAAACTGGGGTCCCCAAATCAGACTGATTGTACTTTTTTTTGTACAAGGGGTAGCTGAATCACCATTAGCTCAGATACTGCCCACCCCCTTGGGGTATAAATACTTTCCAGGAATCTTTTATCTCCTGATTGAATTTACTTGTTGAACAACTCGGGCAAGAAGGGACAATGGCTAAGTAGGGAAGATGGTGGGTATCTGGGGATTGATATGGGGGTTAATTGCCACAACCATCAGAACTAAGGAGAAGATGTGATAATACAGAGCTTCACATTGCTGGGGGCCTGTGGTCAGGATCTTTTGTTCTTGTGTTTGTTCAAATATACCTATTTTAACTGTGATGGCAGGGTGTTGCAATGTTTTTGCCATGTCTTTTAGGTCATAGTAAGGTTTCAGCCTAAGCTGTGGTCTCCTTGGAAAATTCCAACATTCACATGGTTTTTCATGTGGAGGAGTGAGAAAAGGATAAAGAGTAGCTTTTATCTGTGCCTTCATACCTCATGGACTGCTGGCATTGATACCTGGGTCTAAAAAAGACATGTATCTCTACTGCCCAGTAAGGGAGTCCTGTAAAATGGGAGGGGGTGGTTATAGGAACACAGAGGACTTTGCAGAGGAAAGTACCAAAACTTTCAGATGTAAAGCAGATCTCCTCTGTTACCTGACTTGTCAACAATTCAAACGGAACAGCTTCTCTGTGAAATTCGTCTTTGCCCAAGAAAGAAGATACAAAATGTAACCAAAGGTGACCACACTTTTCTTTAGCAAAGAAAGAACTTACAGAAAATTCTGCCAAACGTTTTCTGTTTGATCAGGTCTGCAGTATTTGCAGGAAATCTTACTGCCAGAGCATTTAAACTATATGTGTGATGAAGTACGCATGTTTATATCTTAAGAGGCAGATTTGTAGCTATTATTCTACATGAAAATTCCAGGCACGTCAGGAAATCATTTTAACTGCATTTTCTGACCAGGGCAGTATTTTTCATTGACACCTTTGATTCCCCCCCCCTTTTACCCGTAGTCACTCTTTCACAACTATCTTCTCATTTTTTGCTGGTTTACAGCCCAGTCCTGAGCTGCCCAGCACACAGCGTCGAAAATGTCTGCCACTGCATCCTGTATGCTCAGTGGGCAGTGCCGGCAGCTCTTCAATATAAAGGAACGAACTGGTGCCCAGGAAGCCAGAAGGGCCACTGCTGTACAGCCAGCACCACTTGCCCTTTGTGGGAGTGGTCCAGTAGTGTGCAACAGCATGTTCTATTTTGTGATGCTGCAAACCATGTTGCACTTCTGGAACGCGAGCTGCAGAAATGCAGATGGGGGATAGAATCAGGCAGTCAATCTATGTTTACTGTACTGACTGTAAAGATGGCATTTTGTGTTTGTTTTCAGTAATTGCTAAACAGCAAAAAAATGCTTGTGAGCTAAGAAAAAAATGAAGAAGTATTAGCTAGATTTTTGCTGCTGAGAGCAGGTTGCAGGACCCTCTTGACCTGACTGTGCTAATAGTACAGCAGCAGGGAGATGCGGTAATCAGAAAACGATACTATGTATGTAGGCAGAAATCACTTTTTAAAGGGTCAAATACAGTATCACTGAGTTAAATGTGTTGCCATTAGAAATGGTTCTGGTTTCATATATTTATTGCATGGTTATTTACACAATCCCTAACCAGATTATCATGCTCTGCATCCCCCTGCCTTGATGTGCTCTGCTAGGCTTGCACTCTTCTGCAGAACTTGTCAGTATTCAGTAGCTAGGGATTAAGTGCCAGTTAGCCCTGAGCAGCTTGTGTTCACACTTCCGCTGAGTGAATGGAAATATAATGCTCTATCATAACCCGTAAGTGTAAATTAGACTTTTCTGGTTGTGCAGCAAGATAACCAAGGCTTTATGGTATTAAGTCAACACTAGAGGCTTTCAGCCAAATGTCATTTCAGACAAATTGTGGTTCAGAAAAGTTCCTAACCTTCTTGCCTTTTGTCCATGCACAACTCTCCTCTAATACTTTCCCAGAATTCCTTTTCCTCTCAGGTGCTTGTCTCTAGACCTCTCATTGCTTCAGACCATCTTTTCTCCCATCCCAGCACACATTTCCTATATCTTACTTCTTCACTTGGTCTTCCCAGGCCCACTGGCAGGGCCAGCCCATCTAACCAAGGCCAACTGAAGTGGTTCCTTCAGGTACCAGACTGGCAGGGTGCACCCACCTGTATCTGCCTACTCACCTTAACTGCTTCTCCTCTTCCTCCCTTCATTGGTAAAGGAAGAGGGCAATGGAGCAGAAGAGGAAGTAGGGAGGAGAAGAGAGTTGTAGGCCAGAGCCTCCACTTTGTCCCCTTCTTTGTTTCCCAGTCCAGGGAGCAAGAGGCTGGCATATCACCAATTATGGGGGAAGCAGCATTTGACATGCCACCTCAGGCCCAGGAAGTCTTGGGCCAGCCCTGAACCCCTGCCTTCTGATTTCTTAGAGATGCTCTCTAGGATCTAAGCAGCTTAGTCTGTAGAAACTAAAGTCCTGGCCCATATTTTGTAGCATTAGGGTAGCACAGCCAATCACTACAGGGGGGCCTCTCTACCAACGAACCCATATCCATTTATCTGCAGATCGGGTTCATGGGACTTCCCGCACACCCCTTCTAGAGGCGAGGGGAACTCTGCTGTCCTCGCCACCTGAGAGTCTTCTGTGCCCAGCAGAGGCTGCAGATGGATATCTGTGCATCTGCTAGGCTCAGACTGAGCCCTACAGCTGAAAAAAGTCACTTCTGGTTTCCATATCCACGGTACTAGCGTTTCCATTATAGTCACTACTGCCACAAAACCACTGCACTGCAATCTTATATTTGTGATTTGAACTTCTAGTCTAATATCAGTAGTTGCAATAATAGCATACTTTCTAGTTCCATTACAGTAAACATTACATTGATATACTGTGCACAGACTGTGTCTATGATTCTTTTAGTAGCATCTGACAACTGTAACTTTAAGGCCTTTAGAATATAGTTATGGCCCTGTCTGATGAATTGGCCTGATCAGTTAATAAGTTCATATGCAGCAAGTCCAGTGTTATCTTGAGCACTTGAGGACCAGAGGAGTCTATTTTCATTTTGGTGAGAAAACTTTGCAGAGTTTGATAAATTCTTATGGATTAAGAGCAATCATGTTGATAAGAGACAATATTTATATCCCTGCTTAGAAAATAGTGGGTTTTTTAATGTCTGAAGAAACAGAAGTCAAATGACTTTTAATCTGTCTATACAGAAAATTAATATTTATCTGACATCAAGATTGAACACATTTACTTGGCACATTGATTTCAGTTGAATCTTGTTATCTGGTGTGCTCCCTGGGGCATTTGGTGGGCTGCTGTGAGATACAGGAAGCTGGACTAGATGGGCCTATGGCCTGATCCAGTGGGGCTGTTCTTATGTTCTTATGAATATATTTTCATTTGGGAACTTAGAGTCTGAAATGCAGCATGCTTTTACTCCATTGAAGTCTGATTAAAGTACCTGTAATTACTTCAGTCAATTGTGCATTGTGACTTAAGGATATAAGAAGTGTTGATTTCTTTACAAATCTGGTTTCTAAAATTTTGTGTTGGAATCTGAAACATATTTTTTTGTTTCAACCACTTGTAAGAATATGTTTAATGAGACAGTGTTTGCTATCTAATGCCCAGAATTTGGCAGTGTTGTTTGATACTCAAAGTAAGAAGCATAACAGAACATTCCTTCTGGATGTACATCACACAGCAAATGTCAAGAAGTGCTCTCACAATGGAATAACTGGTCATCACCCGAGAGGTGTTCTGAGGCACAGGGAAGCTGCACACAGCCTCCCCTGGCCTCAGAAAGACTCCAAGAGGAGTGAAAGGCACTTCTGGTTTTCACTGAGATTTTAGGATGTTTCTGGGAAGTGTTTGGAGGCCTGGGGAGGCTGCATGTGGCCTTCCTGCATCTCAGAACACCTCCTGGAAGCTACTGGAAGGTGCTTCTGGTTGGCTTTCTGCGAATTTAATTATCTGTGGAAATCAGTCTCCGTGGGGTGTCCTGGAATCTCGTACTAGCAGTGGAAAGTGTGTATCAGCTCCTGAGAGACTGACACTCCAATCCTAACCCACGCTGGAACTGACAGGGCAGCTGGCCTGCTCCATATCCAGCACAGGGTTGGGGCTGCCTGCGGCTAAGCCCAGGGTGAGGGGAATTGATTCCCCTCAGCCCGGGTAACGCAGCAGCAGTCCCAAAAGAGGTGGCACAGATCCAAGCAGCCTGGCGGTGCACCGAGTTGCCCGGGAGTGGGGTCAGGATCTGCCTAAGTGCTGGCCCCTTCCCCTGCTCGGCTCTGGCCCAGACACCGCCTACCCTACTCCCGCACCAGAACACCCCCGTTCCACACTCCCCCCATCCTCCCCAAGCCCCTGTGCTGGCTGACTCGCCTGCGCTGGCTCTGCAGGACCCATGTCAGCCTCCAGGGGCCGGTGCACAGATATGTACTGGCCTCTCTCCTCTCCCAGTGGCGCAAAAGAGCAACACCTCCAACCAGCCCAAGGGCCAGTCAGGATTGGGCCCTGAAACATTTACTTATGTTTATTGTGATCCTAAACTCCTGGTGCATGAGCAAAATATGTTTCTCCTTCCATGGGGTATATGAAAAATATCTTTGCCTGGCAGCCCTTGTTCTGCATGGGAAACCACTCTGGAGGGCCCCCTGGCCTTGGACAGGAGCTTTCCAGGATCACTGGGGACTGGCAGGCAATTAATTATTTCACAGTGCTTTCTCATGAGCAGTGGACTCATGCATGATGGTTCATTTCTAGCCATAGGCTTCTACAAAATCAATTTTTTAAAAATAACAATAGATGTGTTTTATTTTTTTCTGGCTTGTAGTTGTGCCATGTATTTAAATTGTAGAGACTGAATGTCATGTGTATGTTGACAAAACAGGCATAGTCAGGTTCTTAAACAAGCTCTGTGGTTTAAGCCTTTCTGCAAGAAGTAAGAAAAGATTAATACCATCTGTTTTGAACAATTAAATTTTCTATTATTAGAGCTAATTTTAAAGAAAGAATCAATGATTTTGCTGCTATATTTAAAGCTATAGTTAGTTGAAACAAGCATTAATGGGACATTTTCTTCAAGGCATTGGAAATAATACAATCCTGAGGAGAAATGTTCCAAAACCAACATTATTCACAGCAGACACATGCTGATGTTTCCCTCTTCCTGCTAAGAATTTGTTTTAACTCTAAATAATCACAGTGAAAGGAAAACTTTCAGAAAGTTCTGTGTATTTTATCAGGTGCCTGAAACTATCAAACTGACTGGTGTTGGGTCTGAAGATAGCAGTTTATTTAATTTTATTAAATTTCCCTTCTCCATAGAAAAGTTCTCTGAGCCACTTATAATAAAACATAGGGACATTAAAAAAACATAAAAAGAAATGCAATCATTCACTGGTCGTTCCAGTTAAGGGATCTCATGTAGGAAAGACCTCCACCCATGATAGGGGAAAGCAGCTGTCATTTAGATTAGACAATATTAGTTTAGACCAATACGAATTTCCAGATTCATTTTCAAGTGCAGCTTCATGCAAAGTGTATTTCAGTACAGTAGTTTACAGGCTACGAAGGTATGGATTGTGGAGGCAAGACCCTGACCACTAATGAGAAGACACATCAGATAATGCTGGAAAGAGACATTTCTAGCCACTGCTGCCACCTGACACAACAGGAACACATTTGGGTCCCAGAAGTGCTCCCCACATTGTGGAGCTGATGTCTTTGGAGGAGTGTGCCCCAGTCTTGATTAGGTCATCTACAGATTCCACAGTTCAAGTTCCCACCTCCTACCCCCATTAACAGCTTGGGTCCTGATGATCTCTCCTTACATATACTGTAAACCAGTGATACTCAAACTTCTCAGGAGCAAAACTCCCAAGATAAGTTTTTGCGGGGGCAGGAGAATCGACAGTGACACAATCCCCAGGAAAGTAACTATCATGACCCACTTCCTGGTTGTGGTCTTGAAACCAGAAGTGGGTTGCAATCACTGCTTTCACTTTCTACAAGCCATGGGGAACCCTGCAGAGGGCTCTGCTGGGCTCCCTGCACTCCCCAGGCCCCGACTGGAGGTTAGTTCGGTTAAAAAAAGCCCCCCCCCTTCCCCACAGTGATGCAGTCCTGGGGATCGGGTCACTGTTTTCCCCCTGCCTCCACCCTTTAAAAGGAAAGGGGCAGTGGTTCTCAGTCTGGTGGGTTGCGACCCACAAGTTTAAGGACCACTGCTGTAAACTGTTCCAAGATCTGAAATTTGTTTGAAAGCACCACTTTGTGTGGAGGCTAGATATTGGCATTCACAAGCAATAGCTTTTATGTCTGTTTAGCTAGAATATGAGTGCTCTGTGCTATCTTTAAAGACACAAGAAAAGATGTTTCTTTTTTATCATGCCTTCAGTAACTGAGCACTTCTGAGATGTTTTGCTGCGATCCTGTTTTAATTAATGTTTTAGTTGTAAATTTACTTTGTTTTAGTGTTGGTTTTAATTTGGATTTTTATAATTTGGTTGTTTTAGTACTATACAAACCAGACTGGATAATAATTTTTTTAGAGATAGTACAGAAATCTTGTACCAAAATTTTTGGCCGGATCCCAAAGGATCTCCTCTGTGGAGAACTTGTGCAGGGAAAATGCCCTATAGGTAGACCACAGCTGTGATACAAGGATATCTGCAAGAGGGATATGAAGGCCTTAGGAATGGACCTCAACAGGTGGGAAACCCTGGCCTTTGAGCATCCTGCTTGGCGGCAAGCTGTGCAGCATGGCCTCTCCCAGTTTGAAGAGACACTTGGCCAACAGACTGAGGCAAAGAGGTGAAGAAGGAAGGCCCACAGCCTGGGAGACAGACCAGGGACAGACTACATTTGCTCCCAGTGTGGAAGGGATTGTCACTCCCAAATTGGCCTTTTCAGCCACACTAGACGCTGTTCCAGAACCACTTTTCAGAGCGCGATACCATAGTCTCCTGAGACTGAAGGATGCCAATGATGAGTACAGAAATCTTGTGAATAAATCAATAAATCATTTCTGTATTCGCTGGATGGAGTTTCACGTTATTGGCCTTCGTCCAGCCAATTTCTTATGCTAGACAACAATTAAGGGGTTTCCACAGCCTCCTGAGATTGGATGAGATGAAATGATAATTGAGTGTTATCAGTATACTGATGACACTGTACTCTAAATTATTTGATAACCTCCCCAGGCACTTTCATGTGGATCTTTAAACATTATACAAAACTTAAAAGCACCCCAAACCACCCCGCAAAGAAACTCCCATGAGTCAAAACAGGATCCCCCCAGCATCATCTTGTGAAATACACTTGTTAAATTGTAGAACCACTGCATGAAAGTGCCCTTTATTTGCAGTGTTTATATTTTAGAAGTGTTTTGACTTGTTGATGTTTTTATATTCATAACTGTATATTACAATACAGACTAACACCTTGGGCTAGTGCAGTAGCCTGTTGGTGCAGAATTCCATAGGATTAGGTGCAAGTGCTATGATGCTGACACAAGGGTACAACCTGTTCTCTTATACCAGTGCTGAGAACTGACCCTACAGCAGGAATATACAGTCAGGGGAGGCAGGGATCCACCCCAAGGACCCAACAAGTTTTTTTTTTCTCTCTTAAGTGAACATAAGAACATAAGAACAGCCCCACTGGATCAGGCCATAGGCCCATCTAGTCCAGCTTCCTGTATCTCACAGCAGCCCCACCAAATGCCCCAGGGAGCACACCAGATAACAAGAGACCTGCATCCTGGTGCCCTCCCTTGCACTGGCGTTCTGACATAGCCCATTTCTAAAATCAGGAGGTTGCACATTGTCGTACACTCCCAGGGTTTTGGGGTGCTCAGAGTTCTTGGTTCTGGAACCCTAGAGCCCTCAAGGACCCCTGTTTGGTAGTACTGCCACCACCCTGTATGTGCCAGTGTCTCAGTCCAGGGACACCGAGACCCTCTAGGCTTAATTCTATCCCTTGCAGGCACTGAGCACTTTCTTTAATTAAAGCCTCATTCATCAAGTTACTAGTCCTCAATGGGTATTTGGTAGCTTGCTGAACAGCTAGGCAGGATTCTGAACCTTTGTCCCCAACAGACAATGAAACAACTTAGTAAAAGGATTTTTACTTTATTAAATACATAGGGTTACATAAAGCTACAAAAGGCAGCAAATGCTAGAGGCATAAAACTTCTAGGAAACATATCAGCATTAAAATAACAAAGCTAACTGGCTACCTCTATTATTCCCTAACTCTCACCTGGGTAAGCTTTCTTTTGTAGATCTTTCCTCCAAGTTACCTATGAGGCCACATGGCCCTGGTCCTGGCTCTCCGCCTGCAGGATGTTGTACCCACAACCTTTTCCACCAAAAGAGACAAAGACAAAGACTCCGACACACCCCTTGGGCTTTATTCTTATACTTCTCATGCTAACAGGTCTGAGGTGACTCTGTACTCATTTAAACTGTCCAATCAGTGACCAGAACTGGACACAATACTCCAGGTGTGGCCTTACCATCGATTTGTACAATGGCATTATAATATTAGCTGTTTTGTTCTCAGTACCTTTTCTAATGATCCCAAGCATAGAATTGGCCTTCTTTACTGGCACCACACATTGAGTTGACACTTTCATCGACCTGTCCACCACCACCCCAAGATCTCTCTCCTGATCTGTCACAGACAGCTCAGAACCCATTAGCCTATATGTGAAGTTTTGATTTTTTGCCCCAGTGTGCATGACTTTACACTTACTTACATTGAAAGGCATCTGCCGTTTTGCTGCCCATTCTGCCAGTTTGGAGAGATCCTTCTGGAGCTCCTCACAATCACTTCTGCTCTTCACCACTTGGAAAAGTTTGGTCTCATCTGCAAACTCTGCCACCTTACTGCTCACCCCTGTCTCCAGGTCATTTATGAAGAGGTTGAAAAGCACTGGTCCCAGGACAGATCCTTGGGGCACACCGCTTTTCACCTCTCTCCATTGTGAAAATTGCCCATTGACACCCACTCTCTTTTTCCTGGTCTTCAACCAGGTCTCAGTCCAAGAAAGGACCTGTCCTCTAATTCCCTGACTGTAGAGTTTTTTTAGTAGCCATTGGTGAGGGACCATGTCAAACGCCTTCTGAAAGTCCAGATATATAATGGCCACGGGTTCTTCCGCATCCACATGCTGGTTGACCTTTTCAAAGAATTCTAAAAGGTTTGTGAGGCAAGACTTACCCTTACAGAAGCCATGCTGACTCTCCCTCAGCAAGGCCTGTTTGTCAATGTGGTTTGAGATCTTTGATGAGGCATTCCACCATCTTACCCGGTATAGATGATAGGCTGACCGGCCTATAGTTTCCCGGGTCCCCCCTCTTTCCCTTTTTAAAGATTGGTATGACATTTGCTATCCTCCAATCCTCTGGCACCATGGCCATTTTGAGGGACAAGTTGTATATTTTAGTCAAGAGATCAGCAACTTCATTCTTCAATTCCTTAATAACTCTTGGGTGGATGCCATCAGGGCCCGGTGACTTATTGATCTTTAATTTATCAATGAGGTCTGAAACATCTTCTCTTTCAACCTCTATCTGACTTAATTCCTTGGTCAGGAGGGGCCGTTCGGGCAGCGGTATCTGCCTGAGGTCTTCTGCCGTGAAGACAGATGCAAAGAACTCATTTAATTTTTCTGCCATCTCTAAGTCTCCTTTTATCTCCCCTTTCCCTCCCTCACCATCCAGAGGGCCAACCACTTCTCTGGCGGGTTTCCTGCTTCTAACGTATTTGAAGAAGCTTTTATTGTTCCCCTGAATGTTGCTGGCCATGCGTTCCTCATAGCCTCGCTTGGCCTCCCGTATCACTTTCTTACATTTCTTTTGCCACAGTTTATGTTCTTTTTTATTCTCTTCATTAGGGCAAGACTTGTGCCAGAATTGTGCCAGAACCACCTTTCAGAGCGCGATACCATAGTCTTTCGAGACTGAAGGTTGCCAATACAAAGGGCAAGACTTCCATTTATGGAAGGAAGCTTCCTTGCCCTTTACAGCCTCTCTAACTTGGCTGGTTAGCCATGCGGGCACCCTCCTGGACTTAGTTGAGCCCTTCTTCCTTTGCAGTATACACTTCCACTGGGCCTCTATTACTGTTGTTTTATGCAGCCTCCATGCACTCTGGATAGATTGGACTCTTTTTACCTTCCCTTTCAACCTCCTTCTAACCAGCCTCCTCATTTGAGGGAAGTCCGCCTGTCAGAAGTCAAGGGTTTTTGTGAGAGATTTGCCCGGTATTCTTCTCCCGACGTGCATGTCGAAACAGATCACAGCATGATCACTGTTCCCCAACGGCTCCATAACGTTGACATCTCTAACCAGGTCCTGAGTACCTCACAATATTAAATCCAGAGTCACCTGTCCTCTGGTGGGCTCCATGTCTAGCTGCTCTAAGGCACAGTCATTTAACATGTCAAGGAATCCGGTCTCCTTTTCGTGACCAGAACACAAATTGACCCAGTCTATATGAGGATAATTGAAGTCCCCCATGATTACAACCCTGTCCCTCCTTGTCACCTCCTTGATCTATTTCCTCATTTCAAGGTCCCCTTCCAGTTTCTGGTCTGGAGGACGATAGTGCACCCCCAGTATTACATCGCTCCTGAGGCCTGGTAATTTAACCCAAAGAGATGCTATGGTGGAGTTGGACCCGCCTTCAATCTCTACTTTACTGGATTCTATCCATACCTTAATGTAAATGGCCACCCCACCTCCAACACGCCCCTCCCTGTCCCTCCTGTAGGGTTTATAGCCCGGGATTTTGGTATCCCACTGATTTTCCGCATTCCACCAGGTTTCCGTTATGCCCACTATGTCATTGTTTTCCCTAGTCACCAGACATTCCAGTTCTCCCATCTTTGCTCAGAGACTTGCCTTTCTGCTCTGCTCCTTTCCACTACAATACACAGGGAGGCAGCTAGCAGCCAATTCGCAGCAATCATGGCTCACTTCCAATGAAAAACAGTCAGGGTGCCTGGATCAGCAGTTGCTGGGGAGGCAGCAGGCAGAACTGTCTCAGCAGGATAGGCTGCAATCATGGCTGGCTTCTCATGGAATAAGTCAAGGTTCCTGTGTTAGCTATCACTGGGGAGGTAGCAGGCAGAGCTGCCTCAAATTGCTCCATATACATTGAAAGGAAAACGGCAGGGAGCTTGTGCAGGCTAACTTGCTGTGGTATAGTGCACCGCGGGAGGCAGCTATTGAGCTGCCACAGGGAGGGGGTGTATCTTCTATCCTTGCTCTCTGTAACTCTGGGGGAAGGTGAGATTTTTTTAATAAAAATTATTTCTCGTGGTGGAGTGTGTGTGTGTATAATGTGTATGTATATATTTCTGTACTTCTTCATCCACATGAATATGTATGCTGGCAGAGGGGATGGACCAAGATGCAAAGCTGAGTGGATGAGAAGCTGGCAGTCATAAGTAGTTGATCTGGTTGATCCCCCTATCTGTGAAAAATCCCCTGCAGTCATTTAATAATGAGAGAGTTGGTCAGAAACACCATGAACACCTACCCAATGTATTTCTGATTATAAAGTTAGATTTTCATTAAGCATTATGTTTAAGTGCTTATGTTCAGTAAATTGGATTCAGAATGCTTTCATGTATAGATACAATATTGCTGTTCATTCCTAATGCAAACATACTCCCTGCTTTTGCTGACTGTACCAATTTGTGAACACAATTTTTAACCGGACCTGATGTCATTTTTCTTTTAGGCTTCATTTCTGGCTTCAGCTTACATAAGTCAGCAACTCTCAGAAGAAAGCTGCTCAGCTTTGGGTGCACTCACCCACTACCTCTACCTTTGCCAGTTCAGCTGGATGCTTATTCAGGTTAGCGAGTTTATTACTCTCTTACCTGTAAACACCTTGAATATAGCCAAAGGAGCAATCCAATGGCCAGAAAGGTGGTATATAAATACCTTTTACTACTACTATTACTACTACTACTACTACTACTACTACTAATACTACTACTACTACACTTATTCTATAATGTTCTTGAAAGACACCTGATGTGATGAGGTAAAAAAATGTATAGAAACAAAGTGTCAGAGTTAATAAAAGCTCCTCCCATTGTATAGTTAAATCTCATATGCTGAATATCTGAATGTAGATGTAACATGTATGAACACTGAAGAAACTACTTTTCCTACTATAGTTTTATACACTTTCCCCCCAAAATTCCCCATTTTGGGGAACACATTGGACTGATGGAGCTGTAATGTTGGTTCTCTTCTAATTTTGTTGAATAAATTAAGAGTGCAGATAAGCATGCCCCTCACTGGAGACATTTTTCCCATCAGCATTAATCAAAGTTAATCGAAATGTCATTAAGTGTGGTTAATCTAACCAAAATCTCTCTTAGCACAGGATCTGAAACCCACAATAGTCACATCATAGTTTCAGATCCTGGTTAAATGAGAAAATGGGTTAGCATTTAATTGTGGTTTCAGATTTGTAATGATGTTTTTCTTAATTATGGTTATGAGGAGAAGGGAGAATTGTTTCTGAGAGGGAAGACATGGTTCCATAACTGGTTCCCATATTGTTAGTAGGTAACATTACCACTAGCGTTGTGGGAGTTGCTTGTCTGTAGCAAGATTCCATACTGCTGCAGTAAGCATTTCAATGCTGTGTGGAACCAAGTGCACAAGGCCAGTCACATGTGTCCTTCCTTGCCATTTATTCTCCTCCCTCCTGGTCAAGCAATGCTTATGTGGAAAAGGACCCATGTGATTGGTCCCATTTTATTTTGATTGTTTTAAGGGTTCTGTAAACCATCCTGAGAGTGGTAAAACCATAGATGGAATATAAATTCCTAAATAAATAACAGTAAATATGTTCTGTGCGAATACATGGTTATAAGTCCATAGTTATCCTACTTCTGTACAAGAGATACACATTCTGGATAGTTAAATATTCCTATGAAAAGTCCATTTTTCAGGCTAGGTTTTCCTAGTTATGCATATTCTTTCCAAATTTGTGTTAGAAGAAAATACTGCCTTTGGATCCCCAATAATCTTGCTTGAGTAGTGTCTGTTAATTTTATTTTCAGATTAGCTGCATTGACCATAAAAAGTGAAATGTTTGCTAACTGGTGAATGGTCATCCATAATGAATAGAAATGAATGGTCAGCTATTCATTTTAATTATATAGTTCCAGTGAGTCATAGAATTACAGCAAAAACTCCAAAAGGAGGAAATTAATTATCACCATAGAATAATTGTGTTTATATAGCTAAACTGATTGGTTCACATCATATATCATGAAATAATAAATCTAATAAAACAGCAACACAATTTAGAGGCTTTGCAGCTGGCTCTCTAGCCAACTTTCTTGTTGCTGCCCTTGAAACTTTTTTTAAATGGCCTTCAATTTCTATACCTGACTTTCTCTTTCTGTCCTTACAAATTACTATTGAAACTATAGTTAACCCATCAGTCTCTCTCTCTCTCTCTCTTCCTTATCTTGCCATAGGTTTTCAAGTATATCAACTGCTTTATTAACAGACAAAATTTAATCCAAAAAGCCAGCTTCAATTTTCTTTTCAAAATATCAGGCAAGTTGCTATTTAGTAAATATCAAGAGGGGCCTGCAACAAAATGTTGCATTTACCCAACTGTAATGTCAATTGGCTCAAGCAGACCAATTCTTCTCTATAGCATCTCCCCAATCCCTAAGGCCTGCTGTTTTCTTAAATAGCTGACATCTAAGCATTCAATGGCAACTTGAGGCTCCTGAGTCTCAGCTCCTAAGAGCAGTTGGTGCTTTGGTCAGGGTAAGCAAAAATATATCCCCTTACCCCGAGGTGACTTCCCGCCACCTCCTAACCTGTGTAGGATACAGTGCAGTCCATGCTGCCTTCCTGTACTGACACAGGTTTGGATTGTGTTAGTCTCCCTTCTCTAGTGCTCTGGCTGGATGGAAGAGAGGTGAGTGCTTGATACCACAGTAAAGGAAAACAGTTAAGTAATGGGTGTGTAGGATGTGGAGAATCATGGATAAGTGAATCAGCGGATACAGGATCTTTGGATAAGGGGGATATGACACATTGTAAAGTGCATGTACGTTGATGGAACTCTATAATAATAATAAAATAAACAATATCCTGTTTCAAGTTAAATAATGCAAAGTCAAGTCAAATAGTGCAGGAAGTTAAAGAAAGTAATGCAGTAAACATCTAAACTTCTAAGCTTCCAGCGGTGCTAGGGAGACACTTTTTTTCTGCAATCAGATAAGTAATTTAGTATCCATTTTAACAAAGCAGTACAGCAAGAAAATATTTGTACCATAGCCTCTACCACATACTTTGCCCTATTTGTAATCACGTAAACCTTTTAAACTTTTAAAATCTCAAATAAATATGGTAAATTTTAGATTGAAAAGGGGCTTCAAGAAGCATCATTCTAAAGCAGCCCTCAAGTGAAATGAATATTATTTAACTAACAGCCCAGTTCGAAGCTGCACAGGTTCAGCGGGGCCTGTGCTGCATCCAGTGCAGCTCAGGAGGTGGCTGGAGGTCTCCTCAGGGTAAGGGGATATATTTTCCAGCCATCACTATGGGGTAAAGCTCCCAGCCATCATTATGGGGCTTCTCGGATCAGCACCAGCAATTTAGCTGGTACAAATCTGGGAAGCCCAGTGTAATGCCAGGCAGGACAGGAGGAGGATTAGGATATTGCAGAGGCCTGCTCTGCTGATCCTGCCTCCCCTCTTGGGCTTGATTTGCCCCCTTCCTGCTCTCTCCCCACCCAAAACACCCCCTCTCCACCTCCCAAAAAACCCTACAGCTATTCTTTCTCATGCCCCATGCTGCCCGGTGAAACCTTACTTTTGCCGGCCAGTGCTGCTCTTGGATGCAGTGTTGGCAGGCCGGCACAGGCCACCAAGCCAGCTCAGGCCAACTTTACTGATCGTGCCGTATGCTTTACATTAAAAGGTCAACATTTTTCATTTATTCCCCTTGTATAATAAGAAGTTCTGCAGGCATTCCTTCACCTAGTAACAAGACAAGTGACTGTACCTTTTCTTCTCCACAGCTGGTTATCGTTACACCATAGCAACAGGAAAGGATTTGCTAATTTTAGATCCACTGTTTGATCTATTTAATTTTGGAATACTAAAAGGCAAGAGACATGTAGTTATCCAGATAAATACAGCACTGAACAGGAAATGGCAAACAGGCCAAGTTCACAGAAAGGCTTGCAAGGTCCAGTAGAGGCTGTGTATCATTCACATGATAAGAGATAAGAAGATAGGTAATGATAATTAGAGGGGGAAAGAGGGTAAGGACACATCATACCAGTTCTTAGAAAACAATCTGAGTTGCATGACTAACACCACTTGTTCAAATAGACAGAATTAATGGGATCATGGCTTCACTGAACAGAATGGCATAAATAAATTCCAGGGTTCATCTGTCTAGAGCTGGAGCATGGCCTAGTTATGACTACAAGGCCATGAAACTAGCTGCTTTCTGCCAAACAGTTTTTTTTTGTTGTTGTTCTTTTAATGTCACAGGAAAAAAATAGCATCATGTATTGTAGACTGGTAGCAACAGAAACAGAACTGAAAATTTAGGGTGAGGAAAATATTAACAGGATTGCTCCAGCAAATAATGAAAACAGTATTTTCTGTAACTGCAAGGAGTTTTCATTGGCAGCAAACATTTCTTTCCAAATTGCATTAAGGAAATGTGGCCGTTTAATGTGTTGGTTTGACCTTTTATAAATCCTGCCAAGGTACAGTTAAACAGTCACAGAACAATCTTGCGCATTCTGACTTGGAAGTAAGTTTCTCTGTGCTCAGTGGGATTTACTCTCAGGTAAATGCAGTCTTATTTCTAACTGAGAAATAAGGATCAAAGATACATGTTCTGTTTCAACCATGTGCCATCCCTAAATCTTTGCCCCCTGATTTTTGCTCCAAAATTATGGCTGAACGTATGGACTGCTTCCACTGAAAAGGATTGTATCAGAGCAGTATGCTTATGCATCCCAGTAGGCATCTGACTTGCTAGTGTGGAATGCAGGATGTTGGAGTAGGTAGAATTTTGGTTTGATCGAGCAGAGCTGTCATGTGAGGCATGTAGGCCCATGGTGTTCGATCTGTGATGACGTGTTCAAGTAATAAGTGTTCGTGTTTCATTCAGCCTCAATGTGGCTTTCAATGTGGTCATAAGCCCTCTATAATCAGATTGGAAAAAGTCCACATAACTGTCATCCTGACTGTGTCCAAGGTCCTTCTGCAGAAGGAATCTAATGTCACAAACCCTGGCTCCACAATGCTTGAATTACCTTTTGTTTCTGCCTATTCTTGTCAGTGATCTTGCCTTGAGCTATCAACTGTTCTTCCTGCATGCTCTGTTTGGCTGCCAGTCAATAAGTTGCTTACATTTCTTTTTGTATGGGAATATGCCTTTCAAAACAAATCTAGGTCTTAGACCAATGATTCCCAAACTTTCTGGGAGAGTTTGGGCCGGGGTAAGTCCTTGCTGGGAAGAAAGGGGGTAGCACTGGTGTTCCTGCAATTGCACAGGCATGGGGGGACACATATCAGAGCCATTTTTAGGCTCACCGAAGCCTGCAGACGCCCTCTGGTGGGTGGGAGAAGCCTGCAGGTTCCTCTGCAAGCCTCCCACACCTTAGAACTGCTGAAAAATGCTTGTGCAACCCGGTTCCGGTTTCATGGTGAAAACTGGAAGTGGGTCACATTAGCATTTTTCAGCATTTTCCCCCAACCTCCGGAGGGCATATGTGGGCTTCAGTGAATCTAAATATAGCCCCAATGTCCCCAGTGCAATTGCAGGAGCACTGGTGCTGCTGTCATGATCACCCCCATCCCTTTAGAGCAAGGGTGCCCAAACCCTGGTCCTGGGGGGTTTGGACTCTCAACACGGCCCTCAGGGAGCCCCCAGTCTCCAATGAGCCTCTGACCCTCTAGAGATTTGTTGGAGCCCACACTGGCCCAATGCAACTGCTCTCAGTGTGAGCTGTGGGATGAGTGCTCCCTCCACTGCTTGTTGTTTCATGTCGGTGATGCAGCAGCGGCAGCAAAGGAAAGGCTGGCCTTGCTTTGTGCAAGGCCTTTTATAGGCTTTGAGCTATTGCAAGACCTTCATTCATTCATACAATTTCATTTATGTAAACGTATGTAAATTTATTCAAATTTTAAATGTAAATTAATTCTTTTTTTCCCCGACACAGTGTCAGAGAGATTATGTGGCCCTCCTGCCAAAAACTTTGGACACCCCTGCTTTAGAGGGCAGGGTCAGAGCCTCTTGGGCTAGGGCATTGTGACTCCCCAGTTTGAAAACCTCTGTCTTAGACTGACACAACACAGTATGTGATCATCAGTCTGTTGGCAAAGGTGTTTTGTATATGTTACATATTTAGTGTTTTGTTAATGAATAGACTTTAGGAGTAAGAGCAGGTAGAACCATAGAGTTGAATGGACCCACAAGGCATCTAGTTCAACCCCCTACCTGTAGCAGGAAACCCTCCTAGAGAGCATCTATAACCATCTAATTTTGGGCAGCCTGGGAGCCACATGACCTTGGTGTGACCCTTAGCTGTGCTGACTCTGAAGTAATTGGTGGTGGCATGATGACATCACTGCCAATTACGTCTGCATTTTATGCTGCTGAAGTCATTTGGCAGGCAAGTGGCAGTGGGTGCCATGGTGCTTTTCAATCTCCCTGCTGCACCATTCTGGCTTCTCCAAAGGAGAAGCTGGAAAGGTGCGGCAGGGAGATTAAAAAAAAAAAAGATGCTGAAGTGGGAGGATGGGGGGGGGCTGTGACTGGGCTTTGAGGGGCCATCAAAAGGGCCTTGTGGCTGCATGCAGCCCGTGGGCTGCATGTTGGAGCACCATGATCTAGATCAGTGCTTCCCAAATTGGTGGGTCGCAACCCATCAGCTAGGGAAGCACTTGTAAAGGGGGGAGGATTAAGCTACTGCTGGCAGTGGGTTGTTTTTATTGATTTATTTCTTTTACCTGCAACCAGTGCTTCTTTCATTCCTTAAAAGAAGGAATTGGGATTGGCATTTTATTAAAAAGAAAAAGGGATGGGATGGGGGAGGTGTCATTTGCAAAATGTAACAAGCAAGCTGTTTATGAAACATAATATGTTTGTGTCTGTCTTAGAATTGTTCAGCTTTCATGTCACAATTACTAAAACAGAACTTGTTATTAATTCAGATTAGAATTGTATGTGCTGCTTCTCATCTGGCATAACCTGGTATTTTAATATTACAGTATTTCATGTCAACATTTGAAGCTCATACAATTAAGGTCTTTTGTGTATGTATGCGTGTCCCTCCAAAAAGAATGTGCTATTCTTTAACTGAGGCTTCAATGTCAAACCCTTTTACTAAGGAGCAAGTTCCATTGGATACAATAGACCTTACTTTTGAATAAACATGCGCATGATTGCATGGTCAATGTCTTTTTCTCTTGCCCTAGCAGGGTGCTTACAAACATAGATTCTCAAAGAAAAAAAGAAAAAACCTCCATAAACATAATTTTTGGAATTTGAGAATTTTGTTAAAATAATATAGTTGGATGCGTGCTGTGAATAAATATGTTTTTGAAAAGTTTATAGACTCATTAGTGGTTCAAATCTACCTAATTGAACTAATGTTTTCCATTATTTCCTAGGCTGTTAATTTCTGGTACGTCTTGGTGATGAATGACGAGCACACGGAACGACGCTATCTAATGTTTTTCCTTCTGGGTTGGGGTCTTCCAGCTTTTGTTGTGATTCTACTTTTAATTATCATGCGAGGAATCTATCATCACAACCTGTCGCAGATTTATGGCCTCGTACACAATGATCTGTAAGTATACCGTATTTTTCACTCCATAAGACACACCTGACCATAAGACGCACCTAGTTTTTAGAGGAGGAAAACAGGAAAAAAAATATTCTGAACCAAATAGTGTAATAAAATATTTAATAAACTATAACAGAATAACATTTGAACCATGTAAAGTGAACAGCAGTCAACAGTGGCATTAAGAACCATTATCACTGTCATTAACAAATGGAGAGACTTAAAGGTTTGAGTACTCTAGTTTTCTGGAAACCCCAAGAACTCATCATCGCTAGAGTCAGAATTTATGAAGCTCACAAAAGCAGGTGCACACAAATAGGGGATCACATTATCTTTCTGCTACAATGATGTTCTGCCAAATTCCAATCCACTGGGCCTCGTGCCTGCTTAAGGCTGATCAGTCCCCCTTGTGCAACTCACCAGTGCAGCAAGCAAAAGTGAGTCCAGTTCTAGTCCACAGATGCCAAGTAAATCAGTTCCATCAATCAGAGTTGCCAAATCAGAGTCCAGAGCCAATAAGCCAAATTACAGTCCAAGGTCAGGTTCCAGGTAGGTTAGTCAAATCCATCAGGGTATCCAAGTCCAGTCACAATCCACAGTCAGATTCCAAATTCAATAAACCCAGCCAGTCTCCTCTTCTACCTCCAACCTGCACTCCTTCAAAACCCACAAACCCTTTCTGCCTCAGGTACTCCTTATATCCCTGAGGGCCCTATTGCCTTCCAGTGGCTGCAGCTGTGCAGCACACTCTGCTGGATGCCCAGGCCTTACCCTTAAAGGGGCCACTGCTGACACCACATCTACCTCCTCGCCAGTTCTTCCGTGATTCCAATACAAATGAACAAGTGGAAAGTCCAACCACAACTTGAATTCTCAAGACACAACAAACCTCTGGATTTATGGTGATTTACCTGGGGCTTGTGCAATAAGCAAACACTGGCATTCTGACCAAGGAGACAGTTTTTTCTTTGTGATGGGGGGGGGGGCTTACATTCAGATGCTGGATGAGGTGAGTGAAAGTGCCCCTCCCCTGCTGTGTGAGTGTGTGTGGGGGGCAGAGCATCTGTGTGTGTAAGAGAAGGGGGCAGCCCTTGTGTGTGTGTGTGTGTGTGTGTGTGTGTGTGTGTGAGAGAGAGAGAGAGAGAGAGAGAGAGAGGGGAGAAAGTGTTTGTGTTGCAGAGAAGTTGTGATGCTCCAGGCTTGGGGTGGGGGGAGAGAGAGGCTGTGATGCTCCAGGTTTGGGGGGCGGAAGAGAGAAGCTGTGATGCTCCAGGCTTGGGGGGAGAGAGGCTGTGATGCTCCAGGCTTGGGGTGGGGGGAAAGAGAGGCTGTGATGCTCCAGGCTTGGGGGGGGAGAGAGAGGCTTTCCTGGGAGTAAGCCCCCCTGACTCTAATGGGACTTACTTCAGAGTAGGCATGCACAGGATTGGGCAGCTAGACTGCCACCCCACCCAACTTTCCTGGGAGTGAGCCCCAGTGACTCTGAGACTTACTTCTGAGTAGACACGCAAGCTTGGGCTCCCTCCAGTGCTGCCACAGTCCGCCAGCCAGCTCAGCCTCTGACTGCCCGGGGAAGCAGAGCAGAGCAAGCGGGCAGGGGGCGGGGCCAGGGCCAGGGCGGAGTTTTTTGTTTGTTTGTTTTTTGCAGTATTCGCTCCATAAGACGCACACACTTTCCCCCCCACTTTTTGGGGTGGAAAAAGTGCGTCTTATGGAGCGAAAAATACGGTATATGAAAACACTCAAAACAATGAATGTTTGGTGTGAATGTTTGTACATTTTTACTCTAGCTGTATTTGTGGTTTAGACTATATGAACCTGTGGATGTTTGGGGGGGAGGGTGTTAAAAAAACTATGCAGCTGTCCTATCCAAACTTATTAAAATTTCTTTCACAAAACCATAGTATTAAGTTAGGACAGGCCATAATTTGCAGTGTTTTAGAACAAGTTACTCCCCGTTTACTTAGGCTACCAAAATGTAAACTTGCTATCTAAAAACCCAAAAAGAAAACTTCAATTCATATTTGCAGTAAGAAGAGTACAGAGTAAGGAAGGACACTTCCACAAAGCTAGAGATTCACAATATAAAAAGAATTGTGGCTCATTTTGAACAATTTCCCTGCCCTCATTATTAGACGGCAGCAGTCTAGATTGTCTTGCATCATGAGAATGCCTTTGATTTAAGAGAGCAAGATCTAAAAGATCCTGCACCGTACTCAAATATAGAAAATGCAAAGGACTCTGAATGAGCGAACAGAGCAAATTGAACTACAGTTTTTTATTTACTTTCTCAAGCACAGACATCCTGTTCAGAAATTAAGATAGTGATGTAGTAGCAAACAATTCTGCTTTCTTATGTCCATAAAGAATCTGACTTGCAAAACTGTAAGGAACTTTTAAAAACTTAGTTTTTTAAACAAACTGCTCAGCAAACAGCTCAATTCTAACCAATTTTCCAGTGGTGATTCAGCCACAACGCAACCCTAAGGGAACAAATGTTCCCTTACCTTGAAGAGACCTCTGTGACTGCCCCTCCCTATTGTAGAATGCATTGTGTGTACTGTTGACATGGCATGTTAGAAAGTTGTTTAGGATTGACCTGAAAGTCAGTGACACTTGCTCTCTTTTCTTGCTCCAAATTGCAACAATGAAATCATCCATGTGCTACAACAGTATCATTTTTAAGAGGGCTGTTAAAATTCTGTGTTAAAAATACCACAGTAAAAATAGCATACCAAACCAAACAGACACCAGAAATATTACAGTTATCAAAAATGCTCACAATTATCACCAGCATCTTTGGCTTTCGATACTTTGTCTGTTTTCTTGCCTTCATAGGTTTGGATTCCAGCTTTGTATGCAGGGTTAGCAGATGCCTTCACTGGCCTTTATTGTGGCTCATAGTTTTCTTTGCTCTTATCACACTTGCTATCTCCTTGAGCCTGTCTTCTGGGCATGTTGGCAATGCTGTATTTGTTGAACCTTAACAATTTGTTGAAGATTTTGGCAAGGTTACCCATTTAACAGGGTTATATACAGCTCTCTGGCAGGTCTCTAAAACATGGGCCTGCAGCAGGGCTTCTTCTAGTTAAAGGAAAGAGATTTTGAGGAAACATTTGAAGGCTAGGCTGAATTTAAGAGGGCAGTACACATTTGGAGAGGGGATGAATAGAACAATGGCAGAGAGGCTCTGTTGGCAATAAGAAGGCACAGTTGTATGGGAGAGGAAGAAACTTGGCTGTGGCAGAAAAAAACCATGCAGGAAAGAAAGGAAAGCAGAGTTATAGTACTGGCCTTAAGAACATAAGAACAGCCCCACTGGATCAGGCCATAGGCCCATCTAGTCCAGCTTCCTGTATCTCACAGCGGCCCACCAAATGCCCCAGGGAGCACACCAGATAAGCCTTGCTCACAAACCATCTCATACCAACCTCATTTACAAACACTGCCCTTTGGATCATATTTTATGGCCACATGCTCTTTTGTAACAACATAACAATATAAGGATGGCCATACTTAATCTGCAAGAAAATGTCTTCCAGGGTCATTTAACAAGAGGACATCTAGGGAGTAGATTCAACCAAAATATCATTGTCAGGAGTCAAACCCTTGTCCAACCCCTGCCTTACCTGGCTGCAGGCCAGGGACAGAACTGCCTGGCCATAGAGCCACCACCACCTCTCCTGCTGACCAGGTAAGACGTAGGGCAGCTGGAGAGGAGAGGAGAGGAGAGGAGAGGAGAGACTGCCTCTTCCCCCCCCCCCCATCTTACCTGACCTGAGCAGTGAGCAGGGCCGGGTCACCATTAACCACCAAAGAGGAGGGAAGCAGGGCAGGGTCAGGGCCCCTTTAAGCGTAGAGAGAGAGGAAGGGGAGGAGCCGAGGGTGTGGCTGGGGATGATAAAAGCAGGGAGGCCTGTGATGACAGGCAGTTCTGGAGAGGGAAGGCAGGAGGCTGGAGTTCCTGCCTGAAGACTAAGGGCCTGCCTCCAGGGGGGGAGGACAAGGGTGTCATGAACCCCCTCCCCCAGCTTGGTCTGAGGCTTCCCCTGCAAGGAACCCCAGGGAGGTGGACACTCCACCCAGGGGTCCTAAGGGACCAGCCAGCTGACCCTTGGCACCCCACCGGGTGATGCTCAGAGACCCCCCCTTTTTGGGGCACCCCGTCACAATCATATTTTAGGTAATAACACCATTAAACTGTTTATCTGTTAAAAAGCCTTTAAACATTTTATGCAGTATTTAAATGGTATCAGATGTTTAACATAACTTATTTAAGCAGGTTATTATGTTGAGGATGAATCATTCATCCCTGGTGCAACCATAGTAGGTTGCCTACTTTCATGGAGATGGGAAGATAAGGAGGAGGAGGAGTGAGTCTGTGGAGTTTAAAGGAGGGTTCATTTTAATTTTCAGAGATGTCTCTACAAAGATGATTATAAATAGGTAGCTGTATCCTAACCTAGATTTGCAAAAACGGCAGATGCATCCACTCAGGAGGAGGGACATTTTTTTGCTAATGCCCTCTCCCACTGCAGCTCTACCTACTGCATGTTTTGGGCATCATGGGTACTGTAGGGAAGGAGGGAAGCTCCTTGCAGGAAGTTCCTTCTTCATGCAGAAGAGTAAGGAATACAACCTAAGATTTCTGCCCCATAATGTAGTAGGAAAAGGGGAAAGTCTTGAAATATAGAGGAGAGAGAGGGGTGTGTGTGTGAGAGAGAGAAGAAGCAGAAAGTGACTTGGCAAATTTTCGCTGGCTAAAGAGGCGAAGAACTGAAAGGAGACTCTGGTCTCAAGTGTCATGGTATAGAGCAGGGGTCTCCAAACCCCAGCCCAGGGGCCAGATGCGGCCCGCAGCAAGCCTCTTTCCGGCCCGCAGCCAACCTCTTATCCCCTGAAAGCCTCTGGCCCACTCAACTGAACATGACCAGAACTGTGCTCTGATTGTGTCTGGAGGGTGTTCTGAGGGCCAGAGAGGTTGAATGAATGAGCCCATTCATTCATTTATTCACTCATCTAAGTTCCATCTCTAATTTATTTATTTAAATTTTATATTTAAATTCTTTTTCCGGCCCTCCACACCACACCAGATATTTGTTGCGGCCCTCTGGTCAAAATGTTTAGAGACCCCTGGTATAGAGGCCAGGAGTTGTATCCTATCTTTCTGTCTGCTGACCCCCAAGGCAGCTTACAACATTTTTTTAAAAAGCTTTTAAAACTATACAATAAAAACGTGAATACATTATACAGAAGAAATTTTATCACATTGCCAACAGGACTTTGATAGGAATGTGGTTTCTTTCCTCTTGAGAAATCTGCGATAAGACATTTATAGCTTCCTTGGAGAAAGAGCTCCAGCTTTCTTTAACGTGTAGAATGCATCAGATGAGCTAAGGAGCTTTTCCAGTTTCTTTCTTGGGGGCAGGGCAAGGATATAATCCTTTGTCTTCAATTTTGGTTGCCGAATTATGAGTCTTGTTTAATGTCGGTGGGGGGAGGGGTGCTGAGAGGGAGCCTAGTGCTGCAATTGGTTATATGGGGAAGAGAAGGAGGTATGGCATTGAGAGCTGATAAGGCAAAAGGTGAGGGGAAAGAAAACCAGACAGCTGGTACCTGTTTTTTCCCCTACTTCTGGAAGCTCCTCATGACTTGTTATTGATGACCTAGCATTGGCAAATGGCACTCTTGAGCAACAGTCAGCATTCACAACTGACCGCCACTTGCCCTTGGAAGATTGGGCATGGCTGCCATGTTGTTCATCCAAATGAACCCTACAGTGTCATCCTGGGAAAAAACGGCAATTGCCATTGGGGACTGCCATTTTTTTTCAATTTCCTAGAAAAGGGGTCTCCAAACTATGGCCCGAGAGCCAATTTTATCCTGCCCACAGCAACTTTTTTTTTTGTCAGAGCATTTGCTAATGTTTGACATTTTTACTCATTAGGTTCATCCTTTGGCCTGATCCAACAGGGATCGTCTTATGTTCTTATGAGGGCAGCATTTGTGCTCTTGATGTTGCACTAGGATGCTGACATCTACCCATCCTGAATCATCGAGATGTATCAATAGTATAAATCTTGAAATATTCTATTTCATACTCCAAGCATTGTTTTCAGCCTTACTTACAACAAGCCTTTCTTTTATTTGAAATAAACCCCTCTGATGTCAGTGAGACTTAAGCCAAGAGTGTGGGCTTAAACTCATGCCCCAAGTGAAGTGTTTTGCTTCCATTGTTCTTCCCTCTTCTTTCTTCTAATTGCTATTAGAGCAGCTGGTACTCAACCTGTTCAAAAGACTGTTAGAATGTTACAAATGAGAACTGAATGATTCCCAAGTTTCAAAATCTGAAATCAAATGTTGGATGCAATACTAATGCTAAAGGTTTGTTAGAAGGAAACCTATAATTTTCATTAACTGATTCCTTGTATTAACAGATATGGCATCAGATGCTATGCTTTACTGTACATCTAGTATGCCAGAAAGGGCCCCCCAAAATGTATTATTTTCATAAATCTGAGTTTGATTGATATTGATACTGTTTTATTTTTGTCCTGATTATCCCAGGCAGACTCTGTGTCTTCGTGCAGCTGCATGTTACAATATATTCTATGAAGCTAAATATCCAGCTAATTGTGGTGCAGACTATTACTAAAACTAGTGCTAAATGTGATTGTGTAGTGGTCATTGAAGGTCGTGTTTCATAAGATCAACGACAAAGACTAACAATACCACTCAGAACAATTTGAATTGGCTCCATATTTATAAGCTTTCTCAGCAGGCATTTGAAAAAAAGCTTTTCTGTTTTCCGAGAGTTTTCTCCTAGCTCATAATGTTATACATCTTGTATTGTCCCTTGGGGATATGTAGTTTGGTTTCACCTGTCCTGTATCCATCCAATAGCACCAGTCATGGCAGCAGGGTTCTTGTAAACACACACATTCTCTCTCCCTCCCTCCCACACCCACATGTACTAACAAACATACTCAAGAATATTTTACATCTGGATTGGGAACAATTGCAGAAAGCATTTCCAAGAAGCAATCAGGAGAACTGACCTAAGAGAAAAGTTACTCATCAAACAAAAGGCTGCTTGATTGGGTGGTTAAGTAATATAGTTCACACTATCAGGGCCAACTACAGGTTTGTTGAATCCCTTTGTCAAGTGCCTTGGTGGGCCCCACCAGTCTCGAACAGAGTTTCCCTTGGTGGCAAGGGTGGTTGCAGCCCACAGTACCCTCTATATTTTTTACTGTGTTGAACATTTCCTCCATAAATCTGTCCAATCCCCTTTTAAAGGCATTACACTCACTACTGCCTGTTCCCCTCTTAAGTAGACTAGATTCATTCCAAGGCATAGAGAGCTGCATATATTCTGAACCACACACTGGAATAACAGTTCATATATTTTGTATTTGTAGCAAACTTACTAAAAAGGGAAGCCATTAATTGTTTACACAGTTGTGCTAGCAGTAGTCGCTATGATCTGATACAGCAAAATTATCGTTCACGAAGTGATTATGTGGCATGAAATCTGAAGGAGAGGAAAACGAGGAGCAACTGCAAATAATTCACCTGCCTTCCAAAAAGTACATGACTAGTTAAGTTTGCTGAAGCCTATACTTCTGAAACAGTGGAGTAAGCAGGTGCAATGGAAACAGCTGACAGGCAACAGAGCAGAACAGACTTCTCCCAGTTCCACCCACTTATCCTGAACAGTATAGTGTCGTGTCTGTGTTGGTACACATGACTTTCTGTTCCTTCACAGTTATGCTTCTTAGGGTGCCAATTGCCTATTACTCCTTCCTTCATTGTAGTTATATGATTTCAGTGAAGAAGACTTTACTATTCCTTCATAACTTTTAAAAATATTTTTGCAAGTGTTTACAAGGCAAAGGAAACCGTAGGGCACCCCTAAAGCACGCAAGAATCAGTGGAAGTTTGTCTGGAGAGTGTTTAAAATAGAAATGCTAGGCTGTTGTGGAAATATGAAATTTACGTGGGGAAAGAAGTGTATTTTTACTAGTTAGTGGTAATTTTTAGGTTGTGAATAAGAACAGTTAAGCTTTTAAATTTAGAAAGTTTGCAGGGTGAAGTATTTCTGGATGATCAGAACACCCATGGATGATGTAATGATTCCATATCTGGCACACACACTTCCTGTAAGTGGATCCTAGGCAATTCTTTGAGTGGATGGACACCTACACCTACAGTATATGAAACTCAGTATATGAAACCACAGTGGGGCTCTGACTGGGTAGAAAATCAGCAGGCAAAACGTAGTTTGTGAAATTTGAAGTTTTTCATTAGCTTTGTGTAAGAGTCTGTAGGTGGCCTTGGAAAAAAATTTTCATTGATGGATCTAGAATAATAAAGTAAGATAAACCTAATCTGTCTAATTTGTAGAGCTTTGTATAAGTTCTTAGATCTCCAATCTGGAGATTAGTGTAAAATTTCTGTACACTGAAGCCTTGTTCAAAAGGTACTCTTTGTGATGCAATCCCAGCTTTGGTAGCAGAGCTATAGAAATTATTTTCAGTGTCTTTTCTAGGTTACCACGCTCCCTTGATTTGACTTAAATGGAGACATGTCACAGAGCCAGTTATTCAGAATTATTTCCTCTGTGCGCATGAGTCCCAGTTGGTGTTGGGTCTTGAGCATGTGTGTACTGTGGCCTTTATGGGGGGACAGGATTCTTTGGCTAGTGGGGGAAAATTAGTGGCTCAAGTTTCATCTCCATGTGTGGCCTGTACACTCTCTCCCTTCTTTGAGAAAAGGCTGCTGCAGCATTTGCTCCTCCTCCAGACTGCTGCCATTACCACCACACTACCCTCTATTGGAGGATAGGAAGAGGGTTGGGATCTAATGGTAGGTCCTTCTTCTCCTCCCTCCTCTTTATAAGGACCTCTAAGGTATATTTCCATTTGAAGATGGTGAGCGGGCAGAAGGCAGCACTGATGCAGGTCTCAAAGCTGTGTTCTTTCACATTCCCCCACCCGTGAACATAAGAACATAAGAACAGCCCCACTGGATCAGGCCATAGGCCCATCTAGTCCAGCTTCCTGTATCTCACAGCGGCCCACCAAATGCCCCAGGGAGCACACCAGATAACAAGAGACCTCATCCTGGTGCCCTCCCTTGCATCTGGCATTCCGACATAACCCATTTCTAAAATCAGGAGGTTGCGCATACACATCATGGCTTGTACCCCGTAATGGATTTTTCCTCCAGAAACTTGTCCAATCCCCCTTTAAAGGCATCTAGGCTAGATGCCAGCACCACATCTTGTGGCAAGGGGTTCCACAGACCGACCACACGCTGAGTAAAGAAATATTTTCTTTTGTCTGTTCTAACCCGCCCAACACTCAATTTTAGTGGATGTCCCCTGGTTCTGGTATTATGTGAGAGTGTAAAGAGCATCTCCCTATCCACTCTGTCCATCCCCTGCATAATTTTGTATGTCTCAATCATGTCCCCCTCAGGCGTCTCTTTTCTAGGCTGAAGAGGCCCAAACGCCGTAGCCTTTCCTCATAAGGAAGGTGCCCCAGCCCCATAATCATCTTAGTCGCTCTCTTTTGCACCTTTTCCATTTTCACTATGTCTTTTTTGAGATGTGGCCCTACCATAGATTTGTACAACAGCATTATAATACTAGCCATTTTGTTCTCAATACCCTTCCTAATGATCCCAAGCATAGAATTGCCCTTCTTCACTGCCGCCGCACATTGGGTCGATACTTTCATCGACCTGTCCACCACCACCCCAAGATCTCTATCCTGATCTGTCACAGACAGCTCAGAACCCATCAGCCTATATCTAAAGTTTTGATTTTAGAAATGCAAATAGAAATGTTCCCCCATGCAACCTCCGTATGTTGGTCTGGCTGGTCCTTAGAGGATGGCCACCACAAGCTATTTCATAACCCAGAACCCTCATGTTTGTGCCCAACTCGGCCCACCACTGGAACCATCTGTGTGCATGTGCACACATGCGCACTGTAGGTTTGTTTAGCAGTTTCACCGTTCTCAAATGAGATTAGAACCTGAGCATTCTGTATGACTGACGATAATAGATTATTATAGATTATTTTGAGTTGCTTTGTACTTAAGCTCTTCACACATCCAATTACTAACAGTTGTCTTCACTTAGACTAGCAAGGCCAAAACACAGATTCAAAAATCCTATCAAGGAACATACGCATACCAGTGTTGTGTTTGGGGGTGGGGTGGGGTTAATGAAGTGGGTGAGTCCGTTAGTTTCATTTGTTTGATCTATCCACAACACTAAAATTGACTGGAACATATCTTCTGTCCTGAAGGAATGTTTTATAAGTATCAACTTGTCCAAGCCTCAGTAGATACCTTCTGCATCTACCGGAGTTCAGACAGAAAAGCTTCTTAATATTTCTATCTGAGCACATCCTAAAGATTAAAGCTGGATTACAGCTTCTTGGGTCACAGAATCCAGGAGATAACACTTGGCATCATAGCAGAAAGTTATCTTGTAGTGGGGAAGAAATAGTTCTGTTTTTAATACCAGTTCTCCACCATTGGCTGAGTAGTCTGCAAATATTTGTATAATTCAGCACACAGCATTTTGACACAGCTAATACGTCCTTATTTCCTCCACTCTCCAACACATATATTTCCCTCCCTCAATTCAAACATATACAGCAGTGGAAATATGCTCACCACATTTTGTGTAAACATGCAGTCCTCTTGCCAAAGGGAAACCATTTTCATATGCATAGCGAAAAGCAGTTGTGCAAAAAAGGCAGCAACCCATTAATTGCCTGAAAAACAGAAATGCCACTAACCCACCTTTCCTTACTGCCTCTCCAGTTTTTCATTTTTTTAAAAAAAGATTATCTGATTTTTTTTTTAAAAGGGAGGTGAATGTACATTAAATTGAATTAATATAGTAGTAACATGTAGTGCTTTATAATTGCAAGGCTATACAAGTCATCTGAAGCATGGAGGAAGAAGAAAGATTACGGAATCAGTGTTCATGTATTCTTTATTTCAGTGTCCATGAATTTATCAAATGTACTGCAAAAGTAGCAGTAAACTAGTCAAACTATGGTAACAAATAGACAGTACAAAGTCCTAATTTGCATGTATGTCTGTACAACCTTTATGTAATGCATCAAATCAGGTATTGATTCAAAAGAAGAAACTCTAAGCAGTTATTTTTAAACAAAGTTCTTCAAACTGGTTCTTTTGCTATAGTAGACAAAACCTTTTTAACATACAGGTTATGAAGCAATAGCTGGAGGGCAATCTCCACCATCAGAATTTGTAATACAACCCACAGAGATAATAAAGGGTGAACTGAAACATGCAAGCAACAAAAGTAGAAGTGCTAAAATAATTATTAGAAGAAAAAGGTGAGGCAAGTCCTTGTAATTTTTTCCCCTGTTTGACACACCACTCCCCCTTGGGCAGAATTCACACAAAAAAATAATTTTCTCTTAAAGATTATGAGCACAAATCTGATTGAGATTTTGACAGTTTGCATATGGAGACTTGTCCTTTTCCAGTTTAGATTTAAAGTGAATGAAGACAGCAAGGCAACAACGAAACAAATGAATTTATTGTCAATGTGATCTTGTATAGAACCAAATTTTATGTCTGCTTCTCATGCACACACAGATTCTTTTCTGTGTTCTCTGGTTTGTTCTAACACTAGTTGGCTGTGAAATTGGAATTGGGCTAACTATGTCAGTGCTAAGCAGGATTGTCTCCAAACCATGGTTTGCAAATAATAATAACAACAACAACAACAACAACAACAACAACTTTATTTTTACCCCGCCTTTCTCCCCGAAGGGACTCAAGGCGGCTTACAACATATTAAAAACAATTTAAAAACAAATAAATACATATTAACAAATACACTGCAAATCATGATTTGGAGATAGCAAGATGTTGCAAATTCCCAGCCCTAATGCCCAGAGGTCTCAAGCAGGCCTTCCCTTCCTGTTTGAAGTCTTTATCCCAGAAATTCCAATATTTTCCTCTTTCAGAAGAGTCTTTCCTGTGGCCCAACTTCTAAGGTGGGGAGATGGGAGACAATGGGAAGATAGGCATGTCTGAATCCTGATAATGGGATTAATAAACTGCTGCAACCATGAAAATTAGCTTAAGTGACTTAAGTCTTATATTGGTGAAGACTTCCAAGACAAAAAATCTTTGTTCTTTGGTTAATTTGCTGCATGCAAGATGGCACAATGCTTCTGAAGTGGATCACATTTTGAATTGTCCATCTCCCCTGTGCCTTGTGGGGGTGGGGTGGGGGGAATCCTTTTAAGGCAAACCAGATCTTCTGACTTACCTTTCATCACCTTGCCTTAAAAGATGTGCATCTTGTACCCTAATATAAGCAGCAGTTCTCTGTGACAGCTCCATCTCAATAAATTTTGCAGTGGGTATTTGTCTCTCCCCTTTTTCACACTGAGAAAACAAAGATGACTAGACTCGAGGTATGCTGTCTGGTACTCCATTATCAAGAAACAACAGAGCTGCTGTCCTGTGGCATTGTGCCTGTCTCAGCCATTAAGTATAGCTCCCATTTTCCAGATGATTCATACATGAAGAGGTGTTATCCTGAGTTAGGTCATTGGTCTTTCTAGCTCAGTATTGTCTACACAGATTGGAAAAGAGTCTCCAGAGTTTCAGATGGGAGAGAGTTTTCTCTGCTACTTGAAAATGCCAAGGGTTGAACCTGAGGCCTCCTGCATTTAAGGCATATGCTTGGCCCTTAAGCTAGAGCCCCTCCCCCTAAAGCTATGCCCACTCCTGCTAATTTCCCTAACACAGGTGTTCTCCAAGCTTGTGCAGTCCTGGTACAGAGTTGGGTTCAGGACTGATCCAAGACCTCCTGAGGCAACATGACAAATGATGCTCCCCCTTAACCTGATGAAGTGCCAACCTCTGCTCTTCCCACTCTCCAGTGTTATAGCTCAGCACTCTCCTCCTCTTCACATTTCCCCTTCCTCTCTGTGCTCTTGTTCCTTTTACAGTCCAGAGAGGAGGATTAGTGGAGGCACATAGAAGGGACAGAAATGGGCACCCTCCATATGTTGCCTGAAGCAAACGCTTCAGTTGGACTCATGGATAGGCCAGTCCTGGTTCTGTTGAAGATATAACTCTATACTTGGATTCATTTATTTACAAGACCTGCATTAGAACAATGATTATACAGCAGAGGTTCCAAAACTCTCAGGGAGAGCTGGGAACTTTGGTAATTTGGGGCAGAATGATAGACCTTCTGTGACCTCCATGATCCCACCACTGCCATAAAAAGGGAACTTTTTTTTTAACTTACTGGGGCAGTGCAAGCCCTCTGGAGGGTATGGGAGGACTGAAGACCCTTTCATGGGCCTCCTTGCACCTCAGAATTCTTTCCTGCAGTGATTCTGACCCACTTGCAGTTTTCAGACTAAAGCAACTAGGCCTCCCTGGCTGGTGCATCATGATGCCCCAGTTTGGGAACCACTGCTATACAGTAGCAGTGAAAAATGATTTCAGTCATAATCCAAAGTTGCTTAGAAGCTGAACAATCTAGCCATTAAAAAAAGAAGCAAAGCTGACAGTGGTCTCTGAATCCAGAGAGTTAACAGCACCTTTGCCAAGCATTAATGACATAAAGATCATAGACCAGTTTCTGCCTGCTTTTAGATTGATGTAAATTTGTCCTTTTTAGTAAAGTTGATGTCAGTAGAATTCAGTTTTGGCTATTAAGTTTTTATTGTTTGTAATATGAGTCCACAAACTTTTGAACAAAATGGCAGGTGAAAAACTGTTTTAGGATGTAGTGTCATGTTCCAGAAGGTTCAAAATGTAATTGAATAAATAGAGATCCAGGCATTTTTTAGACTGAGGACTCTTGAGCCACTGACAGGGTTAACCTGAGAGCTGTTTACTTTGACTCATGAAGCTTCTTGGAACTCAGAGCAGAATAATTTATTTTAGAGAATAAGGGACTTTCTGATGAAATCAAACTTTGCAACCACCTTGTAAAAGTGAAACAAAAAGAGAAAGCCCATTGTTCGTGCTAAAGGACAATAAATCTGTTTACTTGGTTTTTATTTTTCTTTTATTTTCTTCCAAAATTAAATATTTGTATAGCCTTCCCTGTGTTCATCTGGACCTGCAGTGTAGCAATATCAGGTGAGAGTCCCATTCTTGTAAACCGGGTTGAAATTTCTTCTCTTCCATCTCCAGAAGACATTTAAAGTGACACAGAGTTTGACCAGGTCAGAATGGCACAGGTATGGTAGCAACTGGCACTCTAGTTGAGTTTCACCAAAGCCCCCCCCCTCTTTCCGCAACAGTGTCCACTTGCTGATCCATGAGCAACTGTTTGTCCAAGAGCACCCCCAAGCTCTTAGGGTTGCCCTGCATGCACCCCCAACATATGAAATCTCTGGATCCATGTAGTAGAACATGGTAGATCCAATTCTGTTCAAATGCTTGGAACATCAGTTGAAGTGAGGTATTTGGAGGGAGAGAATTGCTTCCTCCCTACAAGTGGGTAAAATGATTTCACTGCCTGTCCTTAGGCTCATCCCTTGCCTATAGTCCGTGGTTCAGGCTACAGAAAGCTACAGCCTTTCACCATGAACTGAACTGCAAGCACCTTTCTCCCATTTCTATTATCTCTCAGTTTTCCTCCCTTTATTCTTCCTTCTTCATACCGTAAAACCCACCACCTATTGTGACTGAATTTTGGAGTCATGACTATGCAGTTCCCACTACAGACTCCGGGGACAGTAAAATTCAAAGAAAATGTTTGCAGTTCTTTGGCCTCCAAGTACACTGGAGAGTAGGAACTGAGCATTTGTGTACTGGTGATAATGCCAACAGACTCAGGATGTGGCTTGCACTTCACTGATTGGACCATTTCCATCTCCCTCAGTGTCTCCCTGGAGTTACTGAGGTTGACTCAGATGGCAGGGAAGACCCACTCCACAGCAGTACATACTAACATGCACACATGGTGAACTCCGTTGTGATGGGTATGGGAACGAGAAACCCAGAGACCACACGAGAAGTCAAGGGTCAAATTATGTGCAAGGGTTTTGCCTGGACCATGGGTGTACACATTTGATCCCTGTTGTGTATATACAACATTGGGCAAAAATGGCTTAAGGTGGACCAGTAAACAAGCTTCCACTCTCCTCCTTCATAAGTTCAAAGAGTAGACTTCTGTTGCGTGAATAGATCTACAGTCACTGAGGATTATTTTTAAAGAGAAAAGTTCATTTGGAAAGGACCTGCCAAATCATCTGGAAGTGACATCAGAAATTCTGCCCAACATGTGCCTGTGGCACCACCACATAAGCTTTCCCACAGAAAACCATGCATGATGGTCATGCTTGTCAGGAGCTAAAGATAACTATTTCCCAGTAGTCACAGTTAGCAGACTGAGAAACACTGACTTATTACAGACAAAGGCACTCCCAGGGCAGTGTCATCTGGGCAGATCCATGACATCTGTTCAGGCCTCCTGAAAGAAGGTTAGTGTGTGGAAAGACTGGTGGTTATTGTGAGCACAACAGAATGGCTAAAAGGGGTAATTAATCTGTGTTAGGTGATCTTTAGCACCCATAAAAATTGATCAAATAAAAGTTTTATTCTCTGGGGGTTTCATGGCAACCAGTGTCTATACCAGTCTCATTAGTGCTTTCTTTATCTGCAAAGGGTTGACAAGACGAACAGCCTGCTGTGGTTTAGAAGTAAGCAGCCACAACTGTCCTTTTTTCCCTTTTTCTTAAGAGAACAAACAAGCTAACATCTGATCCAATAGTAACTTCAAGCATTTGTACCAATGTTTGCTCAGCAACAGTGTGCAGCACAAACAGCCAATAGAAGGTTTTGTTCTGATGCCTTTACATATAGTTCAGTCAGTAGCTGCAATTTCCTGTTCCTCAGCTGGGAAAGCCAGATGCAATTCTTTTGATAAAAAACACTTGGGTTCAAGTTCTCTGCTCTAGTCTTTCAGATGTAGATTTCAGACTATTTGCAGCTGAACAGACTGGTACTGTATCCCTTGTAATGCTCTCTGAGATACTGTCTTGGTGCTTTGTCCTACATGTACCAAAGGTAAATAAATGTGAACCACTGAAAAAAGTATGCATACACAGTAATCTCATTGTCATAACACTGTTTCAAGATGGAAACAAAAACCAAATAATCTTTCCAATAAATTCACTTTATTCCTGCTGCAAAGAGAAAATTAATATACATGCAAAGGACATGACCTCAACCAGAGCCGTTGCCATTCATAAACTGGCAGCAGAATCAGGTCGTAGGTCTGTCAGGCAGTGTGGGTCATGATATGTAATTCACATAGCAAAAAGAAAAGGTGGGCCCACATAAGAACTGGAGATAAGGCTATACTAGCTAGGCAGGATGGATGCATGCATGCAAGCATATGCACATATGCATTCATGCACACTGCTTAGGAGGGTATCTTTGCAAAGGGGACATTGGGAAATGTCACCCATCTCCTTCTCCCATGGTGACAAATGAGCCCCAATCATTCTGTTTTCTAACAGTGACAGTGTACCCAAAACAGATGTCACTTCTCTGCTACATTTTACTTCCTAGACTCTCAGAAAATATTTCCACGTGTCAAAACAAATATTCTGCACCACCAATTTCTCCCATAAGCCATTTCTGCCCAATGTTTCAACCCTTTATGTACCTGTCCAAGGCTTCAGCAAGTACTTTCATAAACTAGCGTATGTTCTTCTGTGTATAGCAGGCCTTTTGCCATCCACATTTCTAAGACTTCTCACATCTACACAAGTTGCAAGACAGGATGAACCAAAAGAATTTCGCTCCCATGGTCCAGTGTTACTCCCAGACATCCTGTAGTCTGCTTAAGAAGACTCATGCAATAGAGCAGGGGTGTCCAAAGTTTTTGGCAGGAGGGCCACATCATCTCTCTGACACTGTGTCAGGGGCCAGGGAAAAAAAGAATTAATTTACATTTAAAATTTGAATAGATTTACATAAGTTTACATAAATGAATATATTAAAGATGAAATTATATGAATGAATGAAGGTCTTGCAATAGTTCAAGGCCTATAAAAGGCCTTGCACAAAGCAAGGCCAGCCTTTCCTTTGCTGCTGCTACTGCATCACAGATGTGAAACAGCAAGCAGTGGAGGAAGTCCTCATCCAACAGCTCATGCGAGAGGTCAAACAGTTGCCCTCACGCTAAGAGCAGTTGCATCGGGCCAGTGCGGGCTCCAACAAATCTCTGGAGGGCCAGAGGCTCATTGGAGACTGGGGGCTCCCCGAGGGCCGCACTGAGAGGCCTCAAGGGCCACAAGTGGCCCCAGGGCTGGGGTTTGGCACCCCTGCAATAGAGAATGATGCAGTGACTTGTGCCATTTGTGAAGGAAGGAATCTGTTACAATGGAGAGTGCTTTCTGTCTTGTGCAGTGTATGAGTGGGAATTTATGCTCCTCCAAGGAAGTCTGGCATGCAGCACAGTGATTGTGTGATACAAATTCATTAAAGCTGAGACACCGGGTTTTTTTTGCCAAAGAGAATATGCTGGCGACTCTCCACTGTACTGTCAGATAGGATGTAAACACGCTCATCGCCAGGTGCTCTATATGTGTATGTGCATGTGTTTTTCAGTACATGTTTACTGGATGGCAATTAAATGTAGATTACCAAGGAATTGGTGTGGGGGTGGAGAGACACAAGGTGAGTCCTGCTGCCGAATCAGCATTTCTGCCAATCAGCATATTTCAGAATATTCCCTTTAAATACTCTGATAAGTTCTTACATGCTCTTTGTAGAACAGAGTACATAATATCAAGCTTTCAACAAGGTGGTGATTTAAATTAGGAACTGAAACAACCAAAGCTCAGTGCACTGGTTTCCTTCCTAGAGCAAGCAAAATATACAGTTTCCTATTCCACAGGCTTCCAAGGGGAAGGAAGATATAGGATTGCAATCCTAACCACACTTTCCTGAGAGTAAGCCCCATTGAACAAAATAGGACTTACTTCTGAGTAGACCTGGTAAGGATTGTGCCCATATTCTCATTTGGTAGAGTAACTCAAGCTGGAAGCTACTTGGGAGTTTCCCTCTCCTACATATTCCTTTGTCCTTCTGTAGGTTCTGATGAACTCCTAAAATAAAAATGCAGGCAGAATCTGGAACATAGTCTCTTGATGAAATGTCTGGAAAGAGAGAGGAGTCATGATGAACCTGTAATCTTATGTTTTGAAGATTCACAGAAGCAGGAATAACGTGTTCAAAAGATAAAAGGCTGAGCTGAGCAACTCTTGTTAACCTTACTGAAATAAATAAGACCTCTACCACACAACTGATCTAGGTTGTCTACAGATTTGCTTCTAGTGGAATTTGCAAATATTCTGTATTGCAGAGCTATTCAAACTGGGGTGTCACGATGCCCCAGCCTGACAGCCCTGGCCTCTGCCCCTTAAGGGGCAGGGGCAGGGGGAAGGCAGCAAGGGGGACTGCTAAGGGAGGCTAAAGTGACTGGGATGTACTCACCAGTCCCTGCAGCAGCCTGTCAGGGGTGCAGGGAGCCCTTTGCGAGCATCTGCAGGACTCCCCCAAATTCCAAAAGTGAAAGTGGAGCGATCACACTCCACTTCCATGAAACCGGAGTGGAGCACGATCACTCCACTTTCACTTTTAGAAGGCTTTCACTTTCAGGCGCTCGCACAGGGCTCCCCACACCCCTGATAGGCTGCTGAAGAGACTGGTGAATACATCCCAGTCCCTGCAGCCTCCCTTAGCAACTCGATCCCCAGGATCCTGGGGATCAGTTTGCTGCCTTCCCCCCTCCGCCTCCCTCCCCTCCCCTGCAAGGACTTACTGCAGTCCTCAAACTCCCTGAGAGTTTGAAAACCACAGCTGTATTGTATAAGCAGGGGGATTATTGGTCTTAAAAACAAAATAGTGCACATGTTTTGAGCTTCACCAATAGCAATATTTCCACATTTCTATAGTTCACATTTTATATACCAATTTAATGCAATGTTAGTCTATTGCAGCAACAGAGTGTGTTTTGGAGAACCATCACAGGTTTCGTGGGAGGACTTACTTTCATTGTGTCAACAGTAGTGTTGCTTCTTTTGGAATTCATTTGTGTAGCAGGTGGATATGTGGAATTAAGGCATAAATGTGCTGTAGGAATTGTTCGGGTGGAATAATTATAATGCTTTTGTTTTTATTGGTACCAATTTCTTTGTAATGTCACCAATAACATGTTCAGATTTCTTCTTTTGGAAAGGGGTGTTTACTTGAAACAGCCCAATCCTATCCCTATCTACTCAGAAGTAAGTCCCAGTATATTCAGTGGGACTTACTCCTTGGAAAGTGTGTAAAGGATTGCAACCTTAATAATACATTGCATTAGTGGTCATTTACAAGCTGTAATATATTTAAATAGCTAAGGATTATAATCCTTTATAAACTAAGGATTATAATCCTATAATTAGGAAATCCTATAATCAGGAAATTGAAGAGGGAGCAGTGATGAGACAAACGGGTAGATGAACCTCGTCAGCCTGGAAAGGCAGCTCATCTAAGAGAAGGAAAACTCTGATCTCAAACCTCCACTGCCTTGTGGCTACATCCAGTTGTGGAAAAGGCTTCAGGAGTCAACCTCGAGGCAAAATCAGGAGCCGGAGTCCCTGAGGCAGTTCGTGGCTGTACACAGTCACGCTCTGGCAACTCCTGCGACGCTGCTGGAACCAACCGTATTGGCTTCTGCCTTTCCATTGGATCATTCCAGCGACGTGGAGAGGGGGGATTGGCTGCATGGGTAACAGCCTATCCTCCATACCTTCATTACCCAGGCTTCGCGCACTGGAGAGGACACTCCAACTTCGCCATACGGCGTCGGCACAACACGGGAAGCAGCGGTTACCGGTTATAAGTCTTCGCTCGATTGGCGTAGAGCGTGACGCCAGGGGCTGCTTCTGACGGTGGGAGAGATCATTGCATCTCATTGGGCAGCTACCGCCCGCCTTAAGCTGGGCAGTCCCCAGCCAGTAAGGTGTTGCCTCACCACGGTCCGTTAACCTCAGGGGGTGCATGGGGTTTAGGGTGAAAACCGACAAGCGGATCGACAACTCTGCACCATGCAATAAAAAACTGAAAACTCCTGCCCTGAAGCTGGGCTCCTGGAATGTAAGGACAATGACACCTGGCTTCTCTGATGACCTGCAAGAAATAGACGATGCACGCAAAACAGCTGTCATCGACATGGAGCTGAGCAGACTGCAGATGGACATCGTCGCCCTTCAAGAGACAAGGCTGCCAGATTCCGGATCTGTCAAGGAGAGAAATTTCTCATTTTTCTGGCAGGGAAAACCACCAAATGAAACCAGGGAACATGGTGTTGGCTTTGCGGTCAGAAATACCCTGCTGAAATCCATCATCCCACCTACTGTGGGAAGTGAAAGAATTTTGTCCCTGCAGCTCCAGTCATCAGCAGGACCTGTCACTCTCATCAGTGCTTATGCGCCGACTCTGTCGTCTCCAGCAGAAGCCAAAGACAAATTTTATGATGACCTGGCCACCACTATCAAGAAGATCCCCGTAAAAGAGCCATTGTTCATCCTCGACGATTTCAATGCTAGAGTTGGTGCTGATAACAGTTCGTGGCCCACTTGCTTAGGTCAGTTCGGCACTGGGAGGATGAACGAGAATGGCCAACGCCTGCTAGAGTTTTGCTGTCTTCACGGTCTCTGTGTCAGCAACACATTCTTCAACACGAAGCCCCGACATAGAGTCTCCTGGAGACACCCAAGATCAAAGCACTGGCACCAGCTCGACCTGATTCTCACCAGACGCTCCAGCCTTCCCAGCATCAAAATCACGCACAGCTATCAGGGTGCTGCTTGCGACACCAACCATTCCCTGGTGTGCAGCAGAGTGAAACTGCAAACAAAGCAACTGTACCACACGAAAAAGGAAGGAAGACCTCGCATTGATACGAGCAAGACCCGGGATCAGAGAAAAGTGGAGGAATTTGCACGAGCGCTTGAGGAATCTCTTCCAGGCCCGGTCGATGCAAACGCATCCAACAGATGGGAACATTTCAAGAATGCCATTTACAACAACGCCTTGTCCATATTTGGCAAGAAGACCAACAAGACGGCAGACTGGTTTGAAGCCCACTCTGAGGAGTTGACACCAGTCATTGAGGAAAAGAGGAGAGCTCAAGCAGCATACAAGGCCTGTCCCAGTGAGCGCAACCTGCAGGTCCTCCGAGCTGCTCGCAGCAAAGTCCAGCAGACTGCCAGGAGATGTGCTAACGACTACTGGCTTCAGCTCTGTTCCGAGATACAGATAGCAGCTGACACGGGCAACATCAAGGGGATGTATGATGGTATCAAGCAGGCCCTAGGTCCAACACAGAGGAAAATTGCCCCTCTGAAGTCTGCCACAGGCGAGGTCATCCAGGATCGGACGCAGCAGATGGAATGCTGGGTGCAGCACTACTCTGAGCTATATTCCAGAGAAAATGTAGTCACCGAAGAAGCGCTGAACAACATTGAGTGCCTGCCTGTGCTGGAGGAGCTTGACAGTGAACCAACCCTAGAAGAACTTCACATGGCCCTGGACTCCCTTGCCTTTGGCAAGGCACCTGGAAAAGACAGCATCCCTGCTGAAGTCCTAAAGTGCTGCAAAGAGATCATCGTCACTAAGCTGCATGAAATCCTCTGTCTCTGCTGGAGAGAAGGTGGAGTACCTCAGGACATGAGGGATGCAAACATCATCACGCTGTACAAGAACAAAGGCGACAGGGGTGACTGCAATAACTACCGTGGCATCTCTCTCCTTAGCGTTGTAGGAAAGTTGTTTGCCCGAGTTGCACTAAAGAGGCTCCAGGTACTTGCAGAGAGCGTTTATCCAGAATCACAGTGCGGATTCCAAGCCAACAGGTCCACCACTGATATGGTATTCTCCCTTAGACAACTGCAGGAGAAATACAGGGAACAGCGACAGCCACTTTTTATAGCCTTCATAGATCTCATGAAGGCCTTCGACCTGGTCAGCAGGGATGGCCTCTTCAAGATTCTCCCCAAGATTGGATGTCCACCCAGGCTCCTCAGCATCATCCAATCCTTCCACAAGGACATGAAGGGCACTGTTGTCTTCGATGGCTCCACATCAGACCCCTTTGACATCCGAAGCGGCGTGAAGCAGGGCTGTGTTCTTGCACCAACCTTGTTTAGGATTTTCTTCGCTGTCCTGCTGAAGCATGCCTTTGGAACCGCAACAGAAGGCATCTATCTCCGGACCAGATCAGACGGAAAGCTCTTCAACCTCTCCAGACTGAGAGCAAAGTCCAAAGTTCAGCTGAAATGTCTGCGTGACTTCCTCTTTGCTGACCATGCAGCTGTCACTACCCACTCTGCCAAAGGTCTCCAGCAGCTCATGGATCGTTTTAGCAAGGCCTGCCAAGATTTTGGACTGACGATCAGCCTGAAGAAAACACAGGTCATGGTTCAGGATGTGGACTCACCTCCCTGCATTACAATCTCTGCGCATGAACTGGAGGTTGTCCATGACTTTGTGTACCTTGGCTCAACGATCTCTGACACTATTTCTCTCGATACCGAACTAAACAAACGCATCGGTAAAGCAGCTACCACGTTTTCCAGACTCACAAAGAGAGTCTGGTCCAACAAGAAGCTGACGGAACATACCAAGATCCAGGTCTACAGAGCTTGCGTCCTGAGCACACTTCTGTACTGCAGCGAGTCATGGACTCTTCGCTCACAACAGGAGAGGAAACTGAACGCTTTCCACATGCGCTGCCTCCGACGCATTCTCAGCATCACCTGGCAGGACAAAGTTCCTAACAACACAGTCCTGGAACGTGCTGGAATCCCTAGCATGTATGCACTGCTGAAACAGAGACGCCTGCGTTGGCTCGGTCATGTCGTGAGAATGGATGATGGCCAGATCCCAAAGGAGAACTCGTGCAAGGAAAGCGCCCTACAGGTAGACCACAGCTGCGATACAAGGACATCTGCAAGAGGGATCTGAAGGCCTTAGGAGTGGACCTCAACAAGTGGGAAACCCTGGCCTCTGAGCGGCCCGCTTGGAGGCAGGCTGTGCAGCATGGCCTTTCCCAGTTTGAAGAGACACTTTGCCAACAGTCTGAGGCTAAGAGGCAAAGAAGGAAGGCCCATAGTCAGGGAGACAGACCAGGGACAGACTGCACTTGCTCCCGTTGTGGAAGGGATTGTCACTCCCGAATTGGCCTTTTCAGCCACACTAGACGATGTTCCAAAACCACCTTTCAGAGCGCGATACCATAGTCTCTCGAGACTGAAGGTTGCCAACAACAATAATCCTTTATTGAGTTTGCACCTGCCTGACCCTGACTCACCTATGCTGTCTGCTTCATAGACATGCAAGAGGAGAAAGGAAGGATGTGGTGGGGGGTGGATCATCCCCTTATACACGACTATGTGCTTTTTCTCAGTTGTAGTAGGTATATTGTGATCTATAAAACTTGGCAGTAAGACAAGATTTTGTGTAAATTAAAGACTTGAGCCATTACTATGATGTATGTTTTGTGGGAGCTACGTACTTTTTTTTAATTTTCAGGAAGAAATGCAAAATATGTGCTATGGGCATGAGCCACCTCTGCATAAATACAACAACCTATATGTAGTGGGATCTGCCTAAGGCTCCCTATAGCTCTCTTCCTTTCTTCACTCCCCTTAGCACATGTACACTGCAATGCACTGGCAATTACTGAGGTGGGTGGCAGGAATCTGTATGGGGCTGCACAAGGATGAATTGTGCCCTAATTAATGTATTAATCTTGATGTATAAATCTTGGTAACTGTTCTGATAAATATACACGTGTGTATTTGGGATAATTAATAAGGAGTCTTGACTTTATATCTATTTTTTTCTGCTTATTCCCGCTATCTTTAAAAAAACACAATCAGGTGGTACACTACACCCTCTGAAAGGCATGTATGTTTCATTTTCTGGGGATGGCATACAAGTATGTGACATTTATACTATAAATCTTCTCTGCTTGAAATAATTCAGAAACAAAAACACAATGGAAAGAAGCCTATGTGGAGCTGTGTATCTAGTGATATGGTGCAAGAAATTAACTCCCATTTGTATTAAGTAGAAGAAATGAAGATTAAATTGACACCATTATTTTTTTTCAGACATATCATGTATATCTTCATTTTTATTGTTTCATGAAGCTTTTAGAAGTATGTAATGGTGTGTTTCCTTGAAGATGTTGTTAAGAATACCTTAATGATGGGAACATCCTGTTGATAGGGATTTTTGAGCTGAAAATGTTTGCCCTTACAGAAATAAATCCTGTTTACTCTCCAAGTGTGAACTGAGTATTTCTCAGTGCAATGACGTACGCAAATCCTGCACATTTCAACTAACTAACTAAAACTTAAAAAAAAAACCCAACATTCCAGTATTCTCCTTCATTATCTTTACTACTTTTGATGTCAGTCCACCCTGGGGTTCTTGTTGTTATTAGAAACTTAGTAATAACTGTACTGTCGGTATGCTGACTTTCCTTCTCTTCTTTGCTTACCATTTCTCTTTCCACCTACCACTGCCCATTTCAGTGGAAGACACAATGGTGACTACTGTCCCCAGTAAGAGAGAGACTATGTGCACCTCACAAAAAAAAGAGAATGTGCCTCTAAGTTCCTACACCATGAGAGAGGAAGATAGATAGATAGATAGATAGATAGATAGATAGATAGACAGACAGACAGACAGACAGACAGACAGACAGACAGACAGACAGACATTGTGCCCACATGCTAATGTTTACTTCAATGAGAGAGGCTAATAAGTGGGCCCCCATGATAATGCTGTCTACTTGAAGAGAGACTAGCCATTGTGACCTCATGTTGATGTTGCCTTCATGAAAGAGAGAGAAAACAGGGCTGATAGGGCCTCTCACAGCTGCTTTCCAATTGCTGGAGAGAAATATTATCCTCTAGGTCCATACATTGCCAGCCCATTTTCATGTGATAAGATTTTTATTATTTCAAAAGGAAATTTGTAGCTTGTCAATGCACTGAAATTTACCTTTCTATACTCAGCCACTATTGCCTGTAATATTTTTAACTTGTTTTTCTTTTTCTTTGCTTTTAGGTGCTTTATTCCAAATATTTATACAGCCCTTTTCACTGCTGTACTGGTACCTCTAGTGTGCCTAGTGGTGGTCATTGTGGTGTTCATCCATGCGTATCAGGTGACATCTCAGTGGAAAGCTTATGATGATGTATTCAGAGGAAGAACCAATGCAGCAGGTATGGAATGTGAGTTTTATTCCAGCCAATGAGACAGGTATCCTTGATAGCCAACCCGCCAACTAGATTGCCACTTTAGTGTGGAACTCACAGGAGGAAATTCCTCACAAAGCGGAAATTCCATTTTACATTCTTTTGGCTCCATGGCAAAGGAAGTGGGAGGAGGTCCTTGCCTCAGCATGAACTCAAACTGAGCTGTTTTAAACCCTGGAAACTTCCTGATTGCCACCCTGCCACACTACAGTCATAAGAAAGGTGTTTTTTGTTTGTTGGTTTGGTTTTTTTTTTTTTTTTTGGTTTTTTTTTGCTGTGCAAAAGGATGCAGTTTTTAAATGGCCTATCCATCTGTATTGAGTCAAATCCGTAGGTGGATGAGAAGGGTGAACTTGCAGTGGCTTCTGCATAGCTGGAGGACTCCAGAGGTACACAGATATGTTGGGAAACTGAAAGAGAACTAAACGGACCTTACCCACCTCCTGGCCAAAAGAACCTGATGGGGACTGAGCATGCTCAGAGCATGGAATGTTGAGGTGTCCGCAGGAAAAGCAGCAGAAGCACAATAGGCATTAGTGGGGGGAGGCCTCAGAAGGCAAGGAACACTACAGGGTAAGGGCAGACCATGAGAGGTAAGGGAGGGAGATGCTGCTGGAGTGCTACAAGAGCTCAGTTATGTTGTAGCCTATCCTTTCAGCAGTGCCACTTCTGCTAAGGCCATGCTACCACTTGGGGCCAAACAACACTTTATGTTAAGCCCATAATTGGTATATAGATTTAAAATAGGAAGTGGACTGGATGTACTCCTTCCTTAAAGAAATCCATCCATCAATTCACGGGGTAAATCTAGCTCAAGATCATGGTACCAGGGGAGTGGGGGTTAAAACTTCCCCCTGAACCATTGTATCACTGATAAACTATGTCCTGCCAAACATCACACACGCACACACACCAAGCAGCTATTTGCTGCAAATAGCCACCATGGGAGCGATATGTGGTGAGGAACACAAAGCAGGTATAAAGTTAATCACTCATGCACTGCAACTGTTTTTTGAGGGGAGGGGAAGAGACACCCAACCCACTTCCCATTTTAAGCCCACCTTCATTTTGGGCTTCATGTATCATGTAGTTTGGTTATCCTCTCTTGGTCATTCTTGCTTAAAGGACAGCAATCAAATCAGTGGCCTTAGCACAAGTGCCAGTAATTCACAATGAAAAATGTGTTCATGAGAAAGATGAAATGGGAATACTCAGGGGTCATGAATGGTGGGGAAACACCTTAAGAATTATTTCTAATTCTACTACAGATACTTAAAATATTTTATTCAAACTTTTACAGTAAGGTTAGCATTTGCCTTGCTTGGATAAACCAAAACTTGAGGGCAAAGCTGCAAATTTATATTTAAATGTTAAAAGGGACCATGGATCCCTTTTAGCATTTTAATTTTGAAACTCTGCCAGCTTATTTTTATACACAGGAAGATGTCATTTTAGTGAATTTCCTGTTGGCATAAGCCCTGGAGACCTTAATCCTTTGTCTCATCAGACAAAAAGAAGTACAGCGTGATCACAAGAAGTGCTCACTTCCCCCTCATGCTTCCTGATGTGTTTACTGCAAACCTCTGAGACAATTAGAACGGAAAGGAAAGTTTAGATTGTCATTTGTTCTTTCAGTTTCTGCTAAACTGAAGAGTGCTGAGAGTAATGGTGGATTTTATGATAAGGAATTGCACCTCTAGGGCTTTAATCCTATTTGTACTTGCTTGAAACTAAGTCCTATGGAACTGAGTGAACATTTCTAATCTTGCCGCACAAGTCGACTGAATACACCTGCTGCATAGCTTTAGCTCTCACATGTGACAAGACAAACTGGATTATTGCCTCATACTAGTTTGGTCACAGTCAATTTCTTCTAAATGATAGGTAACACAGGAGATGCTAAAAGCCCAATCCTAACTGACTCCCCCAGTGCCGATGCAGCTGCATCAACAGGGTATCTGGTGGTGGGGAGGGGGCAGTCACAGAGGTCTCCTTAAGGTTAGGGAACATTTGTTCTCTTACTGTGGGGCAAGCTTCCACTTCCCCAATGAATCTCCTTGGATCTACACCAGCTATTTTTGCTGGTATAAACTGAGAAGAGAAAGGAAGAAGGAATGGGGATAGGATTCTGGCGCAAGTTGCTGTTGTGTGAAACACCCCTCCCTCCCTGTTCTGCTTCCCACTTCCCCTCCCTGCTCAGAAACCCATTCCTCCCCCATTCCTCCCCCTCTCCACTCTGTTCCTCTCACTATGCCAGCTTACCTGCACTCCCACAGGTATCCAATAGTGGCTGTGGGCTGCTGACACGGCCACCATTTGCAGCAGCAGCTCCAAAATGGCTGCCAGTAGCATGCACAGCATGGCACCATATAGCCATTTATGACAGTGGAACCCTGTCATAACTCCTAGTTAGGATTGGACTGTTTGTCATATTGGATCTATTCATTAAAGTGAATATAAGTTACCAAGGTAAAGAACTAACCCAAGTGGCCTTTGATAACGCTTTTACCCAACAAGACCATGGTGTGTTATGGTACGTAAGTTACAAAGTGATAAGCATAGTCATTTGAGTGTGTGTGTGTGTGTGTGTGTGTAGTAATGTTTGTGGTGGGTGTGAGCCTCCTCGAGTTTTCTCTGGAAGCACTTTTTGTGGTGCACTCACTGCAGTAGATAGCTTTACTTTGTAGCAGGGAATTGAGCTAGATATTTGTGTGCAATTAAAAACTTTATTGCCTAACTACAGAAAAACTTGATAGAAAAGGAATTCTGAGAAGCCAGGAAGAAATGCTTTTGCTAAGAAAGAATGTGTCAGGAGAGCTGTGCAACAGGAACATTGCCTTCTAACTGGCAGAGGTGAACCTTTAAATATTGTTGCATGTACATATCTTCAGGGAAATGGAGCTGTCCCTGAGGAAACTATTACTTGCCAAGGGAGACAGTGGGTACAATACAACACAAATTTTGGTGCACCATTGAAATAAATGTACTTCAGCACACTTAAACTGTGAAGGATAGTGGCCTTGTGTTTAGAATGCTGGGCTCCCCAGGCCTAAAATTTCACTTCCAGTTTTCAGAGAAAAACCAGAGAAAACAGGAAGTGCCTTTTTAGGCCTTTTGAGGGCCGAAGAGGCCATATACTGCCTCCCCAGTCTCTAATGGACCTTCTGAGGCCTCTGGAAGGCCAAAAAAGGTCACTTCCCATTTTCATTGAAAACGGGAAGTGATGTTTTTAGGCCTTCTGGGGGCTTCTAAGGCCCTGTAAAGGGGTCCTAAGGAGTAAAAAGAAACAGATGGGGCAGGATCATGCTGCTGCCCCCTACTGGGTGACACCCTTGGGTGTTTCCCCTGACCCCCCCCCCTGCAGTACACCAGTGCTCTTGGATTATGTAAGGTTAATATCTTTGATTATATTCAGTTTTGCATTAGATGTTGAGGTCCTTCATAAGAATGCTTAGTCTCCATATGAGAAGCAGGCAACACATTTTGCAAGGAAGGCACAGCTGTTTTTTGTCTATTTAGCACTGTCAACTTGCATGGTCGGGGTTACCTCTTTTTCCCAGGACATGTCTTCTTTTTCAGCCTCGTGTCCTGGAAAAGAACTTAAATGTCCTCCTTTTCCCTGTGAGCGGCCCCTGCAGGCAGTGCAGAGCCTTATTGGAATTAATAAATTATATCTAATAAATGATATGTAATATAGTTTTACATTTAACAATAAGGAATATAGTGTTTAAATTAACCACATGAAATCAATATACGAGTGTTTTTAGCTTTTATTTTGCCTTCTCCTACATTTTTCTTGGATTTTCTACATTTTGGGGTGCCCTGTCCACATTTGCTGTTATGACAGCTGGTCACCCTGTGCATGGTGCTTTGCAAACTGTAAGCAGATAGATCCCTGATCTGAGGAACTTAATACTACTGTGAATTTGTATAATACTTTCAAGTATACAGAGCACTTCACATGCATTCTCTTGTGGCAATACTTACAACATTGTAAGTCAATTATTACTATCTCCATGTTAAAAATGGAGGTCTGGGGCAAAAGTCAAGTTGAAACTTCCTGATTCATAGCTCAGTCTCTTTGCCAATATGCAGTGTTGGTTTTTACAATCTAAAGTTTAACACAGTGGAGACAATAAGGGGCAGGGCTGACCTGCCCGTGAGGCAGGGTGAAACAATTACTTTGGATTGTGTGCTGGGGAAAGTCTCCAGGGCTTATGCCAAAGGTGTCCAAACCCTGACCTGGGGGCCAATCTGGCCCATGGGGAGCCCCCAGTCTCCAATGAACCTCTGACCCTCTGGAGACTTGCTGGAGCCTGTGCTGGCCTGACGCGACTGCTCTCAGCGTGAGGGCAACTGTTCAACCTCTTGTGTGAGCTGTGGGCTGAGGGCTCCCTCCACTACTTGCTGTTTCATGTCTGTGAAGCAGCAGCAACAGTGAAGAAAAGGCTGGCCTTGTTTTTTGCAAGGCCTTATATAGACCTTGAGCAAGACCCTCCTTCATTCATAGAAGTTCCATCTCGAATATATTCATTTATGTAAATGTATTCAAATTTTAAAGGTAAATTAATTTTTTTACCTGGCCCCTGACACAATGTCAGAGAGATGATGTGGCCCACCTGCCAAAAAGTTTGGACATCCCTGGCTTATGCCAACAAGAAGTTTACCAAAATGACATCTCCCTGCACATTTTGATTATACATCTGTAGCATTGCCCAAAGACTTTCATAGAGGCCAAGTGGGGCAAGTGCTAGCCTTATAAGTGTGAGAAAAATATTTCAAATATCTGTCCCATGGCCACCCCATGGAACTTTCCACTTCTTTCCAGCCTACCAAAGCACAGGGAATGCCCTCTCGCAGGACACAACCTCTTACATGCACAACCTCGGAAGATCTACAAGAAGGCTTCCTTACTATCCTACTAGATATGCAGATTCCTGCAGGGAGAGGCAATTCCTGATATGTGACTTACACTCAGAAACATAGTTGTTGCCAATATAGCTACAACTACAATGATGTTGCATGATTGTGGATATCACTGCACACTTTAAGGCCCATTGAAATTACTAAAATGCAAGTGTACAATTAAGCAGTTCCAGTTCCCATTGATGAGACTTCAAGATGTTTCACTTTCTGTGGAGTGAGATTATGTTTTGAAGCTTTCCTTCAGTCTGTGGGCCCAATGAATTTTCCTCCTTTATAAATTAAAGGATTCTATGTGATATGTGAGAATTCTGAACTGGAAATCAAATGCTAAGCTCTGTTATGTCATCATAGCCATGCAAATTCTCATCATAGCTCAGTCTTATTTGTTCACTTACTATGGAGGAAAAACCCCATGTTTTCTGATTACTGGAATAAGAATATGTCAAGCTAACAAACCCATATTGCTTTAATTATTTGGAAGGTTTGCGTTGGTTCAGATTGTTTGCAACAGGACTAAACAAACTGGTTTGGAAAAGTGTTTTGTTGTTTGCCAAGAGTTTAAAAAAAATATTTTTACAGGAGCCAAATGGAAAGTACCGTATCTAAAATTAAAAATTAAAACAGCCTAACAGCTTGAGCCTGTGGATCAGCTGAATCTGCTGAAGAACATGTAGCAATACAGTGTGTGTTTCTGCAACTGAGGTACAACCCTGGGCCTGGAGAGTGAGCCACAGGACTGGATTCACATAGTAGCAAAAGTAGTAAATGCTACAGACACCACATTTTCAAGGGCCCTGCGCCCTGTGGTGTCTCTAGCAGGGGGCTTTGCCATTAAAGTATGGGAGGCTTCTGCACTTGCATAATATCCAAATTCTGCACAAGTAAATGATGAAATGCATCTTCTTTGGTCTGTTTTACTGTGCTTTACCCTTAAAGCAAAGGGGGGCAAATCCACTGAAATCATGCCTACTCAGAATAAGCGTTTTGTGATGTTTTGCAAGCCCCTCCAGCCTTGCTTTGTTCTTCATCATTTACCCTTTCTAAACCTTATCCCAGTGGTTGTCACACATTTAGCACCGGGGCCCACTGTTTAAAATGAGAATCTGTCAGTACCCACTGGAAGTGATGCCATGACCGGAAGTGACATCATCAAGCAGGAAAATTTTTAACAATCTTAGGCTGCAATCTTACCCACACTTACCAGGAGTAAGTGCCATTTACTATCATTGTTAAAAGAATATACATAGTAACCTGTTAAAAGTATAACATTTCCCCAAATGCAGTCACTTTCCATGGTAGCATTAAGTCTAATAGATTAAAAATAAAATATTGAAATGAATGGGGACCCACCTGAAATTGGCTCGCGATCCACCTAATGGGTCCCAACCCACAGTTTGAGAAATACTGCCTTATCCCATTATAGCATTCCAAGGAGCAGTAACCAGGTGTTTGAATATACAGAGAGCTATAGTCAGTTCTTGAGCAGAGTGTATTTTTTACATTCAGGGCCCTTTTATATTTCAGGCCCCGCACTAGCCTAATCTAGCCCTGGTGAGCTCCAACACCATTTCTCAGAAACTCCTGCCTTTACACCTTGGAGGAGATCCTGCCCTTCACACTTAAGAGTGACCCCAATGCCTTTGTGTATGTAGGATGCACAGAGGCAGGGAGAGGGAAGGCACCAGCAAAATAGCACTAAAAGCAGGTGCTTTGCTAGGGTCCTGCAGAATGGTACATAAAAGCCCCATCCCCTGCTTCTTTGCTGCACAGCAAAAGGGGGAGAGGGTGATTTAGAGGGGAGAAGCTTGCCACTTCTGTGTCATAACTCCTGTCTCTCACACACACACAGACGCATGCACGCACACAAACAACTATTCTTGCAAAATGATTCTGGAAA